>NC_053036.3:641783487-642092240 GCF_002575655.3 Aegilops tauschii subsp. strangulata | reverse complement strand
CTTTCGATAAGTAAGAGTGTCGAACCCAACGAGGAGCTAAAGGTAGAACAAATATTCCCTCAAGTTCTATCGACCACCAATACAACTCTATTCACGCTTGACATTCGCTTTACCTAGAACAAGTATGAAACTAGAAGTACTTTGTAGGTGTTTTTGGATAGGTTTGCAAGATAATAAAGAGTACGTAAATAAAAAGTAGGGGCTGTTTAGGTAAAGACACAACTAAGTTAGTTTTAGTAAAGAGCTTTTTGTTACGAGAAAGTTATTTGTCCCTAGGCAATCGATAACTAGACCGGTAATCATTATTGCAATTTTATATGAGGGAGAGGCATAAGCTAACATACTTTCTCTACTTGGATCATATGCACTTATGATTGGAACTCTAGCAAGCATCCGTAACTACTATAGATCATTAAGATAAAACCCAACCATAGCGTTAAAGTATCAAGTCCTCTTTATCCCATATGCAAACAACCTACTTACTCGGGTCTGTGCTTCTGTCACTCACGCCACCCATCATAAGCAAATCATGAACATATTGCAAACCCTACAACGGGAATCCCTCACGCTTGCGCGACACGGAGAGCACCATAGGACAGCACCAATAATAAAACATGCAACTCAAACCAATCACGATCATCAAATAACCCATAGGACAAAACGAATCTACTCAAACATCATAGGATAGCCATACATCATTGGGAAATAATATATAGAGTTGAGCACCATGTTTAAGTAGAGATTACAATGGGTAAGAGAGAGGTTACACCGCTGCATAGAGGGGGGAAGAGTTGGTGATGATGGTGGTGAAGTTGTTGGTGAAGATTGTGGTGATGATGATGGCCCCCGGTGGCACTCCGGCGCCACTGGAAGCGAGGGAGAGAGATCCCCCCCCTCCTTCTTCTTCTTCCTTGACCTCCTCCCTAGATGGGAGAAGGGTTTACCCTCTGGTACTTGGTCTCCATGCCATGGGAGGGGCGAGAGCCCTTCCAAGATTTGATCTGTCTCTCTGTCTCTCTCTGTTTCTGCGTTCTCAGATTCTGCCCTTTCACCGTTTCTTATATTCCCGGAGATCCGTAACTCCGATTGGGCTGAAATTTTAACACGATCTCTATCCGGATATTAGCTTTCTTGAGGAGAAAGAAGGGCATCAACCGCCTTACGGGGTGGCTACGAGGGTCAGGGGCGCGCCCAGGGGGTGGGGCGTGCCCCCTGCCTTGTGCCTCCCTCGGGCACCGTCTCGAGTGGATTTTTCTTCCCAAAAATCATATATATTCCAAAAAAATCTCCGTCAGTTTTTATCCCGTTTGGACTCCGTTTGATATGGATATTCTGCAAAACAAAAAACATGCAACAAACAAGAACTGGCACTGGGCACTGGATCAATATGTTAGTCCCAAAAATAGTATAAAAAGTTGCCAAAAGTATATAAAAGTTGAATAATATTGGCATGGAACAATCAAAAATTATAGATACGACGGAGACGTATCAGCATCTCCAAGCTTAATTCCTGCTCGTCCTTGAGTAGGTAAATGATAAAAAAGATAATTTTTGATGTGGAATGCTACCTAGCATAATCTTGATCATGTATCTAACCATGGCATGAATATTAAGATACGAGTGATTCAAAGCAATAGTATATCATTTGACATAAAAAAATAATACTTCAAGCCTACTAATAAAGCAATCATGTCTTTTCAAAATAACATGGCCAAAGAAAGTTATCCCTACAAAATCATATAGTCTGGCTATGCTCCATCTTCACCACACAAAATATTCACATTATGCACAACCCCGATGACAAGCCGAGCAATTGGTTCATAGTTTTTAACGCGCTTCAGCTTTTTCAACCCTCACGCAATACATGAGTGTGATCCATGGACATAGCACTATAGGTGGAATAGAATATGATGGTGGAGGTTGTGTGGAGAAGACAAAAAGGGAGAAAGTCTCACATCTACGCGGCTAATCAACGGGCTATGGAGATGCCTATCAATTGATGTCAATGTGAGGAGTAGGGATTGCCATGCAATGGATGCACTAGAGCTATAAGTGTATGAAAGCTCAAACTGAAAATAAGTGGGTGTGCATCCAACTTGCTTGCTCATGAAGACCTCGGGCATTTGAGGAAGCCCATCAACGGAATATACAAGCCAAGTTCTATAATGAAAATTCCCACTAGTATATGAAAGTCATAACTCAAGAGACTCTCTATATGAAGAACATGGTGCTACTTTGAAGCACAAGTGTGGTAAAAGGATAGTAACATTGCACCTTTTTATTTTCTCTTTTTTTTTCTTTTTTTTGCGGGCTTCTTTGCCCCCCCTTTTTTTTATTTAGGCTTCTTTGGCCTCTCTTTTTTTGATGGGGCAATGCTCTAATAATGATTACCATCACACTTTTATTTACTTACAACTCAATATTACAACTTGATACTAGAACAAATATATGACTCTATATGAATGCCTCCGGCGGTGTACCGGGATGTGCAATGATCTAGCGTAGCAATGACATCAAAAAGACGGACAAGCCATGAAAACATCATGCTAGCTATCTTACGATCATGCAAAGCAATATGACAATGAATGCTCAAGTCATGTATATGATGATGATGATGGAAGTTGCATGGCAATATATCTCGGAATGGCTATGGAAATGCCATAATAGGTAGCTATGGTGGCTGTTTTGAGGAAGATATAATGAGGCTTCTGTGTGACAGAGCGTATCATATCACGGGGTTTGGATGCACCGGCGAAGTTTGCACCAACTCTCGAGGTGAGAAAGGGCAATGCACGGTACCGAAGAGGCTAGCAATGATGGAAGGGTGAGAGTGTGTATAATCCATGGACTCAACATTAGTCATAAAGAACTCACATACTTATTGCAAAATTTTATTATCCCTTGAAGCAAAGTACTACTATGCATGCCCCTAGGGGGATAAATTGGTAGGAAAAGACCATCGCTCGTCCCCGACCGCCACTCATAAGGAAGACAATCAATAAATACCTCATGCTCCGACTTTGTTACATAACGGTTCACCATACATGCATGCTACGGGAATCACAAACCTCAACACAAGTATTTCTACTAATCCACAACTACCCAATAGCATGACTCTAATATCACCATCTTTATATCGCAAAACTATTGCAAGGAATCAAACATATCATATTCAGTGATCTACAAGTTTTATGTAGGATTTTATGACTAACCATCTGAATGACCAATTCCTGTCTTTTCTCTAAATAGATATAAGTGAAGCAAGAGAGCTTAAATCTTTCTACAAAAGATACGCCCACGCTCTAACAAATATAAGTGAAGCAAAAGAGCATTCTACAAATGGCGGTTTTCTATGTAAAGAGAAACAAGCTATCCAAACTTCAAATGATATAAGTGAAGCACATGAAGCACCCTATAAAGCCATACTCAAATGATATAAGAGCATCTCCAACAGGCACGTCAAACTAGCGCCGCGCCGCAAAATCCCCCCTTTTAGCGCGCGCGCAGCCGGAATAGCTGCTCCAGCGGGCGCACGAAAACCGCGCGCGCGGCATACGTAGTCCAGCGCGCGGGCCAAAACACAATCGCGCGCCGCTTATTTGCTGCGCCCGCTCCCGCGCGCTGGACTCTCGCGCGCTCGCTCGCACCTCCGACCCCCCCTCCAGCCGCGCCGCCGCCGCCGACTGTGCCACCCGGCGACCGTTCCGGCGCTTCCCCGGCCTATCCCTGCCCCGCGCGTGCTTTCTCCGGCCCCCCTCTAGGCCCGCCGCCCCGCGCGCGTGCTGGTCCGCCGACGAACAGCGCCCGCGCGCTCGCTGCTGCTCGGCGCCCGCTAGGTGTTCGACAAAATGCCTAGAAGGTATGTATTGCTCAAAAGCCATGAATTTCGTGCATGTTGATTGTAGTTTTTTATTTATAGCATAGTATTCAACATTATAGATGAGTTCGTCATATGATTCTTCCGAAGAAGAATTTGATATGGAAGAGGAGGAGGATGTTGCAATGATCCTAGCTATGCATATTAATAAAAAAACGAAACACGGTGGTTCGGTTATGGGTCGGCAAAAAATTTGGAGGGATAGGATCGATGCCCACAACAGATTGATCAGGCATTATTTTGCGGAGAATCGCACATACCCCGAGTCGTATTTTCGTCGCCGGTTTAGGATGAGCACTGAGTTGTTCAGGCGCATTGCAGAGAAACTAGCGAGCCATGACCGCTTTTTTCAGCAAAGGAGGAATGCCGCCGGAGAGCTCGGGCATAGCACCTTTCAGAAGGTGACAGCCGCTTTGCGTATGTTGGCATACGGTATACCGGCTGATCTAGTTGATGATCACTTGGCTATGGGTGAGAGCCAAGCCATCATGTGTGTCAAGTGCTTCGCTGTCAGAATTGTGCAAGTGTTTGGCGAGGAGTATTTGAGATCTCCCAACGCTGAAGACGTCGCAAGGCTTTTAGAGATGAACAAAGTTCGCGGCTTTCCTGGCATGCTTGGCTCAATAGATTGCATGCATTGGACTTGGAAGAATTGTCCAAAGGCATGGCATGGGCAATTCCACGGCCAAAAAAGGGTTCCACTATAATCCTTGAAGCGGTGGCTGATCAAGAGACTTGGATTTGGCATGCATTCTTTGGAATGCCTGGATCTTTGAATGACATCAATGTTGTCAACCGGTCACCACTGATGAGTAAGATTGCAAATGGGGAGCTGCCACCGGTGCAGTTTGTAGAAAATGGCCGTACATACAACTATGGATATTATCTAGCGGATGGCATCTATCCAAAGTGGCAAACCTTTGTCAAGCCATTGAAAAAGCCAGAAGGTAAGAAAAATCTTGATTTCCACAATGCTCAGGCGGCGGCTAGAAAATATGTGGAGAGAGCTTTTGGGATTTTGCAAGCCCAATTTGCTATTGTGAGAGGACCGGCTAGATTTTGGGATCAAAAGATGCTTTGGTACATAATGCACGCTTGTGTGATCATGCACAGCATGATCATCGAGAATGAGCATGGCCAAGATGTAGACTACTCTCAGTATGAGCTCTTGGGATATCCCGTGCGAGTGCGACGGAGGGCTGAAAGGGTGGCCCGTTTTGTTGCCTCCTATCATGCCATTCGACGTCCTGCAGCGCATAATGATCTTCAGAAGGATCTCATTGAGGAGTGGTGGGCATGGAATGGACGACAAAGAGCATCATGATTTGTGCGTTCGTTATTGTATTGTTAAACTATTTGTTGTGTTTAATTGCACTATTTGTTGTATTGAACGATAAAATGTTTGTTTGAGTTGTAATAAACAAAATTGAACTATTTATTTTTGTTTGTTTTTGATTTTTTTGCTTTTGTTTTTGAATGCATATGTTGTTTGTGCGAGTCGCGCGCGCTGCATTTTTGCGCTCTGCTGGAGCGGCGCGCGCGCTGCATTTTAGCGCGGCTGCTGGAGCCAGCACTGCGCGCCGCGCCAAACCAGGCGATGCGCGCGCGGCATACGTGTTTTTTGCGCGCGGCGCGACCGGCGCCTGTTGGAGATGCTCTAAGTGAAGTGCATAGAGCATTCTATAAATCAACCAAGGACTATCTCATACCAGCATGGTGCATAAAAGAAAAGTGAAAACTAAATGCAAAAGACGCTCCAAGATTGCACATATCGCATGAACGAAACGAATCCGAAAACATACCGATACTTGTTGAAGAAATAGGGCATGCCTTCCGGGGCATCCCCAAGCTTAAGCTCTTGCCTCTCTTCCCTCTTCTCACATCGAGACCTTCTCGATCATCGAACACTTCATCCACACAAAACTTCAACAGAAAACTCGGTAAGATCCGTTAGTATAATAAATCAAATCACTACTCTAAGTACTGTTCCAAACCAATTCATATTTTGTTTTTGCATTGTAGCTACTGTAGTATAACTTTTCCATGGCTTAATCCACTGATATAATTCGATAGTTTCATCAAAACAAGCAAACTATGCATCAAAAACAGAATCTGTCTAAAACAGAACAGTCTGTAATAATCTGAACATTCACCATACCTCTGGTACTTCAAAAATTCTACCAAAATTATGAAAAATAAAAAATTTGTATAGAAAGACAGTGCAAAAAGTTTCAGAACCATTTGACGTTCCAGTAAAAAATGTAAAATCGCGCACTACAGCCAAAGTTTCTGTCCTGCACCGTACAAACCAACAAGCAAAGTAAACATCCTAAAGGCAAACCTTGGCACATTATTTTTATTTTTGAACTTTATAGAAGCACACAACAGAAATAAATGACTCTCTAAAACTTCTGGGTTGTCTCCCTGGCAGCGCTTTCTTTAAAGCCATTAAGCTAGACATATAGTGCTCAAGTAATTGATCCACCCGGATCCCAAGGTATATCAAAGCCAATTTGAATCAACAATGATTTGTAATTTAGTAGTGAGCACAAAGTAACATATATCATGCAACAACGAAGTCTAAGTCTCTTTCTATGCATCGGCATGTCATAAAAGAACAATTCATGCACACATAGTAAAGGCCAATGCATAGTATAAACAGTTTCTTGCAATTTTATCGTATTGGAAACATAGAGAGGTGGAGATATAGTTCCTCTCTCATAATAATTGCAAGTAGGAGCAGCAAGCACATGCATATTATATTCATCAAAATCATCATGTGTAATAGTAAAACGCAACCCATCAATATAATCCTTAATAAGGGTAAACTTCTCCGATATAGTGTAGTTGGGAGAATTCAAAAAGATAATAGGACTATCATGCGTGGGTGCAATAGCAACAATTTCATGTTTAACATAAGGAACTATAGCAAGTTCTTCTCCATGAGCATAATTTATATTGGCATCTTGGCCACAAGCATAGCAAGCATCATGAAAAAGAGATATTTCAAGAGAATCAACGGGATCATAACAGTCATCATAGCAATCATCCTTCGGTAAGCACGAAGGGAAATTAAACAATGTATGAGTTGGAGGGTTACTCTCATTAGAAGGTGGGCACGGGTAGCTAATCCGCTCTTCCTCCTTTTGTTCTTCGCTCTCCTCATCATCTTTTTCATCCAATGTGCTCACAGTTTCATCAATTTCTTTTTCCATAGACTCCTGCAAAATATTAGTCTCTTCTTGGACAGCAGAGGAGACCTCGATATATGGTTTAACATAGGCATTAGAAGCATAATTCTCATAACAATATTCAAGTATGGCAATATTTCCAGATTTGTAAAGAGTAGCATCATACTTTTCAATCAAAGAAGCAATTTCATAAGCACCCTTAAAAGCAACAAATTCTTCAATTTGTTGAACATCATAGTAATTATAAACACCCTTAGCATAAGAAGATACGATTCCATTATCACTAAACAAACACTGGTAGGGAAGGTGTTTCTAGGGTCTTCAGAACAACAAGTAAAATCATATATTTCACATAAATTCCAAGCATAGCATTGCAAACGATGAATTTGATCTAGTAAACGTTTCCCTTTTTCAGATATGCGTTGTCGCACATAACAAGCATGCTCATCTAAAGATTTGCCCTCAACTAAGCTAGTTGGGGTTTCAGCACGAGCACATAGGGATCGAAGATGATCCAAGTAATAAGCTTCAGGAGTGTGATAGATTTTGAGTGGTTCTTCAACCATTGGTTCAGTAGGCACAACTATTTTTTTTGGTATTTTGCGTTTCCTACCCATAACTAAAGATAGAAAACAACTAAGAACAACAAATAAAATTACTTAGTGATAAAGCAAACAAGCACACACGAGAATGTTCACCCCACGCTATGACTCCCCGGCAACGGCGCCAGAAAAAGGTCTTGATAACCCACAAGTATAGGCGATCAATTGTAGCCTCTTTTGATAAGTAAGAGTGTCGAACCCAACGAGGAGCTAAAGGTAGAACAAATATTCCCTCAAGTTCTATCGACCACCGATACAACTCTACGCATGCTTGACGTTCGCTTTACCTAGAACAAGTATGAAACTAGAAGTACTTTGTAGGTGTTTTTGGATAGGTTTGCAAGATAATAAAGAGTACGTAAATAAAAAGTAGGGGCTGTTTAGGTAAAGACACAACTAAGTTAGTTTTAGTAAAGAGCTTTTTGTTACGAGAAAGTTATTTGTCCCTAGGCAATCGATAACTAGACCGGTAATCATTATTGCAATTTTATATGAGGGAGAGGCATAAGCTAACATATTTTCTCTACTTGGATCATATGCACTTATGATTGGAACTCTAGCAAGCATCCGCAACTACTAAAGATCATTAGGGTAAAACCAAACCATAGCATTAAAGTATCAATTCCTCTTTATCCCATACGCAAACAACCTACTTACTCGGATCTGTGATTCTGTCACTCACGCCACCCACCATAAGCAAATCATGAACATATTGCAAACCCTACAACGGGAATCCCTCACGCTTGTGTGACACGGATAGCACCATAGGACAGCACCAATAATAAAACATGCAACTCAAACCAATCACGATCATCAAATAACCCATAGGACAAAACAGATCTACTCAAACATCATAGGATAGCCATACATCATTGGGAAATAATATATAGCGTTGAGAACCATGTTTAAGTAGAGATTACAGCGGGTAAGAGAGAGGTTACACCGCTGCATATATAGAGGGGGGAAGAGTTGGTGATGATGGTGGTGAAGTTGTTGGTAAAGATTGCAGTGATGATGATGGCCCCCGGTGGCACTCTGGCGCCACCGAAAGCGAGGGATAGAAAGCCCCCCTCCTTCTTCTTCTTCCTTGACCTCCTCCCTAGATGGGAGAAGGGTTTCCCCTCTGGTCCTTGGTCTCCATGGCATGGGAGGGGCGAGAGCCCCTCCGAGATTGGATCTGTCTCTCTGTCTCTCTCTGTTTCTGCGTTCTCGGATTCTGCCCATTCACCATTTCTTATATTCACGGAGATCCGTAACTCCGATTGGGCTGAAATTTTAACACGATCTCTATCCAGATATTAGCTTTCTTGCGGAGAAATAAGGGCATCAACCGCCTTACGGGGTAGCCACGAGGGTCAGGGGAATGCCCCCCTGCCTCGTGCCTCCCTCGGGCACCGTCTCGCGTGGATTTTTCTTCCCAAAAATCATATATATTCCAAAAGAATCTTCATCAGTTTTCATCCCGTTTGGACTCCGTTTGATATGGATATTCTGTGAAACGAAAAACATGCAACAAACAGGAACTGGCACTGGGCACTGGATCAATATGTTAGTCCCAAAATAGTATAAAAAGTTGCCAAAAGTATATAAAAGTTGAATAATATTGGCATGGAACAATCAAAAATTATAGATACGACGGAGACGTATCAAACATCAAAAGTATGAAAAAATTGGTTGACTTGTCATTAGGGTTTGATGACCCACAAGTATAGGGGATCTATCGTAGTCCTTTCAATAAGTAAGAGTGTCGAACCCAACGAGGAGCAGAAGGAAATGATAAGCAGTTTTCAGTAAGGTATTCTCTGCAAGCACTGAAATTATTGGTAACAGATAGTTTTGTGATAAGGTAATTTGTAACGGGTAACAAGTAATAAAAGTAAATAAGGTGCAGCAAGATGGCCCAATCCCTTTTGTAGTAAAGGACAAGCCTAGACAAACTCTTATATAAAGGAAAGCGCTCCCGAGGACACATGGGAATTAACGTCAAGCTAGTTTTCATCACATTCATATGATTCACGTTCGTTACTTTGACAATTTGATATGTGGGTGGACCGGTGCTTGGGTGCTGCCCTTCCTTGGACAAGCATCCCACTTATGATTAACCCCTCTTGCAAGCATCCGCAACTACAAAAGAAGTATTAAGGTAAACCTAACCATAGCATGAAACATATGGATCCAAATCAGCCCCTTACGAAGCAACTCATAAACTAGGGTTTAAGCTTCTGTCACTCTAGCAACCCATCATCTACTTATTACTCCACAATGCCTTCCTCTAGGCCCAAACAATGGTGAAGTGTCATGTAGTCGATGTTCACATGACACCACTAGAGGAGAGACAATATACATCTCATCAAAATATCTAACGAATACCAAATTCACATGACTACTTATAGCAAGACTTCTCCCATGTCCTCAGGAACAAACGCAACTAGTCACAAATCATATTCATGTTCATAATCAGAGGGGTATTAATATGCATAAAGGATCTGAACATATGATCTTCCACCGAATAAACCAACTAGCATCAACTACAAGGAGTAATCAACACTACTAGCAACCCACATGTACCAATCTGAGGCTTTGGGACAAAGATTGGATACAAGAGATGAACTAGGGTTTGAGATGATATGGTGCTGGTGAAGATGTTGATGGAGATTGACCCCCTCCCGATGAGAGGATCGATGGTGATGATGATGGTGATGATGATTTCCCCCTCCCGGAGGGAAGTTTCCCCGGCAGAACAGCTCCGTCGGAGCCCTAGATTGGTTCCGCCAAGGTTCCGCCTCGTGGCGCTGGAGTTTCGTCCCGTGAGCTTTCTTATGATTTTTTCCTAGACGAAAGACCTCATGGAGCAGAAGATGGGCATCAGAGGGCCGCCAGAGGGCCCACGAGGCAGGGGGGCGTGCCTAGGGGGTAGGGCGCGCCCCCACCCTCGTGGATGGTGGGTGGCCCCCCTCTGGTACTTCCTTCGCCCAATATTTTTTATATATTCTGAAACGTGCTCCCGTGAAGTTTCAGGACTTTTGGAGTTGTGCATAATAGGTCTACAATATTTGCTCCTTTTCTAGCCCAGAATTCCAGCTGCCGGCATTCTCCCTCTCCATGTAAATCGTGTAAAATAAGAGAGAATAGGCATAAGTATTGTGACATAATGTGTAATAACAGCCCATAATGCAATAAATATCAATATAAAATCATGATGCAAAATGGACGCATCAGGGTTGTGCATGATTTAAATATTTTGTGTGATGAAGATAGAGCATAGCCAGGCTATATGATTTTGTAGGGATAACTTTCTTTGGCCATGTTATTTTGAGAGGACATAATTGCTTTGTTAGTATGCTTGAAGTATTATTATTTTTATGTTGATATTAAACTTTTGTCTTGAATCTTTCGGATCTGAATATTCATGCCACAGTAAAGAAAATTACATTGAAAATTATGTTAGGTAGCATTCCACATCAAAAATTCTGTTTTTATCATTTACCTACTCAAGGCCGAGCAGGAATTAAGCTTGGGGATGATGATATGTCTCCAATGTATCTATAATTTTTTATTGTTCCATGCTATTATATTATCTGTTTTGGATGTTTAATGGGCTTTAATATGCACTTTTATATTATTTTTGGGACTAACCTATTAACCGGAGGCCTAGTGCCAGTTGTTGTTTTTTTGCCTATTTCAGTGTTTCGCAGAAAAGGAATATCAAACGGAATCCAAACGGAATGAAACCTTCGCGAGGATCTTTTTTTTTGGAACAAACGCAATCCAGGAGACTTGGAGTGGACGTCAAGGAAGAAACGAGGCGGCCACGAGGTAGGGCGGTGCGCCCAGGGGGGCCAGGCGTGCCCCACACCCTCATGGGCCCCTCGTAGCTCCACCGACCTACTTCCTTCGCCTATATATATACTATTATACCATGAAATCATCCAGGGGAGCCACGCAACCACTTTTCCACTGCCGCAACCTTCTGTACCCGTGAGATCCCATCTGGGGACCTTTTCCGGCGATCTACCGGAGAGGGATTCGATCATGGAGGGCTTCTACATCAACACCATTGCCTCTTTGATGATGTGCGAGTAGTTTACCACAGACCTTCGGGTCCATAGTTATTAGCTAGATGGCTTCTTCTCTCTCTTTGGATCTCAATACAAAGTTCTCCTTGATGATCTTGGAGATCTATTTGATGTAATTCTTTTTGTGGTGTGTTTGCCGAGATCCGATGAATGGTGGGTTTATGTGGTACAGTTGAAAGGTACCCCATAAAATCGAAGCAAGAGTTTGCTAATTGGTTTATATGGATTCTTCGCGGCTGAGTCAAAAAACTGAAATAATATTGCCAGAAATTGATAAGGTAGCATTTCCATTTTTTCCTCAAAAAAAGTGCCAGGCGGATACTTTACATGTTCCCCCTCGGCCAGGCCCATCGCAAGGAAAGCGAAAACCTATATTTGCTTTATCGGGTATCAAACAGGAACTCTGAGCAAATAAAACACCTTTCAAAAGTATTAATACAGTCACATGTATGGTAAATGCATGTGATGGACTAAAAAATCTGCGGTTCCTAATGGAATAGGTAACAAAGCCACTTTGCCACCTACTGCTACTAACTCGCTCGTAAGCAAGCAAGTTGATGCACACCCACTTAGTTTGTTTTGTTGAGCTTTCATACAGTTATAGCTCTAGTGCATCCGTTGCATGGCAATCCCTACCCACTCACATTGATATCTATTGATGGGCATATCCATAGCCCATTGATACGCCTATTTCATGTGAGACATCTTCCTCCTTTTTGTCTTCTCCAGAACCATCACTCTATTCCACCTATAGTGCTATGTCCATGGCTCATGCTCATGTATTGCATGAAAGTTGAAAATTTTGAGAATACTAATGTATGAAACAATGGCTTGGCTTGTCATCGGGGTTGTGCATGATTTGGATATTTTGTGTGACAAAGATGGAGCATAACCAAACTATATGATTTTGTAGGGATGAACTTTCTTTGGCCATGTTATTTTGAGAAGACATAATTACTTTGTTAGTATGCTTGAAGTATTATTATTTTTATGTCAATATTAAACTTTTGTCTTGAATCTTTCGGATCTGAACATTCATGCCACAATAAATAAAATTACATTGATAAATATGTTAGGTAGCATTCCACATCAAAAATTCTGTTTTTATCATTTACCTACTCGAGGACGAGCAGGAATTAAGCTTGGGGATGCTTGATACGGCTCCAACGTATCTATAATTTTTGATTGTTCCATGCTATTATATTATTTCTTTTGGATGTTTAATGGGCTTATATGCTCTTTTATATTATTTTTGGGACTAACCTATTAACCGGAGGCCCAGTGCCAGTTTCTGTTTTTTTGCCTATTTTAGTGTTTCGCAAAAAAGGAATACCAAACCGAATCCAAACGGAATGAAACCTTCGCGATGATCTTTCTTGGACCGAAAGCAAACCAGGAGACTTGGAGTGGAAGTCCGGAACTCCGCGAGGCGGCCATGAGGCTGGAGGGCGCGCCCAGGGGGGTAGGCGCGCGCCCCCCACCCCTGTGGGCCCCATGAATCTCCACCGTCATACTTCTTTCGCCTATATATACTCTTATACCCTAAAAACATCAGGGGAGCCACGAAACCACTTTTCCACTGCCGCAACCTTCTGTACCCGTGAGATCCCATCTTGGGGCCTTTTCCGGCGATCTGCCGGAGGGGAATCGATCACGGAGGGCTTCTACATCAACACCATAGCCTCTCCGATGAAGCATGATTAGTTTACCATAGACCTTCGGGTCCATAGTTATTAGCTAGATGGCTTCTTCTCTCTCTTTGATCTTCAATACAAAGTTCTCCTCGGTATTCTTGGAGATCTATTCGATGTAATACTCTTTTGCGGTGTGTTTGCCGAGATCCGATGAATTGTGGATTTATGAACTTCATTATCTATGAATATTATTTGGTTCTTCTCTGAATTCTTATATGCATGATTTGATATCTTTGCAAGTCTCTTCGAATAATCGGTTTAGTTTGGCCTACTAGATTGATCTTTCTTGCAATGGGAGAAGTGCTTAGCTTTGGGTTCAATCTTGCGGTGTCCTTTCCCAGTGACAGTAGGGGCAGCAAGGCACGTATTGTATTGTTGCCATCGAGGATAAAAAGAGGGTTTATATCATATTGCTTGAGTTTATGCCTCTACATCATGTCATCTTGCTTAATGTGTTACTCTGTTCTTATGAACTTAATACTCTAGATGCATGTTGGATAGCGGTCGATGTGTGGAGTAATAGTAGCAGATGCAGAATCGTTTCGGTCTACTTGACACGGACGTGATGCCTATATTCATGATCATTGCCTTAGATATCTTCATAACTATGCGCTCTTCTATCAGTTGCTCGGCAGTAATTTGTTCACCCACCGTAATACATGCTATCTTGAGAGAAGCCACTAGTGAAACCTATGGCCCCCGGGTCTCTTTCTTATTATATTGCATCTGTTTTATTTACATCGCATCTCATTTACTATTTTGCAATCTTTACTTTCCAATCTATACAACAAAAATACCAAAAATATTTACTTTACTATCTTTATCAGATCTCACTTTTGCGAGTGACTGTGAAGGGATTAACAACCCCTTTATCGCGTTGGTTGCAAGGTTCTTGATTTTTTGTGCAGGTACTAGGTGACTTGTGCGTTGTCTCCTACTGGATTGATACCTTGGTTCTCAAAAACTGAGGGAAATACTTACGCTACTTTGCTGCATCACCCTTTCCTCTTCAAGGGAAAACCAACGCATGCTCAAGAGGTGGCAAGACTCAAAATAAAAATTGCATAAAGTAAAAGAAAGGCCCTTCGAAGAGGTAAGTAGGGATTTGTAGAGGTGCCAGAGCTCAAAGAGAAAAACTTAGAGATAAAAACATTTTGAGAGGTGTATCCATCCCACCAACGAAAACGACTTAGAGTTCCCAATACTTCCCATGCATAGATATATCATAGGCGGTTCCCAAACAAAAAATAAAGTTTATTCCTTTTTCCACCATAACTTTCACTTTCCATGGCTAACCGTATCCACGGATGCCCTCCATACCAACACTTTCCAAGGAATTTATTATTTGACAACATAAAGTAAATTCATTTGTTCTTGCATTCGGGACTGGGCATCCCTAATACCTTTGCCTTACTCTCGTGCAATGACAAGTGAATAAACACTCGTCTTGAGAATAAGACATCTAGCATGGAAAATATTAGCCACCCCTCACCGCTCCGCGAGCGAAACAAACACACAAAAGAGAATTTTATTTTGAAAATTAGAGATGGCACATGCAAATTTGCTTAGAACGGCAAAAGAATACCGCATATAGGTACATATAGTGGACTCATGTGGCAAAAACTGGTTTGAAGGATTTTGGATGCACAAGTAGAGGTCATATTTAGTGCAATGAAGGCTAGCAAAAGATTGCGAAGCGACCAACCAAGAAACGAATAATCTCATAAGCAAGCATTAAGTATAATTAACACCGAATATTGCACTGAATAATGCACCACAAGTAGGATATAATTTCATTGCATGATTATTGACTTTCGTGCATGCATAGGGAATCACAAACCTTAACACCAATATTCTTACTAAAGCATAATTACTCATCAAGATGACTCACATATCACATCATCATATCTCAAAACTATTACTAAGAATCAAGTTTATTTTGTCCAATGATCTTCATGACATTTTTTCTTTATCCTTCTTTGATATCTATCACTTTGGAACTAATTTTCATGTGTTGCTTTTCATAAGCTCAAACAAATATAAGTGAAGATCATGAGCATAAAAAATTTTCTTTCTCTCAAATAATTTTAAGTGAAGCAAGAGAGAATTTCTTCAAAATTTTACTAACTCTCAAATAAATCTAAGTGAAGCAAGAGATCATTTCTTGAAAAATAACAAAGCACGCCATGCTCAAAAAGATATAAGTGAAGCACTAGTCCGTTGCTCATAAAAGATTTAAGTGAAGCATAGAGAGCAATTCTAACAAGTCATGACATAAGTTTGGATCTCTCAAAAAGGTGTGTCCAGCAAGGATTGATGACTTAAAACACAAAATAAAACAAGCAAAGACAATACAAGACACTCCAAGTAAAGCACATATCATGTGACGAATAAAAATATAGTCTCGAGTAAAATACCGATAGTTGTTGGAGAAAAGCGGGGATGCCACTCGGGGGCATCCCCAAGCTTAGTTGGTTTCTCATTCTTGGATAATAGCTTGGGATGCTGGGGCATCACCAAGCTTAGGCTCTTACATCCTTCCTTAATCCATCGTAAGATAACCCAAAACTTGAAAACTTCAATCACACAAAACTCAACAAAACCTTCATGAGATCCGTTAGTATAAGAATAATAAACCACTACTATAAGTGTTGTATCAAACCAATTCATATTTTGTTTTTGTATTATATCTAATGTATTCCAACTTTTCTATGGCAAAAACTCATCAAAGAAAACCATAGAGCCATCAAAATAAGCACACAACACAAAGAAAACAGAATCTGTCAAAACAGAATAGTCTGTAGCAATCTGACTATTTCGAATACTTCTGTAACTCCAAAAATTCTGAAAATTTTGGACGACCTGAGAAATTTGTATATTGATCTACTGCAAATGGAATGGGTATTTTATCGGTCTCTAGTAAAAAATGAAAATTAATTTCATGAGCGTAAAAGTTTATGTTTTTTCAGCAAGATCAAACAACTATTGCCCAAGAAGATCCTAAAGGCTTTACTTGGCACAAACACTAATTAAAACATAAAAAACACAACCATAACAGTAGCATAATTGTGTTGACACTCAAAAACAGGAAGCAAAAAAGCAAAAATAAATTTTATTCATTGGGTTGCCTCCCAACAAGCACTATAGTTTTACGCCCTTAACTAGGCATAAAGCAAGGATCTAAGTTTTGTCTTCCGAAGTTTTGGAAATTTTTGTAAGGGTTTTCTCAAACCCGGGAGGCTCTTTACGCTTCCCTAAATTCTCTGGAAAAGAAACCATCTTTAGATCAAAAATATCCAATCGCTTATTGCAAAGAGTAATCA
Organism: Aegilops tauschii subsp. strangulata; assembly: GCF_002575655.3. Classification (NCBI taxonomy): domain Eukaryota; kingdom Viridiplantae; phylum Streptophyta; class Magnoliopsida; order Poales; family Poaceae; genus Aegilops; species Aegilops tauschii. The sequence goes on along the minus strand of NC_053036.3, from coordinate 642,075,477 downwards.
GGGTATTCATGCGATTGATACTACCATTGAGGTGTTTGAGGGGTTCATTATATTTCTGTATTTCAACCATATGTTTATGCAAATCACCAAGTTTGTCCAACATTTGAGCTCCCTCTAGGGTAAAAGGAAACCCCTTCTTTTGAGGTGGAATTCCCAAAATTCCCTCTAAAATTTCATAGGCAGCGTTGGCATCAAGTTCAATGAAATTTCCTTTAGCGGCGAAATCTAGGAGTTGTCTATGATGCAAAGCCAATCCTATGTAAAAATTACAAAGCAAAACTTTAGCGCCCCCCTTTAAATTGGAAATACGATATGATTCCATAAGCCTATACCAGGCATCCTTCAAATTTTCTCCTTGTCTTTGCTTGAAGTAAAGAACTTCAAAATCGGGTGACAAAGCAGGAGTAGGAACGCTAGCCATCAAGACTAGAAAGCAAGAAAAATGGCGAACGAAAAAAAGAGGCGAATAAAACGGTAAATTTTTGTGAAGCGGGGGAGAAGAAAACGAGAGGCAAATGGCAAATAATGTAAATTGCAAGGAGATGAGATTTGTGATTAGGAACCTGCCTGGTTATGATGAAGATCCTCCCCAGCAACGGCGCCAGAAATTCCTTTTGATGTCGCTTGAAGCTACGCGGTTTTTCCCCAAAGAGGAAGGGATGATGTAGCACATCGGCGGTAGGTATTTCCCTTAGATATGAAACCAAGGTTATTGAACCAGTAGGAGAACCAAGCAACACAACGTAAACAGCCCCTGGACACAAATAACAACACCTCGCAACCCGACGTGTTAAAGGGGTTGTCAATCCCTTTCGGGTAATGGCGCCAGAAATGGCGTGTGGACGGGAGAAAGTTGTAAATATTGATAGATCGAACGCCAAATAAAATAAATTGCAACAAGGTATTTTTGTATTTTTGATTTAATAGATCTGAAAATAAAAGGAAAATAAAATAGACCGCGAAGGCAAATATATAAGAAAGAAGACCCGGGGGCCGTAGGTTTCACTAGTGGTTTCTCTCGATAAAAATAGCAAATGGTGGGTGAACAAATTACTGTTGGGCAATTGATGGAACCTCAAATAATTATGATGATATCCAGGTAATGATCATTACATAGGCATCACGTCCAAGATTAGTAGACCGACTCCTGCCTGTATCTACTACTATTACTCCACACATCGACCGCTATCCAGCATGCATCTAGTGTATTAAGTTCATGGAAAAACAGAGTAATGCAATAAGAATGATGACATGATGTAGATAAGATCCGTTTATCTATATGGCGGTAGATATATATCTCATCTTTTTATCCTTAGTAGCAACGATACATACGTGTCGGTTCCCTTTCTGTCACTGGGGTCGAGCACCGTAAGATCGAACCCACTACCGGGCACCTCTTCCCATTGCAAGATAAATAGATCAAGTTGGGCAAACAAAACCAAAATATCGGAGAATAAATACGAGGCTATAAGAGATCATGCATAAAAGAGATCAAAGAAACTCAAATACTTTCATGGATATAAAAAGATAGATCTGATCATAAACTCAAAGTTCATCGATCCCAACAAACACACCGCAAAAGAGTTACATCATATGGATCTCCAAGAGACCATTGTATTGAGAATCAAGAGAGAGAGAGAGAGAGATGAAGCCATCTAGCTACTAACTACGGACCCGAAGGTCTACAAAGAACTACTCATGCATCATCGAGAGGCACCAATGGAAGTGGTGAACCCCTCCGTGATGGTGTCTAGATTGGATCCGGTGGTTCTGGACTCTGCGGCGGCTGGATGAATATTTCGTCAACTTCCCTAGGGTTTCTGGAATATTGGGGTATTTATAGAGCAAAGAGGCGGTCCGGGGGCACCCGAGGTGGGCACAACCCACCAGGGCGCGCCTGGGCCTCCTGGCACGCCCTGGTGGGTTGTGCCCCCTCAAGGCACCCCCTAGGTGCAACCAGGGCCCGTTGTGTTCCTTCTGGGCCATAAAAAATTTCCGTAAAGTTTCGTGGCATTTGGAATCTGTTTGATATTGATTTTCTGCGATGTAAAAAACATGGAAAAACAACAACTTGCACTTGGCACTATGTCAATAGGTTAGTACGAAAAAATGATATAAATGACTATAAAATGATTATAAAACATCCAAGATTGATAATAAAACAACATGCAACAATAACAAATTATAGATACGTTGGAGACGTATCAGAAGCCACTAGTGAAACCTACGGCCCCCGGGTCTCTTTCTCATATTATTTGCCTTTGTGATCTGTTTTCCTTTGCCTTTTATTTTCATATCTATTAAACCAAAATTACAAAAATACCTTGCTGCAATTTATTCTTATTTATTTTATTTGGCGTTCGATCTATCAATCTACTACAATTTTATCTCACGTCTGTTTGCCCATCTGGGGCGCCGCTACCCGAAAGGGATTGACAACCCCTTTTACACGTCGGGTTGCGAGTAGTTGTTATTTGTGTGCAGGTGTTGTTTATGTTGTGTTGCTTGGTTCTCCTATTGGTTCGATAACCTTGGTTTTATATCTGAGGGAAATACCTACCGCCGCTGTGCTGCATCATCCCTTCCTCTTTGGGTAAATACCGACGTAGCTTCAAGCGACATCAGACACCTGAGGGATTTGGGGTTGCATTGGTTTCACCTTTGGTGAGGTCAAGCCTCCAGGATAGACTAGCCCTGACCTTCGAGGTCTCGGGCCTCTATGGTCCACAGGGGTTGCAACTGTTGGATTTAGGGAGGGGTATATATACCAACACTTCTTCTAACTCCAACCCTAATCTTCCACTCAAGCTTCTCCAAGAATGCCAAACCCTAAAAGCTAAAGCCCCTTTTATTCCTCCAACCAAACTTAATCACATTTTCAGGATTGAAAGAGGAAGACCCTATCTAACACTCAAACTAAACCAAATCGTGATCCTATCACTTGTTCATCACCAAACTTGTTACTCTTGGAGATTTGGAACTCATGTGTGATAGGAGTCAAGCCCGGAAGCTTCCTTGAGTTTGGTGTGCTCCAAGAATTCCTAAATTGTTGATCGAATTAGGAAGAGGAGAGGGGCGGATGACAATGACACATGTTGTCTTTATTTGGCCTGCATTTCACCGAGTGTGTAATAGATGGGCCATCGAGAAAAAGCAGTGACATAGCTCCATCCTATGTGACAAGAAGCATCTTAACGATATCCTTACAGGGCATGTCAAGAACTCACTGATAACTTATAGGATGGACCCAAGGTGGAGGAGAAGTTAAAAAATTTCCCCATACATGGTGTCACACGACATTTGTAATGAAGATTTTTAGATAGAATTCCAGCATGGTGGCTGGACATTTCATAAGTACATTAAAGATTTCTTCGACATCATCCGCGTCTTAGTTAGTCGGATTTTGAAGCCTCCAAACATTGATGAACCACATGCGAAAATTTCAACCGATCCAAGATTCTATCTTTATTTCCATGTTTTTATTTTTAACACTTTAATAATTCTTCTCTTATGTACCTCAAAGTTATCTATTGACTTGCAATCTATTTGCTTTCAGAATTTTATAGGAGTCATTGATGGGCCTCATGTACCTATAATCGCAACACCCAAGATTGCCACTCAATTTTGAAATACAAATAGAAATCTTAGTCATAATGTCATGATTGCATGCGGCTTTGACCTAAGAATCACTTGAATACCATGTGCCTAGGAGGGTTCTAGATGCCAAAGTATTTCAATCTATGACGAGCAAAGGCTTCAGAGTACTGAATGACCAATTTTATCTTGTTGATGGGGGTTATGCAAATACACAATCATTCTTTGCACCTTATTGGGGTCTTAGTACCATTTGAAGGAGTTCAGCCATTTGCCCCAAGATGGTTGCAATCGATGTGAGATACTGACATCTAGAGTGATGACTAATAGTCGGTGTTTTACGCATCACAGTAGTTTCTTTATAGTAAATATTTTCACTTTTGTAGTTTGTCCTATCATTAGGATTATGTTTATTGATAGATACATTCCTCAATATATTGTTGTGTAAACAATATTTTTCTTTTCCTACTAGTGTGACAAATCCACACTTTTAAATGTGTCGCAAAATCATTAAGATATCATGTTCTATGTTACACTTCTTTTTAACTATTTGTCATTACGGACACATATTCTCGCCCTAGATTGAATTCTTTGTTTTCATAAAAAGAAATCATTTAAGTTCAGGTCGGATATTTACGCAAACGGTTACACCAAGTTTCTACATATGTCCAAAACAAAGTAAACACTTTCATCTGCAAAACTACTTTGTGGCACTTAATGTTATATAGTCTATATTTACAACCGCTTGTAAATAGCATATGTGGTATCCTTTTAGAGTGGTATATCTCGTTAGAGTATTCTGGTGTGTTCGAGCCTACCGAATATGTTAAGAGAGATTTACACAATACAAATGTGTAAAATTATGAATAACCACACGCACACGCACACGCACACACACACACACACACACACACACACACACACACACACACATTGTGTAGTCGCATTCCTTCTTCCCTACATATCTAAGTTTATCAAAACTACGAGAGGTGTTGTTGCAAGCAAGGGACGTCTTGCAAACTCCAAGTGTCATGTTCATTGGATTTTGATGGCGCAAGTGTTAACAATAATGGAGCGTAAAGTCGTCAATATCCTCGGTAGGGTGCCGAACATGGTCAGAAGTACTAGAACTGAGCCAGCATGCATAATTTACCCTGGTTCGGGCCTCCAGTGAGAAGTAATACCCTACGTCAAGATGATGCTTCACCACTGAGCCATGCCCCTAGACTGGACACTTGGATTAGACCATTGACAGGCCTCCTGGGCCTTGAGGCCGGCCCAGTATCGGGCTTCTGGTCCATGCGCCACCCCTAATACGCGTACGCTGCACCGTCAATTGGTTCATTGATGAAAAAGCAAAGTAAAGGAGATGATTGATTCCCTCATTTTGTAAAAAGGGAAATATGTCGATGTATCAAAGGACTCAAAGTTTTTTAGTTTTATTTGAGTCTTAGGAAACCCGCACTATAAAAAGGGGTTGAGGTGGTTGCGTCAGTGCAGGGATCATGCCAACATTCAAGTACACGGAGCCCCCACTTATCCTAACAAAATGGGTTAAAACCTTCTCAAATCTCTCTGGTGCACAGACCCCCAAGTCCCAGGTCCGGTGGCTTTACCTTTGGACACCTCAGGCTTTGGGTTGCGATGGTTTCACCTCTAGTGAGGTCGAGCCTCCAAGACGGACTAACCCTGACCTTTGAGGACTCGGGCCCCAGCCTGCCACCACCTCTTTAGTCCCGGTTCGTGGCACGAACCGGTACTAGAGGTTTAACACGAACCGGGACTAATGAGTGCCGCCCCCTAGCTGTTGGAACCGGCACTAATGGTCACATTAGTGCCGGTTCGTAATTGAACCGATACTAATGAGGAGAACATAAGGTCATTTTTCTACTAGTGCCAGACCCTTTATCTCGAACCTCCGTGGACCACAGGGGTTGCAACTATTGAATTTGGGGAGGGGTATAGATACCCACACTTTTTCTACCTCCAACCCTAATCTTCCACTCAAGCTTCTCCAAGACTGCCAAACCCTAAAAGCTAAAGCCCCTTTTATCCCTCCAACCAAACTTCACCACATTTTGAGGATTGAAAGAGGAAGACCCTATCTACACTTAAACTAAACCAAATCGTGATGCCATCACTTGTTCATCACCAAACTTGTTACTCTTGGAGATTTGGAACTCATGTGTGATAGGAATCAAGCCCGAAAGCTTCCCTGCGTTTGGTGTACTCCAAGAAGTTTGTAAAGGTCCAACCACTAGTGATCTGAGGCTCATCCGTTCAGGGTGATTCAAATGTAGAAATGGGGTCAACCACTTGGTGGCGTTCGGGAAGACCTGGCTCTTGCAACTCTCAAATGAAGATTAACATTCCCCAAGAGTGTGAACTTCGGGATACATCCTTGTGTCCAACTTGTGTGTTTGATCCATTTCTGTACATTTACTTGTTGTCCTTGCTAGTTAGCTTGTTGTGTTCACTTTATCTAGAAAACTTACTTTATCCGCACTACCCCTAAGATTGGAAGAAAAGCTAAAAATTGGTAGTTTCCTATTCACTCCCCTCTAGTCAATAACTTCGATCGTTTTTGGGGAAAAGCTCCTCAAGTGTGGCTGTATGGGCAGCATAATAATCAATAAATTATATTTTTTTTGCACATGAAAATATGATAGTTTCAGAGTGTTCTCAGTTTTCTATTGGCTGGCAAAATATTTCCATGCAATTTTCTCGGTATGGCTGATGACTTAAATTAGTTTCTATTGCTTTTAGGGAAAATCGTATACCATGAACCATTACCCGAACAATCAATATTAAATCTGACCATAACCTTTTCGATATGGTAGTAGTTGGAGAAATTTCAATACCAGGCAGAAGCACATGGTGAGATATAATTACATTTCAACTTCTGGCTATGTACAGCCATCCAGCAGAAGGAATAGCAGGTATTCAATTCCTTTGAACTGCAGAGATAAAAACATTCAAATAGTTTCAACTTTACATCTGGAGAACTTTACATGCCTTGAAGTTTCAACTGTTAAGTCAACTAAGATGAGCTACGAGTATTCCTGATATTGGTTCTGGGATAGATCAGTTTAGTGCACCAGGAGCATAGGAACAAATCAGGTAGATGAACAGAACAATGCGGTCGTGGCTTTTGCCCAGAAACGCTTGTGAACAATGTGTTTTGCCACACGATGTCTGCAGAGAACACATGTGACCAATATCATGGGCTCCGGTTAATTGCCTACAATTTAACTAAATTGTTTTCGAGCAACATCCGGTATCATACCACTTCGTTCAATGATTTGCTATTTTTAAGAAAATGTGCAACAAGCAGGGTATGAGTAATAACTGATATTTCAATATCAGCAACAGCTGGACTATGTTGAGACATGTCAGTCAAAATAAATAAAAACCAAAACCAACAGATAACAAGCAGAGTAACTTTATTTAGCAACACTTCTATTGTAGGTAATATTACAGACGAACTACATCAATTTAACAATGACCAGTTCTAGTAATTTAAGGAAACAATAACCCAGCTACAAAATCTATAACCGAATATAATTAGCATAACACCTAATGTTCAACACCATGATCGACCACACAAAGCTTCAGAAACTCAGGAGACAGACTTGCACTTAGTTTAGTTTCCAACTGCAGAGTGCTCTATGCATGACATTTGGCATTACCATGTCCCCGTGACAGTCCTTGCACTCCCAGAACAGGGACAGGTTTAAATCAACCAGGCCCTGAGGATATGACACGCTAGCTTAATCAGACTCTTATTCAATGGGGACACGCCGCCGCCACTCATGTCCAACATCCACGATCTTGAGGGATCTCCGAAAACTAAGGCATGCTGCATGAGTTCATCAGATACCTAGAGATGAAAAGACACCATTCAGTTAATAACTCCACCATAACCAAAAAGTCACTTTGGAACCCGGGTGCATTGGAGCCCTATTTTTTGAACTGTGCCAAAATGCTATTTTGAAGTTTCAAAAAATTCTGAAAACAAATCAACATGTTTATATGAATGTATGTTACACATGTGTAAATTTTGATGCTGAAATAAGTAACCATGTGAGTTACACAAAAATGACAAAGTCATGATTTTGGAAAGATGAACAGTGCACGTATTATTCACTATCTGAAAATCACTATTTTATTTTTATTTTTGTATAGGTTGCATATTTACTTATTTCATCACCAAACTTTACACATGTGTAATATACATTCATATGATCACGCAGAATTTTTTTCGGAATTTTTTGAAACCTTAAATGTGATTTTCAAAGTATTTAAAATAAAGTCCTCCAATACACCCGGGTTTCAAAAATCCACTCTCCACCATAACTAACTACTAGTAACATATTTGCAGAACAATAAGCAACTTACACGTGAGATGAAAGTCTCCAACGTAAGAGAAGCACCAAGGATAGAAAACATAGACTGACAATCAAAGCTCAGGCAAAAGGCCATTTCTCCAAGACAGATGATCATAGATTTCAGGTCGGTGAGTTTGCTAGACACAATTGGTGAATTGACCACCTGCACAATGATGCCAGATTAATCACATTCCAAGTATTAACTCATGTAATCCCATTATGTAAGCACACCACCAGTTTTAGAGCATACCTCCCTGCTTGGCATGCTGGACGCCAGCTCTGCTCGAGTGTCACAACCAAATACGGTGCTCCTCATGTATAAGCTCTTCACTTGCAATGCTTTTCCAAGTGAGACTTGTACCTTGAGGTCACCTTTAAACTGAAAGCTGGAGAGATTTGGAGCTTTGCTCTCTATCATTCGCATGCTGCAATCTTCCACCTTCACGTGCCTTAGATGCTGAAGGTGACATGGTATCTTCAAGCAGTTTACCTTACTGCAATACCTAAGTGAAAGCCACTCTAAAGCTGAAGAACTAGAAAGAAGGCAGCATAGCTCATCCCCTGGAATACGCACCATAAACAGCTCTAATTTGGTCAAGCTTCTCAAACAACCAAGCAAGGCTATAGGATGAAAAGAACAATTGGTAAGGCAAAGACACCGAAGCGAGTCCCCCCTCCCATTTGATAAAACCGTGCATGGAAACTCGTATTTGGATTTGTTGTTTATAGGCATACTAAGGGTGAGTTCTTCAATCCCTGGTGTAACTGCCTTCTCAAGCCATTTGTCAACGTAACCACAGTTCTTCGCATTGTAATTTGGAACCAACCAAAGGTTGAGTTTTCTCACGCCAGTTCCTGAGTGGTTTCTCAGAATATGGTCAATTTTTCTTCTAAAATCTCTAGCTGTTTCCTTATCACCTTGACCCAAGCCAAATGATTCCCTACTAAGAACGAGGTTGGAACGGCATCTCCAGGAAGACAGGAAGGACTGAGACACACAGGCAGCTCTGGCAGCATCTTTCAGTGGCATCAAGGAATGTATATGATGCCAGATGTCCTGCAAGCACAAGCATGAGGGGAAGTTAAACATGAGCAATGTAAGATACACGCGCATGGTTGCACGAAGTGCACCAATGTTGCAGAGATGTACACCATGTGCTGGATCAAAGGTTAGGTATATCAAGCATCTTTTCCAAAGTGTCGGCGATGGTGTTTGCTAAGAAAGGAAGACGCCATTGTTGCCTGGTATGTTGCTACTTTATTTAGGCAAGTGATAGTGTTTGTTCTTTGCAAAAAGAAAGTGAAACTGCATTTATCAACTAGTAACTCCATCTTACGACGTACCTCGGGAAGATATGGCTCTGAACACTGCTCTGTCTGAGTGGTATCGCCTTGTTGGCAGGGTGAGGCCCCTGTCTTTGTCTGGCCATTTGCATCGTCAGTTGACGAACAATTTTGCCGGCAGTGCGAGACCTTCATTCTCTTAACCCTTGAAGAAGCAGCAACCAATCCATCTGCAAGCGTGATTTTAGTTAGTTAATTATGGCTAATATGGACACAGAGTAGACTTGAACGCAGAAACATGTAATCTAATCGTATGAAGAGCAACAGAGCATCTCGCTGAGCTCCTGACCGTTGTAATAAGCCGGGTTCTAAGCTAGGGCGGACACGGCCGGCGGCGGCCATGTCTGAGTGGTGCGCTGCGTGCTGTGGAGGTGCGCTGGTGCATGAGAGGGAAGGGAGGAAGGAGAGAGGAGAGCTTGCCATTGCGGATGTCGGGGCCGTGCTCCTCCTGTCCTCCACACCTCGGCCCTGCCTCCGGCGAGCACGGAAGCTTCGTCCCCCGCATCATCCAACTTCAACTTGGTAGTCGACACCGAGGAGGAGTGGAGGAAGTGGTCGATGGCGGCGGCTGGTGGCTGCTGAGACGAGCGGCGGCGGCGGCGGCGAGGAGCCTGGAGAGAACGAGAGGCTGAGGACGCGTACTGGGCTGGTCGGTCCGAATATGGCAGATCGGACCGGCCTTTCTTCCTAGCGGGCCTGGCTCGGTAGGTCCAGCCTATTGCTACCTTATAGACTAGAAAAAGTTTGGTCCACGGCCATCACACTGGATACCGCCTCCGGCTCTTCTCAAATAATAATAATAATAATAATAATAATAATAATGTCCCCAGTGACACGGTGTGCAACGGCTGTTCGGCCCATCTGTTTAAACTATCAAAAATCCCTGAAGTTCATAAATGGACCTGTGAGTCGTCTGGGTATCAAGTGGGCTAAAGCATCTCCTGGAACGGTGAAAGTAAATGTGGACGCATCTTTTATTGCTAACGAATTGAATGGATCTGTGGGTGTGATTATTAGAGATGAACATGGGATGTTTCTTGCTGCTTCAGGATCACTAATTACCCACATCTCGGATGCACATATAGCAGAAACTTTGGCAGTGAAGCATGGGCTTATGTTAGCCCATGAGTTGGGCTTTCATTCCATCCAATTAGAATCGGATTTCGATTGAGGTGATTAATGCTTGTTCAGGACAAGACAGAATTTGGAGTGGAGCCTCGGCAGTTTATGCAGAATGTTTCATCATGGCGGGTATGATAGGTTCAGTACAATTTTTGCATTGTAACCGGGAAGCGAACGAGGTAGCGCACACTCTAGCTAAGTTTGCTTATGATAGAAATGAATCTTGTACGTGGGTCGATGAACCCCCAGGGTTCCTGATTAATGCTCTGGTTAATGATGTAACTATTTTGCCAAATTAATAAAGTGTGCCATGATGGCATTCCCTCAAAAAAAAAAATAATAATAATAATAATAATAATAATACCGCCTCCGGCGGGAGCAGCTAAAATTAACGTGGACGCCGCAGTTGGGAGAGGAGGGAGACATGGAGCTGCGGGAGCTATATGCAGAGACCACTCGGGTGCTTTCGTGGGAGCTTCGGCAATGGTGTTCATGAGGATCTCAGACCCAGCTACTCTTGAATGCTTGGCAATTAGGGAGTCTCTTTCCCTGGCAGAGGACATGTATGACCGGAAGATTCAAGTTCCATCAGATTGCAAGGTGGTTGTGGAAGATGTCTGAGAAAGAAACCCGACTGTTTATGGAGCACTTATACACGAAATATTAGATCGTACATCTACTTTTGAGGCTTGTAATATTAGTCATGAATTTATGAGCTCGAATGTCGAGACTCACAAACTCGCGAAGCATGCTTTAGCGCTTCCGGTTGGCCGACGTGTGTGGTTAGACTACCCGGATGGACTTTCCTTCGTGCGTGTAAACGTTGTGACGAGTTAATAAAAGCTTCTGAGTTTGTCGAAAAAATGACTAAAAAGAAGTCTATTGCTACCTATCTATGTTTATCTTCTAAAAAAAACTATCTATATTTATGGTCTGATTTTTTTACAAATAAACAATGATGTGAGGCGTATGTGTGTAAAATTTCAAGATGAAATATGTTGAAATGCGACTAGTGCAAAAAAAGACAAATCCATGGTCTGTCAAGATGTATAGTATCATCTATACCAATATAAAAAGACCCAAAGAGACAGATCCAATTAATATCGGCCATCAAATCATGTCAATCCAACGACCTAGACTACTTCGATGTCGAGCGCTTCACATAATAACATGTAATAACACATAAATATAGTGCTAATCACATAATAACACGTAAATAATATCCTACTTAATATGCGCATGCACTTAATATACTTTCAAATTAACGTGCATTGCACGTACACATTGACTAGTGTGTTAAAAGGTCCCAAGTTTGACTTTTTTGCACAACTCTCGTTTCAACGTAATTCGTCATGAAATATTACTCACCAATGCCACCTATAAGTGATAAAAAAAAGTTTTACACAGGAAAATCCCCCACCTGGGCCGGCCTATGCAGTAGGGACCTCCTATACCGCGCTCTACACTGAGAGAATACTCAGCGTGCCCATTTGGGCCGAACCCACTTCGGGGCGGCCTTTTTCAAAATTTCATCTTTTATCTTTTATTTTATTTTCCGTTTTAGTTTTTTTCAATATTAAATAATTTGGGACCTCAAAAAAGTTCCAAAATAAAAAAGAGAGAATTCTGAAGTAAAATATGTAATAAATAATAAAGGTTTGTGGATTCAAAAACTGTTCGCGATTTTGTAAACAAAGGTTAGAATTTCAGTATCTTAGTATCTTCATTGTCCAAGAAACTATAAAAGGTCATAAGTTTTGGCTGTGTGGCCATTAGGTGGACATTTCCGTTTTTTAGATCTCTGAAGCACCTTGAGCTAGCAATCCAACCTACAATGTCACTTTTTGTATGAACAATGCTCAAAAGAAAATATTTTGAATATTTTCCTAACATTCTTGTGAATCTGCACCTGAAAGTTTTAATTTTTGCAGTGGGGAGAAGACGCAGCGCGTCCGTTTTGGCCGGCCCATGTCCGGGAGGCCTGTTTTTTTCTTTTTCTTTTCAGTTTCTTTTTTGTACTTCAAATAATTTGGGACTTCAAAAAGTTCCAAAATTAAAAAATGAGAATTTTTAAATAGAATATTTAATAAAACATAAAAATTTGTGGATTAAAAAATGTTCGCAATTTACTTAAAAATGTTTGCTTATTGAAAAATATTCAAGATTTTGAAAACAAATGTTCAGGAAATCCAAAAAAATCATGATTTTTTATAATGTTCATGTATTAAAAAATGTAATGAATTTGGACAACAATTTCATCAATTAAAAAGTTCATGAATGAAAAAATATCCTAAAAATTCAAAAACTGTTCGTGACTTACAAAATAGTTTATTCATTCATAAAATGTTAGTTGATTCAAAAAATGATCATGCATTTCAGAAAATACTTGTTAAATAAAACAAATGTTCATAAATTTTAAAATTATTCCACCAATTTCCAAAACAATGTTCGTCCATTCTAGAAATGTTCGCCGATTCAAGAAAATTGTTAAATAGATGTTTGCAAATAGTATAAAATATCCATGAATTCAAAAAAGTTCTTGATTTTAGAAAATGTTTGAAAATTTGTAAAAGTGTTCATGAATTTAAAAACATGTCCACAATTTTAAATATGTTCATGAGTTTAAAAAATGTTAATTATTTTCATTAAATTGAGAGTGATAGTGTATCTCGGTGATGCAGCAATATATGATCAGGTCGTTGAAGATTATGATTTTTTTTCTCCCGTTGCAACGCATGGGCCCTTTTGCTAGTACCAAATACATATACCTAATCTTTACCTAATATTAATGGGAGGAAAGTTTCATAGTTCTTCATACAATCATACGTCATTCTTTTATATCCATTAATTTTATGTTAATTATAAAGATTGATGGCTAAGATTTAATTGAGTGGTCCTGCAATCTTTTTTACGCCTCCTATCCCGATAAAAGAAAAACAGACGAGGAGAGCACGGACAAGTCTCCTTCTCCTGTACAGCCACTATGAATCTCGCGTCCACCAATTTAAATATTATATATACTTTCTCTTAAAAAGATTAAATATTATGCAAGCAAAAAGTTCAAAAAAATTATTATACAAGCAAATGGAAACATCACGCACACGATCCCTTTGTCCTTCGCACGCACGAAGACGCCACGTCGTCGTTGCTACTCCTCACCTCACCCCCTAGACCGGAATCAAAGTCGTTGCCGAGGGATGGAGGCCACAGGGAACGGTGGTGGAGATCCGCCGTGACCTAGGCGGGCGAGCCACCAGGAGGGGATCCATGCCGGGTGGCCGGGGACGCGCCTCTCCCGTGATCCCCTTTCTTCTCCATGACGGCACAGGTTAGTGGCCTCTCAAGCTCTCTTTTCCTTCCCTCTTCTCCATCTCGCACCGCCCAGACGATGCCGCCTCACCTTCCACTGGTCCCCTCGATCTCGGCTCGGGCAGGTCGCCGCCGCCCCCTCCCACCGTGAGGAAGACGACGCCAGAGCCAGGCGGCGGCGCTGGGCTGTACGCCGAGCCTCCCTCAGCCGCCTCCGTCCTCCCTACCGATGCTCCGTCCTCCGTTTCAATCAGCTCTGCTCCAACTTTGACTGACAGTTAGTGCCCCGCCTCGACCTGCTCTGCCCCAGTCTGGACATCAGGTAGCTGCGAGCTCAGGTCGGGGCGCAGTCTAGTGACGCAAGGAGGGGAACCCTGCCAAGAAAAGGAGGCTCTCTGGTCGGGGTAGCACCTGGAGGAGGAGACGACGAGGGCCTCCACCACGACGCAACGTCTGATGGTCGGCCATATTTAAAGTGTTTTCAGTTTCAGGCACACTCCCAGTAGGCCTCTCCTCCCAAAGTAGATCTCTGAACTTGCTCTCGATGGGTAGTATGATGATCTGTGATGCACCTCTGTTTGGTAGATACACCACATGAACAAATGGACAAAGAGGAGAAAAGAAGGACTAGTTAATAAAATCAGGATGCAACTGCGAGCACACATGTAACAAATAATGCAGAATAATATGTCCCATGCAACCCTGTGACAAATATGTTTGATATAACCACAATCATAGGAAGCTTCAAATTGTAGGAAAGGTCATTTTAACTCCCTCAAAATCTATGTACTGAATAATTTTAAAATTATCATCAGCTTGATCAAGCAGCCTGAATTTGACGCCTCATCTGTTAGATCTGCAGAATCAGCTGGCAATTGGCTGCAACCTTCATCTCTAAAACTAAATTATAATACAACACTTTGGTTATTCAGTCCCCTTGGGACACAATTACTTTCAAATCGTTCAACTACAACTGCACTTGTCAAAAATTCAGAACAGTGCCATGCTACTAAGTTGGAACTTACGACGTGCCACTCCCACCAACTTGGCAACCAAGACAAGATGGAAATGCTATTAATTCTGCTACCACTACACTATCAATTAGCTTTAATCGTCTCAGTGCCGGTTCATTCTAGCAAATTGTTGATTTGTACGGTTTTGGAAATTGATGAGATACTGGATTTACTGATGTGGGAATTGTCTATTTGAATTTTCTACATTAGTAGATTACCAGCGACAGCAAGGCACGGCGATGGCCGGTGGTGGAGAAGACATTCAGCCTCTTCAGCTATGCTGTCGACCACCGAGTATTGACTACAAATACTACTCACGGAATATCTTCAGGTGAATTTGCTGGGCTTGAGCGAGGGGAATGGAATGGGAGACGACGACACAAGTGTTGAAGGCTAGGGATTTGGGAGCCAAGGATGTGACGACGTGGAATGAGATGGGGGACGACAGTGCAAGCGAGATGTAGGAGGGTAAAATTGGAAACCAACAAAATTTCATAACATGACAAGATTTGTATGTGGAAGTCTAAAACATCTTACATATGTGAACATAGGTAGTATTAGTTTACAATGGCTCCCAATCTGAGCCTAAGATGTCATTTACCATGAAGGTAGGCCATTCTAAAATTGGATTCTTTTTCCCATAGCAATTCATTTTTGCCAATTCTGGGAAAGATGATCACCTAATTTCATGCACGTCAAAATAAATAGAAATGAAAGCAACGAATAATGAGCAAAGAGCACCTCTATCTAACCCTTATTACAGTGTAGGCGCTACTAGAGCAAATACATCAACTAAAACAATCACTAGTTCCAATATTAATTTAAGAAAATAAGATCCAGCTACAACTTCATAACCAAATATAACTACACTTGACATCATTGTTCAACAGCATGATCAACCACGCAAACATTAATTTAAGGAAACAAGATCCTACTTGACATCATTGTTCGACATCATGATCAACTCCGCAGGACTCCAGAAACTCAGGATAGTAGACTTGCCATTGATTGCAACTGCAGAGTGCTCAGAATAGTTCATTACTTAAAGCATTTGGCATTAATATGTCCCTGTGACGTCGTTGCACTCCCAAGACTGGGGCATGTTAGCTCAACCAGGCCCTGAGAACATGACAGGCTAGCTCAACAAGACTCTTATTCCTTGGGGACACAACGCGTCGAAAACTAGCACATGCTGCATGAGTTCATTGGATACCTAAAGATGAAAAGACAACCTTCATTCAGTTAACGATTACACACCATAACTAAGTACCAACATATTTGCAGGACACTGAGCAACTTACATGCGAGATGAAAGTCTCCAATGAAAGAGAAGCACCAAAGATAGAAGCCAGAGAAGAACAATCAAAGATCCGACCAAAGAGCAAATCTTCAAGATAGATACTCAGAGAATTCAGGCCAGCAAGTTTAATAGGTAACGTTGGTGAGACCATCTGCAAAAATGATGTCAGGTCAATTGCATTTCACAAGTATTAACTTATGTAATCCCATAAATAAAACAGTAGTTTTAGAGCATACCTCCCTGCTTGGCGTGCTGGACACCAGCTCTGCTCGAGTGTAACAGATCAATTCGGTGCTGTTCACTAGTAAGTTCTTCACTTGCAATGCTTCTCCGAGTGAGACTCGAACTTTGAGGTTACCTTTAAACTGAAAACTGGAGAGATTTGGAGCTCTGCTCTCTATCAACCGCAGCTCGCTGCAACGTAACACCTTCAAGTGGCTTAACCGCTCAAGATGGCAAGGTATCCTCAAGCAGTCTACCTTACTGCAATCCCTGAGTAAAACCTGCTCTAAAGCTGCAGAACTGGAAACAAGGCAGCTTAGCTCGTCCCCTGTAATACCCACCCTTAACAGCTCTAGTTTTGTCAGGCTACTCAAGCCACAGTGCCCAGCCATAGGATGAAAGGAACAATCGGAAAGGTAAAGACACCGGAGCGAGTTTCCCAGCCCATTTGATATAAGTGTGCACGGGAACTCGTATTTGCGTTTGTTGCTCATAGCCATAATAGTAAGGGTGAGTTCTTCAATTCCTGGTTTAACAGCCTTATGAAGCCATTTGTCGATATAATCACGGTCCTTCGCTTTGTCATTTGGAACAAACCGAAGTTTCAGTATTCTCACGCCAGTGCCCGAGTGGTTTTCCAGAATGTGGTCAATTTTGTTTCTAAAAGCTCTAGCTGTTTCCTTGTAATCCGCATATACGTCCAACCCAAATGCTTCCCAGTTCAAAATGAGGATCAAATGGCATCTCCAGGAAGACAGAAAGGACCGCGACAGGCAGGCGGCTCTGGCAGCATCTTTCAATGGCATTAAGGAGTGTATATGATGCCAGATGTCCTGCAAGCGCAAGCATGAGAGGGAGTTAAACATCAGCAATGTAAGATACATGCACATGATATCACAAAGTGCACCAATGCTGCAGAGATACACCATGCGTTGCAACAAAGGTTGGGTATATTGAGCATCTTTTCCAAAGTGTTGGTTATGGTTTTTGCTAAGAAAGGTAGACGCCGCTGTTACCTGGTATGATCCTACTTTATTTAGGCATGGAGCAAAGCACTGAGCAAATATTCGTCTGTGCATCTCGTTAACCAAGATGCACAGGCAGAATATACACTTGAATGGTAAAAATTAAGACAGAGTGTCAGAAGTAAAGGTGTATGCATGCTGCACAAAGAACACATTTGATACAACTCGACAGCGCTAACAGCTAGGTCATGATATACAGCAAACAAACCTGAGTCACTAAGATGATGAGATGATAGGTTGAAAATGCCAGATAAATGATGCCTATGCACTTCAAAAGTTGCAATGTATTGCTTCCAATGGGAATCTGCCTGCCTGCCTAGTTCTATTCATGAGGAAAGAAAGCAGCCTAGTTATTATTACTACAATTGTGCGTTCCAAGAAGCTAGAGATTCAAATACTTGTGACAGGTTGCCATTGAAGCAGACCAAGTAGTAGTAAGTAATACTGTTGTTCGCGAAAGGAAGCTGCATTTATCAACTACATGATACCTCTGGAAGATTTGGCTCTGAACACTCCTCTGTTTGAGCAGTACCACCTTGTTGGCAGGGTGAGGCCTCTGCGTTTGCCTGACCATTTGCATAAGTTGATGCACCCGGAACACAATCTTGCTGGCAGGGTGAGGCCTTTATTCTTTTACCGCTTGACGAACCAGCAATCAATCCATCTGTGAATCATCGGCGTGATTACTTATGGATAATATGGACAGTAGCAGCAGAGCGAACTTAGTAATACCAAACCGTTATCATTAGATTCGTCATGAAATATATTTCTATATTTTGTTTATTTAGCACTGTAATGTTGATATATTTTGCTATGAACTTGGTCAAAATAGGTAAACTGAGCAACACGACACAGTCCACGTCGATGGGCAAACTAAACAGCACACTCGGCAAACAAATTGTATACCTGAGACTTTCTTGCTCCTTGTCATATCTGTCATCGCGGATCTGCACCCTCTTGTGCTTGTGCTTGGGCACCTCCGCGAGCAGCTTGTCGTGCGCGCGGCCTGGTCGAATCGAACAGCACCCTCTTCTGCTTCCCTTTCACCTCTGCAACCTCCACACGGCATGATAAAACAAAGTGAGAGGGGGTGTGGTGCTGGGGTGGGCGGGCGGAGGCGGGGGAGCGCCGCCGGGGCGGGGAATGGCTGATCCGGGAGCGGGGCCTCGTACCTGGAGCGGCGGCTGGACCGGCCGCTGCTCGCGCCGCCTCGCCGGTGGCCGGCGCTCGAGGATGGTGCGGAATAAATTATTACTTGACGAAAATACCCACGCATGGTGCGGTGCGGGCCGCGCGGCTGTGTTCTGTGGTGACGAAAATACCCTCCTATGGTGCGCTATTTGTGGCTTTCAGTCTGAATTCGTGGAGCGGGAAAGCTTTTAGGTGTGGCCGAAGGACACTTGCAGCTGGTTTCGACAATTTGGACATCATTTTTTTGGGGGGTTTTGTAAGTGTTGTTTGGCAAAAATCTTTACAAAAATGATTTGCAGGTGTTCTTCGAAAACTGGTTAAAATCTTTTATGAAAATGAAG
Source organism: Aegilops tauschii subsp. strangulata (assembly GCF_002575655.3). Lineage (NCBI taxonomy): Eukaryota > Viridiplantae > Streptophyta > Magnoliopsida > Poales > Poaceae > Aegilops > Aegilops tauschii. Next base: position 642,056,628 of record NC_053036.3, on the reverse strand, counting down.
AACACATGCAACAGCTCCGTCCGCCTCTAACAAGCCTTGGAGGGCCGAACTCGCGTATGTGCCAAAATACGGGACTACCCCATCGCCACTCACGGTAGAATACATGGGCGACAATGGCATAACAGCAGTGCCATGACGGTCGCTCGTGGCAGCTGTTGCACTCGGTGCTTTTTCATCACCTCCTCGTGAGGATACAAATTTGGAGCCTGAAGGGCACCCTCTACCCTCCTTGGTTCAACAAAACGAGCTAGTTTTTGAGAAGTGATGTGAATTTTCACAATTCAGGGCGTTTGATTGCACTAAGGCATGTCGGGGGATACCCTAAAGGTTTCAATCTTGAATTCCTAGCTCCTCGCATATTGATGATGGTTTTAGTTAGAACCCTAACTCATGTGTCAAACATAGAAGATGGGTCATGGTTAGTTTCTTATAAGAGAATAAAACAAACGGGCGAGGCGCACGGTGAAATTAGCAAAACCTTTAGATCAAGCCAAGATGGAAGACGGTGTAAAATAAAATGTCAGCATGGTTCTTCATAGAGAAATCCATAATATTCGATCATGCCCACCAAACAAGGGGTTAAATGTCAAGATCACTACAAGGATAAACTACAAGGGTTTGTGCTAGGAGTTGAACAAACTTTGACTTTTTGAACAATGGGAGGGGAATGTGGTTATGCTCTGGATTGGGTGGATAGACACAACACAATTTAAGGTTTCATGGTAGTAAAGTGACATCTAGCATGTCATTAACACTTAACAATCAAGCTAAATAGGCTTCGAAACCAAATGGTTCTAAGATCGCACCATGTTCTCATACATGTTCTAAGGTCAAACCATGTTAAACCAAACGGTTCTAAGATTATTGCATGTTCTTGGATCACCGAATTCGTGGACAACTTCTCATGTGTCATCTTCATGGGGACACCTGCAAATGGACGGGGTGGATATGACCAGACATGTAATTATGCAAGAAAGATGAAGGAAAGCACACATGTATGCATGTACAATATATTCAATCTTTAGGAAAGATAATTAACCAATGGAACTCTTCAAAAACAATGTGATAATACATGATCAAGTGTTTTTTATCGGTGTTGTTTAGCTTCTGCTCATTGGTCACATTAACTCCAGATCCTACCGCAAGCAGAAGTAGAAACACATGGAAAACAGAGCAAATCAAGTCATTCCCCATACGTGCTTGTCTTTCCTCCTCAAGAAAAAGTCGTCTTCCTCCCCCATTTCCTTTCGGCCGTGGAGATACAGAGGATCTCGGCCTCCCGCCTATGGGGTTGTACCCCGATCTCGTTTTTGTTAGGTTCAGCATCCTGGTTGGGGTTGTGTGGCGGTGGTGATGTCCTTAGTAGGAAAAGGTCTCCCACGTGCAATCCCCATCCCGCTTGTGCACCTACCATCGTAGGAGGGTGTGTGGAGGCGTGTCTCCGTCAGATCTCGCAGGATTCGGTCGCTGCTGGTCTTCAGTGGATCTATTTCGATCTAGTTTCTTTCGTCTTCATTCGTGTGGTTACATGCTTTATCTTTCCAATCTATGACTCTCTTCATTGCCGATGGTTGCTGCTCTTGTGCATTGGTTCTTTAGGGCCTTAGCAGGATGAATTCCCAATTGTCTACTATAATATAAGGTTTTCTCGGCTCCGGTGAGGAAGGGGCCATGACGGTAGCGTGCCTTCGGCTCGCTCCAGTGCTTGTAGTTCTCGCTAGGTGATCCATGGACATGGCTGTAATTTTTTATTACCTCTAGTATTCTTTGTACTATCATGACGGATTATGAATATATCAAAAATTTCTCTCGCAAAAAAGAGAGCAAACCAAGATTTGGTATGGCATATGGTTTTGCAAAACTGACCTTATATAACCAAAAAATAACATTAATTGAAGTTAAATGCACCAGTTGTATCCTCTCTCATGGCTCCAATAATTAATTATTATTAGTAAACATTATATTCAAGTTATTGTGACATGAAAAAAAATACTATTTTATGAACAATTTGATACATTAATCATAATTTTTCGAGTTCATATGAATTTATTACGATCTTGGAAGTTTAAATATCATTTAAAGGATGCGGCCTCACACATCGCAACTTTTTAGTTACTTAGGGAACTCTTTAGTATTTGGATTAAGCTGCAGGGCCTACATGCCCGCCTCTATTGGCAATGTTGGTTAGCATCATTTGGTAATCACCTAACCAGTCGGGCAAACAGTTGGTGGCACACCAGCGGGTACGCAAACATGGCGGCTGTACACTGGAGCTGACGAGAGCGAACAAGGCGAGATGGGCATGCGGCCAAACCAAGGTTTCGACTTTTGAAACCAATAAATTTTCGCTCACCCTCAAAAGCACCGAAATTTCATAAATATCGAAAACCATTCTGAGCATATTAATGAATTTTTTATTTAAATTTGGATAAATTTGAATTTAAAGTATTGAATAAAGTAGTGTGAGCCGAGGCGAGGCCGCCCCGACCTAGGGGAGATGCTGATAGGATCACCGCGAGCACGTACTTGAGGTCTGGTATGGCGGAAAACAGCGGCATCCATGGCTCTGGCAAACAGCGATGTCTCCAAGCATAGCTATTCAAAGACATAAGCTATTAAAACTTAATAAACACCTTAAGACATATGTGACGCAGATGCTAAGGACTCTTGTAAAGCCTTGAAGTTACTACAATTACTAAAAAAGAGAATGATAAAAAGAACTTCATACATGGTGTAGAACCTAATGAAACTGTAGGGTTCTTCTTTTTTACCGCACAAGCTGTAGAATCTAACCATGGAAAGAACAAATTCCAAACAAACCAAACATGAGCATAGGATGTAGGAATATACATAAACCAGTTTGATACAACCATGGAAAGAACAAATTCCATTATTGCATTACAACCCTGTTCTCAAGTTTCTTATGGACATGTTCTCAAGTACCTTAGAGATGGTTTTCACTTCCAGTGAGGTTCCGATGAAATTCAGTAATTCTAGTAGATGCTGAAATAATTATGTATTGGCCAAAAAAATTCGGCAATTTCATTAGTGCACATGAATTCAAATAGTTTTAAAACAATTCAAACATTTAATTGAATTCAAACAAAAATTCAGTCATTTGGCCAAAATGCAAACCGAAAACACTGAAATTCACTGAACTTCCGTAATTTTGCTTGGTGCTGAAATTTTCCCAAAACTAGAGTTGAAAACCTTTCTTACATCAACTTTGGCATTACATTCATGTTCTCAAGTTCCTTACAACCATTCTTGAATTACAACCATATTTTCAAGTTCCTTACAACCATTCTTGCAATGAGTCCCTTCAGAAGATTAAAGACCATTGAGTCCCTTCTAAAGATTAAAGACCTGGAACAATATTCACATATATGAACACATGGCATAAAATTCAAAGATACGAACACATGAGATAACATTCAGACAGATGTGAACACAGAAGAGAAAGTTCACAGAAATGAACATAGGAGATAAAATTGAGAGAGATGTGAACACAGAAGATAAAATTCACAAACCTGGAACTACTAATCATCATCACCAACAACAGGAATACTGTGACTATTGATCTTCATTGTCACCACACTATTGCATCATAGTATCATCATGGTCATCATCATCTTCGCTTTCCTCCATTAATTCATTATGTTGTTTGACAAGTTTTCCTACTATAGTGGGATCAATCAAAGAGTGTTCTTGGTCTTTATGCAACATATTCAACACAGACGGTTCATTAGCTCTCACCATAACTTCTTCCAAATCATCATCCTGGTAAGTTAGTCCACTTCCATTGGGCCTTGATCCATGGAAGTTTCGGTCACACTCCACAAATATCTATGGTGAAATTTCTACACAACTTGGCAATCTCCACCATACATTGTGTCTTGTAAATAAAACACATTTGTTGTCTGTGTTGCCAAAATAAAAGGATCATTTTTATACCAACATTCTCCAATATTGATGCTTTTGAAATGTCCATTATCTTTAACTCATGTCTTTTTGGCATCGAGACCAAACTAATCACAACGAAATAAGATAGGATTGACACCTAGGGTAGAGTTATACTGCAACTTGATGATTTGTTTCAGTTGACCATAGAAGTCAATGAACTCCTCTTCTTCTTCATCCTTGACTTCACTATCATTGGTTCCCTCAACCATGATTCCACTGTTTTTGCGCCTTATTATTCTTCTCACGGTCTGCTGTGTGGTACCGGACACCCTCAAGAACACATGCTGAATCTGATATAACTCCAGAAGCCGGTCCACATGCTAGAGCATAGAGATCAGATCATCACTTGCCTCTTCTCTCTTCTCCACAGGCAAAGAACTCACATGATTCTGAAACCATCTGGCAAATCCTTTCTCAAGCCTTTCATCAACATTATGACTATCTTCCTGCTGCAATTCCTCCTTGCATAATCAGCAATGCAAAAGAGAGTAAGTTAAAACACCCGGCCTAAAAAAATGGATCCTTCCAAAATAAAATTTACATGTGTACAAGAGATCATATACTGGAGATATGGATGAACCTGGATGCAATTATTGAGAACATACCAAACCATCTTGTCATAAGCACCCCAACATACGTCTTTCTCGAGCCTCCAAGTAAATTCACACCATGATTGAAAACTAACAAATCAAAAGTTTGCAGATCATCACACTCTACTTCTGCCCTCCCGATTAAATATTGTTTCCACATCATCGAAGTACCTTCAAAATATTAGGTACTCATCAACAACATATGCTTCTGCGATATACCCTTTAGGTCTGGCCATGTGTCTCCCATAACGCTTAAATGTAAGTAGCCTTCTCTCAATTGGGTACATCCATCCGTACTGTACTAGGCCTATAGGAATTGTCTCATCCGCTAAATGAACAACTAGATGCACCATGACATCAAAGAAATCCGTAGGAAAAAAATACTCAACTTTGCAAAGAATAACTGAGATTTCATCTTTAAGTCTTTACATAACATCCAGTTTCAAAGTTTTGCAACACAATTCTCTAAAAAAATTCCCCAAATCAGCGACCGCTTCATATATCTCCTTATCCATAATTCCACGGATACCCACTCGTATAAGTCTTTGGAGGAGGATATGGCAATCCTGGGTTTTCAGTGGTTGGAGCTTGCATCCATCAGGACTAACACATTTTTGCTAAGTAGCGGCATACCCATATGGAAATCTCACATGCCTTATAAATTCACAGAATACAATATTTTGTTCTTTGGTCATTACCATGCTTCTGGCAAACCAATTGGATTTCTATCCTCCCGTGAGTAGACATATATACCTTGGGCCACTAGCAATTGGAAGAAGGAAACTAGACAACGACTGGTTATTAGGTGAGTCTGCGTCGCAACGTACACCGTCCATGCCTGCTGCCTACTACATGTGCGTACCTGGGAGGAGCCCCTTGATTCTTTGGGGCCTGGGGCAGCCGCCGCCCTGCCCCCCCTCCGTCCGGCCCTATGTTTCGGCCTCGCCTCGGTATCAACCGATGGTTGTTGTGTGAGCACCTTAGGAGCTACTATTCCATGTTAAAACTGTGGAATTCATGCTATAATGTTCACACGGGTCGCCCACAAAGCCTTTGGTCGCTCAGCTTGCCTCCCCGCTCCACTCACTCGTTAAGTTTTTATTGCTTGCTAAACTGCTAGCTCATAAAAATCCAACTACCATTTTTATTGTCTGAAAAAGTTCACTAAATCAAATGATGTTCATGAATTTTTAAAAAACCTTGGATTTTTGTAATTTTGCAAATTAAAAAATCATCATTTTAATAAATATACAAAGATTTCAGATTTTTGTTAATCTGAAATAAAGTTTCTAAATTTTAGAAATATTCACAAACTTAATATATTCACGAATTTAAAACCCTTACATGTGGGGCCCAGTGAACCCACATCCCTTGACGCATCAGGAGGCTCCAAATCTACGTAGCTTAGTATTGTGCAGAGGAGCACGCTTGAATGATAATAGTGCAGAGGAGCACGCTTGCACAACATGGTGTCTCTTAATCTGAGCTAGCTAAGCATCTTATATGTGCGTGGTGGTTTGACAGACTTTTGGTGTGATAAACCTGCCAAAAGTCAGTTCAACCTCCTCCCACGACAATTTTGTTTTCTCTCATGATGCATGCAGAAGTTTCTGAGTGCAAAACAACTTGTGCCATGAAAGGTGCATTTCACGATCACTCTACTACTACATCAATGTACCTAATTCACACCCGTATTAGACGTTAGAGCATCTTCAAGCATGCAACCGTCATGATAATAACTCAACTGAATTTTGGCATGTTGAGGGTAGCTTCATCGATTTAACATTGTTGCAATGCAAGACGTGTGATTAGCATCCTAGAAGGATGATGTGAAAGTTTGTTCCTCCTAGTACTATAAAAGGGTCATTGCCTTGTGTCGAGCAGTTTCAGGGGAGATATCACATCCCCACTCTAGATGAGATGACTACAATTGAAACAAGAGTTGCCCACATAGTTTAGATGAGATACTAGAAGAAAACTGAAGAAATGGGTCTAGAATTTTGGCATGCAGGACGTGAGATGAGCATTCCACAAGGATGATGTGAAAGTTTGTTTCTCCTAGTATTATAAAAGCGCCAGTGTGTTACGTTGAGCTGTTTCAGGAAAGATATCAAATCCCTACTGTAGATGAGATGACTACAAGTGAAACGATTCACCAATAAATTTAGATGAGATACTAGAAGAAAACTGAAGAAATGGGTCTAGAATATGTAGGTATAGAAGGGATAGGCCGCGACATGGTTATAGTGCTGATCCGGTTCATAGCTCTAGGCAGATCTACCAAGCGGTTGGAGGGCATGATGGCGATGGTGAAGCAGACACACAAGTCGGAGCAGCAGCCCCATTGCTTACTTCTCGACCTCATCGTTCCAATCAGGGAAGCCTCCACCATGGTTGTCCGGATTGACAACTTTTACCTGGTAGATTTATGGATGACTTGCAAAAATGGCAAACCTTTGAAACCATACATGACCAAAGCTTTTATCCTTGATGATTCTTACGGGAAGAGTTCTGAAAAGATATGGGGTGTGTCTTGTAAGGATGTAAAGCTGACAACTCCGACCCACACTGCTAAAAGAATCGACGCATAATAACACCCTAGCCTTAGCCGCATGGCTTCGCATGGTGAAGGCAGACCAAGTCATCGCAGATTCCTAATACTTTTGGATGATGTTTATCATGTTTTATTCATGAATTTGGAAAATATGTTACTTATCCCTCTGTAAAGAAATATGAGAGTGTTTAGATCACTAAAGTAGTGATCTAAATGTGTCTGAATATAAAATGAAAAAAAATCATCAAGTTACGAGCGGGGCTCACAGGGAGAGGGCTGAGGGCACTCCCGGTTGTGGTCTCCTGCAGGCTGAAAACGCTCGCTTGGCTGCACTCGCCTTGCTATCAGGAAAACAAAATCATGTATGACCAGGTCGTAGGTAGTCACACTGGAGACAACCTCGAGCGTGTGACACACCTGGCAATGTATGAATCTCGTAGCAACACCACCCTTTTGCCCATCGTTCGCTGTTATCAAACCGTAGCATAGGGTTAATGCCCAACCTCTCTAACGGCCCCAACTCCTGCTCGTGGCGCTCTATCCCACCTTCAACGCCCAGGTTTATCGGCAGCCCAGCTCATTGTCGGCGAGGCTTCTCGGCCTCCAGCCCTCCACTCGTGGCACCACCAGCATACTAGGCAGGTTGCGGCCAACGTCTCGCACCGTGTGTGTCACTCTGCTCGCTGCTACTCGGCACCAGGGTTGACTGGTAGACTCAATCGGCAAGTTCCTATAAATTTTTGTTGTGACGAGTTATAAAAAACTAATAAAGGCAGCTCTCTTTGTTTTTCTTCTGAATTTTATTCTTATGTGCATGGTGAGCCCTATGTTGTAAACGAGTTTGATGTGTGTGTGAATGAGAAAACTTGTGACATTTGCAGTCTATAGGTGTTGTTTTCCAATCTTTGGACAAATGTATTATGATGTTTGTTGTTGTTCACTATCTTCTTTGCAATTGCATTGATATATGTTCTCAACAGTTTGGCATGGACATTCTACATATGTAAAAGAGACAAATCCACAAGGTACTATGTTGGCCAATTCACACAACCATATAGCTATAGGGCAAAAGGATACCTTCATTGTTCATGTCGCAGCAAGTAAATGGCACCACCGGCATGAACAAAACCAGGAACATGTGTCATCACAAAGCCGCCAGGAAACATGAACCAGGAAGATATATTGTCGACATAAAACAAGCAACAAAAGTTATCTGGCACCAATCGCCGTGGCCGTCGTCTCTGAAGAGTAGGACGGCCGGGACAATACGGTTATGCCTACGTGACCAGATCTTGTACCTTGTGATGGATGAGCGACACCGAACGGAATCTGGACCAAGCTGAATACTCAATTCCTGGATAAGACTGCGTCCAGCAAGTTGTATCTGAAACACCAGTTATTCATAACGAAGATGCAGGAAGGGGCAGACCTTACTAGGCACATCAATGTCTTCAACCAAGTGTTAGCGGACCTAGGTTGGCTAGATTCTAAAATGGAGGATGAGGACGTGGTGTTACTTCTACTGGCATTGTTACCACAGTCCTATGCAATCTTGTCCACTACTCTGACAAATGGTAAGACTATTGTCGTTGCAAGCGAGATTACAACAACACTGTTATCGTACAATCAACGTGAGAGGGAAAGTACCGCCGAAGGTGCTGGAAGCAGGCAAGGTGTTGGCCTGGCGACTAGGTATACTCAAGGTGGAAGAAAGGAGAAGGATAAACCGAGGAAAAAGAAGGGGCCACAATGGTTTCATTGTAAGAATTTTGGTCACATAAGGAAGGAGTGCCTAGAGTGGAAGAAGGGTAATGGATCATCGCGTCTTCGGAAAGTGTGGTGACATGCTTACCCTATCAAGCAAGCGGTCCTATGAAGCGTGGATATTAGATAGAGCGAGCTCTTATCATGTGATGCCTAACAGAGAGTGGTTCACATCCTACAAGTTTGGTGATTTCAGAGTAGTTTTTAAAGGTGATGATATGCCTCGGTGTGTTGTGGGCATTGGAGATGTCAGGATCATGACTAAAAATGGTGTTGAACATGTGCTCATGGATGTTGGACGTGTGCCAAAGGTCTGGAGAAATTTAATTCCACTTGGTGGACTTCATGGTGATGGTTATGTCTATAAGGTGGACAGGGTCAAGAAGACCTTGATGTTCAAGAAGGACAAGAAACTCATGATGAAGGGAAAGAGGAACAAGAACAATTTGTACAAGATGCGAGCAAGCTTCGTTGAAGGCGGAGCTGATGAGGAGATACCAATGGCGATCATATGATTCGAGGCGACCAAGTCCGAGGTGGAGGCTACGATCTACAATCTTGTAGGTCACACATATTTTTTTACTTATGCATATTAGAGAGGATTTTGCAAGGCTTACGGATTTGAGGTGTGTATGAGCATAACCTTCGATTTTTTGCATCGTTCCTCAATATGATCCAGTCACCTTTCCTCAATATGATCAAGACATTTGTGTGGATCTGGACATGATTCCAATTCTTCCTTCGTGTGAGTTTCTTAAACAAATTTGTTAAATAATTTATATTTCTTATTAAAAAATAGTTATTATTCACCACTAACTTAACTTGTTTATTTAATTTTGACAACTTATTTTCTGTCTCCATGAAAAACATGGAATATAGTAGACCAAACCTATTACGACACTGGCTCAAAGCTTACTTGAGAGGAGGAGAATTATCTTTTCTCCTTTGTTAATTTTGTTAAGTCGGTTAAGGAACTTCTAGAGCTGACCGAAATACTACACAATATGTGCCACTAGTCCACAATTTGAGCGATACTAACATTAGAAGAAAATGCATGGTAAGATTTTCTACTATTATGTCACTAGTCCATCTTTTTCATACATTCTTTTTAAATAAACTGCATTGCTTACTATGTTCCTATTATGTTCTTCATCAGAAGATCCCAAGAGTTGTTGTGCATGCGTTGATGGAAGTGCATGGTGAGATTACAATTATTTGACATGAGAAGACCAATTTCAAAGATAGATACTCAACTGAATGCTTACCCGATGGACGCCTAAAAGTTGAAGGATGAAGACAAATATTGAATGAGTGCAGGCTAGAAATGGAGAATAGTGGATCTCTCTGCTCCATCATGGAGATAGAGGGGTTTTCCTATTCTTTTCAATTTTTCCCTAAAAGAGAGGAGTAGGTCCAAAAATGCTACACTTACGGAGGCTTCCTACGGATTGTTTTCACGGAAGAGGACTCACCCAATCTCAGCCCCCCTGATTTCCGCAGGTGGCCCCGTTTCACGTCCTAATCTCCAACCACAAAGCTGCACTTCAGCCCGTAACCATAAGTCAGTAGCACATGTCCGTAAGTGTAGCATCTCTGGGAGTAGGTCCTAGTTCTTGTCATGATTGGTACTAACTACTGGATGTACCCTCGATCGTGTTTTGACTACTATGTATTGGGTAGCCATCTAGCTAAGATGATAACAATTAGTTGGTGCTAATTTAGTCATCCTTGATAACAATTAGCTAGTGGTTAACATATGCTGCAATGTATCGTAATTTCTTATTGTGATCAGTGTAATGTCATGGCATATTGCAATTTATGATATGTGTTTTATGCAAACAGCCATGGCAGCACAATTGTTGCGGTGGCTGCAATTTTTTTATTTGCATGCCAAAGTTGTCAGTGACCGGCATCAACGTCTGCCAGCCACTAAAGAGTTTGTACCAGTGACCGGCGCACGCCCGCCACTGCACGGCATTCCCACGGTAGTGATGGGTCGGCCACAAAACCTTCCCTACCTCAGCTTGCCTCCGTGCTCCACTCGTTCATTTAGTTTTTTTCCCTCGCTTGACTGCTAGCTCATAAAAAGTCGGCTATCATTTTTATTATCTAAAAAGTTCACAAAATCAAAAGATGTTCACGGTAAAAAATAACTTGGATTTTTTGCATATTAAAAAAATCATAATTTTAATAAAATGTATAAAGATTTCAAAAAAATGTGCCAGTTTGAAATAAAGTTACAAATTTTGAAAAATTGACAAACTTCAATTTTCTTCATGAACTTTAAATATATTCATGAATTTAACAGCCTTACAGGCGGAGCCCAGTGACCGCACACCCCTTGGCGCATCAGGAGGCTCCAAATCTATGGAGCTTAGAATCTTAATAGAGTAATAGTGCGAGGAGCATGCTTACACAACATGGTGTCGCATAATCTGAGCTGGCTAAGCATCTTATACATGCGTTGGTGGTTGGACAAACTTTGGGCGTGATATACCTACCAAAAGTCTGTTCAACCACCTCCCACGACAATATTGTTTTCTTTGAAGATGCGTGCAAAAAATTCTGAGACCAAGACAACTTGTGCCATGAAAGGTGCATTTCACAATCTACTACATCAATGTACCTAATTCACACCCTTAGACATTAGAGCATCTTCAAGCATGCAATCGTCATGATAATTAACTCAACTGAAATTTGGCATGTTGAGGGTAGCTTCATCGATTTAACATTGTTGCAATGCAAGACGTGTGATTAGCATCCTAGAAGGATGATGTGAAAGTTTGTTCCTCCTAGTACTATAAAAGGGTCATTGCCTTGTGTCGAGCAGTTTCAGGGGAGATATCACATCCCCACTCTAGATGAGATGACTACAATTGAAACAAGAGTCGCCCACATAGTTTAGATGAGATACTAGAAGAAAACTGAAGAAATGGGTCTAGAATACGTAGGTATAGAAGGGATAGGCGACTGACATGGCTATATTGCATTCAGACCCCGTTCTTAGCTCAGGGCACATGCAGCGAGTGGTTGGATGGGACGATGGCGACCATGAAGCTCAGGCACAAGTTGCAGCAGTCACCTCTGTGGATACTTCTCGACTTCATCGTTCCAATCCGAGGAGCCTCCCCCGTGGCGTTCTGGACAGACAATTATTTCTACTGACTTGCCTGCCGCAATGGCAAACCTTCATGAGCTTAGAGAACGACGAAGATTTTATGCTTGATGTTATTTACAGAATGAGTTGTGCAAATATATTGGTGCCCTGCAAGCATGTAAATTCCAATTTAGCGTGAATAAAATAAAAGAGTGAATTTCACTTTTACCACCAATTTGTGATTTTGTGACTGTAGTTACCGCATTTAAGTTTGGAAACGTTCTGAACTGGCTGACCGATCTGGTGCTGGATCGGTCGCACCACTCGCTCGTGTAGTCCCCCCTATGTATACACGTGTGGAGTTGGGGCCCACCCCACTGCCCGCGTCTACATGTTCCTTATCACATCATGCGTATTTTACTGCATCCGCTTTGCTCAAATGCGCTGCAGCCAGACATTCCTCCCACAAACTCTTTCACCTGTGTCTTCCGAAAGCATGGTTAATAAGATAGCCAGCTGCTGGCTACAACATATTGTTATGTCATTTATAGTTAATGTAATAGCCAATACATATAATAATTGGCTATAAGAAAGTACTACTTTGTCAACATATGGCTCGCCTTCTATTCTCACAAAGCTTCTTAAAACTTGTGGTACAGTCGGCTGTAAGTCTACAGGCCGCTTCTCTTCTCTTCCGCCTTCAACTAATCAAAAATATGATATTTAATTTCTTACAGCCGCCTACATCATCCTATTGTACTTACTCTCGCAGCCTCTTGCCTATGTTGGTACCACCAACAACATGCCAATCTCACCAGCGCGCTGCTGCCTGCCGTTAGGGGCACACATCACCGCTGCAAAGGATGACGAGAGGCTGCTACAAGCCTAGGTCAAGCACTTGTGAGGCTCCTCCTCACGGTTGTAACGATAATGGCTTCGGTTGTGACGTGACTGCTGCTCGGTCAGGGAGTCAGTGTTGCGACCATGGTTTTAACTTTCGTTGTGACTTTGATGAAATTTATTGAATTCCATTAATTTCGTCAGTCACTAAAATACCTTTCGCCCAGAATATTTCAGCAATCTCAGTAGTAGACATGAAAAAATATATTTTTCAAAAAATACTTTGAGAAAAGTTCAAATAGTAAGTTGACATAAAGTGAATATTTCAGCCTTTTGACCGAAATGCGAACCGAATTCATTGAAATTCACTGTATTTCTGTGATTTTTGGTTGGTGCTGAATTTTTCCAAAAACTGAAACTGAAAACCTTGGCGGTGACTTTGCAGTGGCCAAACAAACCGAGGGCAGGAGGCGCGTGTAGGCCTACAACGCGACGATGTATGGGGGAGCAGGGGCGAAGTGTTGTGTCCCATGTGTGTCGGAAGGTGGACCGGAAAGAGGGCAAGATCCGACGGCACACAACGCAGGAATCGGTTGGCCCAGAGTTGACCGATCCATGTGACACCCAGTCGAGCAAAGGCTAGCACTCTCCTTTTAATTTTTTTTGTCACATCTTAACCTGAATTTGCGTCGTTGTTTCAGAATTGGCCAGTAATAGGCGCCGGCGTGCCGGTCCAAATTTGGGCCGGTCAGCGCGCAGCCACCCGATCTATTTAGCGCAACTGTTAGATTCGCATCCTCCCGCCGTAGCGCTTCGTCCTCGTGCAGTGCCTTCCTTCACGTGTTGACCAACATGTCACGTTCATGGCGGACCGTGCTTTCTGCAGCCTGCGCTCGTCCTCGGCGGCCTGTGCTTGCCGGCCAACAATGTCAGCGTGCTCATCTCCTCCAGTGGTCGCCTTCCTGCTGTCGCATGTCGCCTCTCCGCTGACTCTAGTTGGAGCAAAACTCACCCCCGCCATGGTCGCTGGCGAGGACTGCCGATTCAAGCAAATGCAGTCGCCGGGCGGTCCCCAGCATCGTCGCAGGTGTCTCCCCATCGCTTTCAAGGTGGTCGCAGCAATCTTTTGTTGTTCTGGCCAAATTGACGGTTGTAGCAGGAAAAATGCTGGATGTAGCTATCCGCATTACTGGTTCCAACAAAACCCGCCGATGCAGCTCCCCTGGCGTGCTGGTCCCATCGCCGGTTCCAGCACAAAACGTCGCCGGTTGAAGCAAAGCTGATGCATGGTTCCAGCAATAATACCTCTCTCCCCCGCCGCCGTCTGTTGGTCGTAGCACCATGCGCTGCTGGTTGCAGCTCTTCGCGAAGCTGGTTGCAGCTCCATGCAGTTTCGTTGTAGCTCTCACCATGGTAGCAATCCTCGCCGTTGTAGCTTCGCCATGGTAACCATTGCTTGTTCCAACATTCCCAAAAACATTGGTCCCAACACCCTCACTCGTCGGTTGAAGCTTTTCTCCTTGCTGCTTGAAGCTTTTGTCGACGCCCTGGTCGGAGCTTCGCTGTCGTGCCGTAGCTTTCCCATCGTTGTGGTTGAAGCTTTTTGTGACGCCGGTGGAAGCAGGCGGCCTGAGCTTGTAGCACGGCCATGGCATCACCATGTTGAGGTGGATGACCGTGGGGGGGGGGGGGGGGGGGGGGGTGGGAGGGGGAGGGCCCCCTGGCAATGGCACGTGCCGAGGAGGGCGACGGGAATGGATGGCGCATGGCCGTGGCGAGCAACTGTCCAATTGGTGGTGTGGAGAAGCTCGGATCCATGGCCGTCAGGGTGCAACTCGAAGTCCAGGACAACGTGTGGTGTCGGGAGAAAAAAGAAAGCAAAGGAGGACGATGAGATAAGATTGTTGGTGGTGTGGGCCCATGTGAAGCGTGCTCGTCCAATCAAAATAGATGCGTGTGCGAGGCGACCGGTCAAAACTCGGCAGATCGACCGTATGCAAACATTTACTTTCAGATTTTACCCTATTTAGTCATTTACGCCATCCTGACAACCTGCGCCCACATGTTAGGTCGATATGGATGTTAACTCACGTGCCAACTTAAATGGTAAATGCTTGTACCTGGACGACCGACCAGGATTTTGGCCAGTTCATTCGCTCACGTGTCATGCTGCGCACTGGCCCGTGTTTCTTCTCTTCCTTCTCTCCTTCTCTCTTGATTCTTCTTCGCCCATCTCAATTCTCTCCGACCCAGTAGCGTCCTCCATAGCCACACGCCCATCCATGCGCCTCTCCGCTGCCGCTCGTCCGTTGCTGGCGATGTGTTGGAGCAGGACGTCATTGCATTCAAGGCCGCCATGCACCAAGGACCGAAGTGACGTTGCAGACGCACAATAATCGCCGCCCCTGTGCTATGGAAAGCGCCGTTGCGAGGCCATGGCGAGCGGCATGGGGCTGGTACTAGCGTGGCGTGTCTGCTACATCCGGTGCGGTGGCGTGCTGGGACGGTCATCGTTCGTGCTACAACCGACGGCCATCGAGCTGCAACCAGCATGAGGCGGTGCTACATCCAGCTGTCAGTGAGGTGCAACCTGCATGGGGCGGTGCTACAATTGGCGGTCAGCGAGCTGCAGCCGCCCTGTCCGTGAATGTTGGAACCAGCAATACAAAAAGCTCGAAGCAGTGACGCAAAAAGCCGCAACCGGCAAACGATTTTGCTACATCCATCATGGCGGAGCTGCGACCCCGCGGTGACCGCAACTTTTTTGCTGCAACCATCGTTAGATTTTGCTACTACCAGCTAGGGAATTTGCTTCTTCCATGGTGACGGGGCTGCGATGGCGGCGACCATTTTTTTGCTGCAACCGTTGGTGTTTTTTGCTACTACTACCGATGTATTTTCCTACATCCATTCAATGTCGTTTACTGGTGGTCGTCGATCATAGCGAACATCGACGACGAGTGTCGGCGACGGCACATCAGGTGCTGCAACCATGGAGCGTCGATTGCGGGAGTTGCAACCATCTGAGGTGGAGCTTGCAACTGCAATTGACTAGCGGGAAGGTTCTCCGTCGAGCAGCAGAGGGGCTACAAGGTGTCGGGGTGCAAGCGCCTAGTGGCTGGTAGCCGTTGCCCTTGCCGAGCTGCACACGAAGGCGGAGTGATGAGGCAGCGGTTTTTTTGGGGGATTCGTTGAGAGGAAGAAAACAGGTCAAGGGGAGGCTAAATTGGGGGCTACAGATTTTTTTGGTTGGCTGTAGTGCACCAGATTGAATGGCTGGGGCCCGACCAGCCGAACCTAGCGCCAGGCCGCTAGCGCCTAGCACTAGCCAACTTAAATACACTTTTTAGTTTCCCACTTTCTCATGGCCCTCTAAGGTAGGTGACCCGCAGAGCCAGGACAACCCAACGCCCGCACTGTTTCGCTTGTTAGAGTCAGAGCAAGTCATCCTATAGAGAAGAAAACAAAGTCGCAGATGTCAAATCCTTTAGGATGATGTTTATCATGTTTTATTCATGCATTTGAAAAAAATGTTATGTTCAAATCTAAAACTTTGAAATTTATGAATTTAAAATGACTTAAATTGTGTAAGGTTGGAACATGAAACTTCAATTATACTGATGCAAAAGTGGGTTTTAAATAGCACACATATAAGATAAATAGAATGAAATAACATACATAGTGTAACGCCCCGGACACACCCGCCGGTGGTCGTTACTCCTGGCGAGATCTAGACTGGCCCCACAGATCAATACTAGTCTTTTCTGCGCACTTTGTCCTCACTCATGCGCACCCGGAAGGAACTTCCCAATCGGTCACCCATCCTGAAATTACTCCAAGATGAGCACGCTTAACTTTGAAGTTCTGTCCGAATGTGCTTCCGAAAAAGAAAGAATTCCTTATTGATATGAGTAGTCTATCATCCCTAATAAGCCAGGCTATCACATACACCCCCATTCAGAGGAATCGATGTCCTCGTTGGGCCACAGGAACGTTCCCTCTTGGCTCATACGTCTGTGCATCCAGTTCGGTACATGTGCCATGCCGTGTGCCACGACGGGTCACAAACGTCAAGGACAACATGATCGCGCACCTGTCCGCAAACATCCATGTAACCGCGAGGGTCGGCTCTTATACCAACTTGTAACGCGCTTCAAATGTGATTGTGCCCCAATCATGAATTCATCACGTGATTGGGATAAAATCGCATCTTGGGCGCTACACATAGGCTCTACAGTTTTAGGAAATCTCAAATATCATAGGGCTCTGAAACTTTTTAAGGAATCCGAAAGAAGTAAATTGGCATTGTTGGTCATAGAACTTATGGGATGAGAGGAGTTTAGTCATCCTCTACTTGAAAACTACAAAATGTGGTAACATAACTTGAGCTTCGGGTGCATATAGGTCATAATTAACTAACTCTTAGTTTTCTTGCAAGAAAGCCCTAAAATTTCTAGCATGATTTTTTTGTAATATAGATGCACCCTTCAACCGACTCCTTTTCTGCGGTTGATGTGCAAGACCTACTAATGAAATTAACACTAGTCTCGACTAGGAGCGTGCGCGGCAGTGACGTCCCATGCAGCTCCGATTGCTACCATCAACGATGAACGATGACGCATCGTAGGGTGCTAGCCACCATGTCATGCTCAGGGCAACCTTGCGAAGCAGTTGTAGGTGATGGTCAAGTCAGGCGATGGATGATAGCGAGGCAACACTCAGTAGGGATTGCCGTTATGGAGCGCCGATGGGGACCTTCCGGCGACTTGGCGGCCCATCTCCGCATGGTGGCAATGCATGTCTGCTTTCAAGCTCCTCCCACACCTTGGAGATTAGTGCAAAACTCCAACAACTATAGGTTCACTAGCAGCAAAGTTCGGTGGGGACAAGGGAACATGTCTTCTTCAGGCACTAATGGATCAAATTGGAGTTGACAATTGTTACGCATCGACTCATGATACGCCTCCGTCGTATCTACTTTTCCAAACACTTTTGCCCTTGTTTTGGACTCTAACTTGCATGATTTGAATGGAACTAACCCGGACTGACGCTGTTTTCAGCAGAATTACCATGGTGTTATTTATGTGCAGAAACAAACGTTCTCGGAATGACCTGAAACTTCACGGAGCAACTTTTTTGGAAAATATAAAAAATACTTGCAAAAGATGAAGGCCAGGGGGCCCACCACCTGTCCACGAGGGTGGGGGGCGCACCTGCCCGCCTAGGGCGCGCCCCCTACCTCGTGGCCCCCCTGGAGCTCCTCCAACTCCAACTCCAACTCTATATATTGTGTTTTGGGGAGAAAAAAATCAGAGAGAAGAATTCATCGCGTTTTACGATACGAAGCCGCCGCCAAGCCCTAAAACCTCTCGGGAGGGCTGATCTGGAGTCCGTTCAGGGCTCCGGAGAGGGGAATCCATCGCCATCGTCATCATCAACCATCCTCCATCACCAATTTCATGATGCTCACCGCCGTGTGTGAGTAATTGCATCGTAGGCTTGCTGGACGGTAATGGGTTGGATGAGATCTATCATGTAATCAAGTTAGTTTTGTTAGGGTTTGATCCCTAGTATCCACTATGTTCTGAGATTGATGTTGCTATGACTTTGCTATGCTTAATGCCTGTCACTAGGGCCCGAGTGCCATGATTTCAGATCTGAACCTATTATTTTTTTCATCAATATATGAGAGTTCTTGATCCTATCTTGCAAGTCTATAGTCACCTATTATGTGTTATGACCCGTTAACCCCGAAGTGACAATAATCAGGATACTTACCGGTGATGACCGTAGTTTGAGGAGTTCATGTATTCATTATGTGTTAATGCTTTGTTCCGATACTCTATTAAAAGGAGGCCTTAATATCCCTTAGTTTCCATAAGGACCCCGCTGCCACGGGAGGGTAGGACAAAAGATGTCATGCAAGTTCTTTTCCATAAACACGTATGACTATATTCGGAATACATGCCTACATTACATTGATGAACTGGAGCTAGTTCTGTGTCACCCTAGGTTATGACTGTTACATGATGAACCGCATCCGGCATAATTCTCCATCACCGATCCATTGCCTACGAGCTTTCCATATATTGTTCTTCTCTTATTTACTTTCCCGTTGCTATTGCTATCATCACTACAAAATACCAAAAACATTACTTTTACTACTGTTACCTTTTGCTACCGTTACCACTACTATCATATTACTTTGCTACTAAATACTTTGCCGCAAATACTAAGTTTCCAGGTGTGGTTGAATTGAAAACTCAGCTGCTAATACTTGAGAATATTCTTTGGCTCCCCTTGTGTTGAATCAATAAATTTGGGTTGAATACTTTACCCTCGAAAACTGTTGCGATCCCCTATACTTGTGGGTTATCAAGACTATTTTCTGGCGCCGTTGCCGGGGAGCATAGCTCTATTCCTTGAGTCACTTGGGATTTATATCTATTTATCATTATGAAGAACTTGAAAGATCCGAGAACTAAGATTTATCCCTCAACTACGAGGAGAGGTAAGGAACTGCCATCTAGTTCTGCACTTGATTCACCTTCTGTTTTAATTAAGCTTGCGACACCTAAACCTGCTTCTGCTATTCGTTCTGATATGTCGCATGTTATTGATGATGCCACTTCTGCTATACATGATACTTATGATGAAACTACTTCTATGTTTGATACTACTGTGCTATTTGGTGAATTTCTTGATGAACAACTTGCTAGGGCTAGAGAGATTGAAAATATTGAATCTGATAATACTGATGAAATTGATGATGAAGACTTGCCTGTTATTCCCGAGGGTTATGTTTTTGATAAAGAAGCTTCTTTAGCTATTTTTGCTTACAAAGATAGATACGAACTCAAGAGGTTATTAGCTAAATGGAATAAGCAATCTCTAAATGCTAGGATGAAACCTGACCCTGCTTTTGCTACTTCACCTATCTGTGTTACCGATAAGGATTATGAATTCTCTGTTGATCCTGATATAATTACTTTGGTTGAATCTGATCCTTTTCATGGCTATGAATCTGAAACTGTTGTGGCACATCTTACTAAATTAAATGATATAGCTACCCTGTTCACTAATGATGAGAGAACTCGCTACTTTTATATCCTTAAAATATTTCCGTTCTCATTAAAGGGTGATGCTAAGATATGGTTTAATTCTCTTGATCCTAGTTGTGTGCGTAGTCCCCAGGATATGATTTATTACTTCTCTGCTAAATATTTCACTGCTCATAAGAAACAAGCTGCTTTAAGGGATATATATATATATAATTTTTTGCAAATTGAAGAAGAGAGTCTCCCACAAGCTTGGGGGAGGCTTCTCAAGTTACTTAATGCTTTGCCTGATCATCCTCTTAAGAAAAATGAAATACTTGATATCTTTTATAATGGACTAACCGATGTCTCCAGAGATTACCTGGATAGTTGTGCTAGTTCTGTTTTCCGGGAAAGAACACCGGATGAAACTGAAATTCTATTGAATAATATGTTGACAAATGAAAATAATTGGACACCTCTGGGGCCAATTCCTGAGCCTATTCCTAAACCAACTCCGAAGAAGAGGGGTATTCTATTTCTTAGTCCTGAAGATATGCAAGAAGCAAAGAAATCTATGAAAGAAAAAGGTATTAAAGCTGAAGATGCTAAGAATTTACCTCCTATTGAAGAAATACATGGTCTTAATTTACCGCTTGTTGAAGAAACATATGATCTTAATCCATTACCTATTGAAGAAACTTATGGTCTTGATAACCCGACACAGGTAGTAAAGGTAAATTCTCCCTATAGATATGATAAAGCTGAAATCCCATTTACTAAGTTTGCTAGCCCATGCTTAGATGAGTTTGATAAATTTCTGGTTAAGCAAGAAGATTTTAATGCTTATTTTGGTAGACAATTGAAATACAATTCAAATATGCTTGAACACTTGGGTGATTATATGGCTAATGTCAAAGGTGAACTTAAACTTATTAGTAAACATGCTTCTATGGTTACCACTCAAGTAGAACAAGTACTTAAAGCTCAAAATGATTTGCTCAATGAATTGAATAGTAAGGATAATGATAATGATGTTAGAGTTATGACTAGAGGTGGTAGAATGACTCAGGAACCTTTGTATCCTGAAGGACACCCTAAGAGAATTGAGCAAGATTCTCAGAGAAATAATATAGATGTACATAGTCCTTCTAAAAGGAAGAAAAAGAAAAATGACAGGACTTTGCATGCTTCTAGTGAACCTGTTATTGAAACACCTGAGAATCCAAATGAGATTTCTATTTATGATGCTGAAACTCAATCTCGTAATGAACCTGAAACTAGTAATAATGTTAATGATAATGTTCATGATGATGCTCAACCTAGTAATGATAATGATATAGAAATTGAACCCGTTGTTGATCTTGATAACCCACAATCAAAGAATCAACGTTATGATAAGAAAGACTTTGTTGCTAGGAAACACGGTAAGGAAAGAGAGCGTTGGGTTCAGAAACCTATGCCTTTTACTCCCAAACCATCCAAGAAAAAGGATGATGAGGATTTTGAGCGCTTTGCTAAAATGATTAGACCTATCTTTTTGCGTATGCGATTAACTGATATGCTCAAAATGAATCCTTATGCTAAGTATATGAAAGATATTGTTACAAATAAAAGAAAGATACCGGAAGATGAAATTTCCACCATGCTTGCTAATTATACTTTTAAGGTTGGAATACCAAAGAAACTTGGAGATTCCGGTGTACCAACTATACCATGCTCCATTAAAGGAAACTATGTTAAAACTACTTTATGTGATCTTGGAGCCGGTGTTAGTGTTATGCCTCTCTCTTTATATCATAGACTTGATTTGAATAAGTTGACACCTACTGAAATATCTTTGCAAATGGCTGATAAATCAACTGCTATACCTGTCGGTATTTGTGAGGATGTGCCTGTTGTAGTTGCAAACGTTACTATTTTAACGGACTTTGTTATTCTTGATATTCCCGAGGACGATAGTATGTATTATTCTTGGAAGACCCTTTTTGAATACTGCAGGGGCTTTTATTGATTGCACTAAAGGCAATGTCACTTTTCATGTTAATGGTAATGAGCATACGGTACACTTTTCGAGGAAACAACCTCAAGTTCATAGTATCAACTCTATTGGAAAAATTCCATCGATTATATTTGGAGGTTTTGAATTTCCTCTTCCTACTGTCAAGAAGAAATATGATATTCTTATTATTGGGGATGCGCATATCCCCGTTGAGGTAACATAGTGTTATTCGAAATTTCTCTGGTTCCATGTTATTCGGAATGAGTTCGTTAACAAGACTTGATCAACCTTGTTAGTGGATTCCTTTTGATGAGCATGAGATGGATGAAACTAGAAGGCACAACCTTCTGTACCCTCCTTTTACTTTTTGTTATTTATATTAAATAAAATAAAAATAAGTACTTTCTGTCTGTTATCTGATTATCCGTGCAATATAAAAATACCCCGAAAATAAAAGTTCTCCAAATGCCCTGAAATTTAAATATGATTTTTTTCTGGAATATTTAAGAATATTTGGCACTGAGTACACAGTAGGGGGGTCAACCACCTGCCCACGAGGGTGGAGGGCGTGCCCCCTGCCTCGTGGGCCCACGGTGGCCCTCCTCCACTTATCCTTTCACCCACACACTCCTTCTTCCTCCCCTAAACACGAATATCTAGTTCATACCCGAGTCCAAGCTCGTTTTGCTGCCATTTTCGATCTCCTTGCTCAAAGCACCTCTCACAAAACTGCTTGGGAATATTGTTCCTTGGTATGTGACTCCTCTATTGGTCCAATTAGTTTTTGTTCCAGTGCTTTATTCATTGCAAATTTTTGCTGCTTAGGTGACCCTGTTCTTGAGCTTGCATGTCAAATTTATATTGTCAAAAGTAGTTTTGATGCATGATATAGGCCCTAGGCACTTGTAGGAGTAGTTGCTATCAATATTATTGAGTTTGGTTTACTTTTATTTTGAAGTTACTAAAAATTTCAGAATTTTTCAAAAAATGATGAAGAGACTTTTGAGGGGCTCATCAAGCCGAAGCTCGAAGGAAAAGGCACCGAAGCCTAAGTATAATATGCCTCGCACCGCGGGTTCAGTCATGTGAATGGCCTTCCGATGATTTCTTGAGAGCAGCCGGGATTTATGAAGATTTTCATGAATTGGCTAAGAATGCAGGCCTCACCGCTTTCCTCCACGACCAACGCGATCAGTATCTCTTACTCACAAATATCTTTGTGCAAAACTTTCATTTCCATTCTAGGAGCTCACCACCTACGGTGGAGTTTCATTTATATGATGAGCATAAGGAGACGTCACTTTATGATTTTTGTCGGGTTTGTTTAGTCCCTTCTGAGGGCAAGACAGAGGAACCACATCGCGAGGATGTGGATGAGTTTATTGACACTATCACTGTAGGGGAAACAAGGAATGTTTCCGATGCACGAATCACTAGCATACATTTTCCTGTTTTACGCTATTTTGCATTATTTGCTAGTCGTTGTTTAATTAGCCGCGGAAACTGTGGAAACCTTAGTGTCCCTGATATTATTATTTTGCTCCACCGTTTATACGGTGATAACTTTGTTAGTATGGGCGGCATTATTGCTAAACGGTTAAGTCTGAACCGTACAAAGGGGCCCATCTTTGGAGGCATCTATGCTTCACGCCTACCTGCACATTTTAACATACCTATTAGGCATTATGAGAAGGAAGAAAAAGTGCTACCTCGTGTTTATTTAGATTATAAAAGTATGGTGGCACATGATTTTATTGTTAAGAATCGGGAAGGAGAACTTAAATACAAATTGTTCTTTGATAAACATCATCCTGAGACTATTACCCTGCCTGCTCCTTTTTTGTTTGATTTATCTGCAGGCCAGTACCTTATTCTGTTAAAGGCTATTCACGCCTACCGGAACCCTGCACCAGCTGTGGTGCCAGAGCCGGAACCACCAGTTGATCCTTCACGACAGTCTAATTACCAGTGGGATCCGGAGATGATTGCCAACCAGTGGCAATCGGAGTCTTCTTCTTCTTCGCAGTACGGCCCCAACTATTATTATAGATATCCGCCAGGCCAGCCGTGGCCATAGACCAACTTAGGCCAAAAGCCTAAGCTTGGGTGAGTACGTATTTTCCACCGACATTACATTTATGTTCACACACTCATTGCTAGATGTCGGTGCTCATACTTTTTCATTGTATCATCCATGCTAGTTTATTTTCTTTTTATGCTTTCTTCTTGTGTGTTTGATAAACCTTAAGAAAAACAAAAAAAATAGTTATAGCTTTTAATTAGTTTACTTTCCATGCTTGTAGTAGTAATTAAAAAGAAAACCCAAAAAGATTTCCTGTTCTTTTTTGCTTGTTGGGAGCTCTCCCGTGTAAATAGTTTTATTCCTTTTCTTTTCTTTGGGGGTCGATAGGAGAAGACCTTAATTAAATTGTTAAAGTGGCTCTTGTATGCATAATTGTTGATCTGACAAAAGAGCCCATATTGCCTTGTCTTCTCCTGTTTATTGAATACTTGCAGATTCCAGCTTAGTCCAATGCACGTGCACTATTATTATTATTCACATCGTTCGGTCGTGCAAGTGAAAGGCAATTATGACGATATATGATGGACTGACTGAGATGAGAAAAGCTGGTATGAACTCGACCTCTTTTATTTTTGTAAATATGATTAGTTCAACGTTTCTGATTCAGACTATTATGAATAAACATGTTTGCAATGACAACTAGAGATCATAGTTTCTTGTGCCATGCTTGACTAGCTATGAGTTATAATGGTTTACCTTGCGTGCCAACATGCTATTAAAATGGTTGTGATGTGCTATGATAGGGTGGTATCCTCCTCTGAATGATTTAAGTGACTTGACTTGGCGCATGTTCACGCGTGTAGTTGAAACAAAATCAACATAGCCTTCACGATATTTATGTTCATGGTGGATTATATCCTACTCATGCTTGCATTCGGTGTTGATTGATACGTCTCCAACTTATCTATAATTTTTGATTGCTCCATGCTATATTATCTACTGTTTTGGACGTTTATGGGCTTTATTATATACTTTTATATCATTTTTGGGACTAACCTATTAACCCAGAGCCCAGTGACAGTTTCTGCTTTTACCTTGTTTTAGAATATCGCAGAAAAGGAAAACCAAACGGAGTCCAGTTGACCTGAAACTTCACCGAACTTATTTTTGGATCAGAAGAAGCCCAGAAGACTAGGAGTGCACGTCAGAGGATCTACGAGGAGGCCACGAGGCAGGGGGCGCGCCCTCCACCCTCGTGGGCCCCTCGTGTCCCCCTGACGTACTTCTTCCGCCTATATATCTCCATATACCCTAAAAACATCCGGGAGCACAATAGATCGGGAGTTCCGCCGACAGAAGCCTCCGTAGCCACCGAAAACCAATCTAGACCCGTCCCGGCACCCTGCCGGAGGGGGCAATCCCTCTCCGATGGCCATCTTCATCATCCCGGTGCTCTCCATGACGAGGAGGGAGTAGTTCTCCCTCGGGGCTGAGGGTATGTACCAGTAGCTATGTGTTTGATCTCTCTCTCTCTCTCTCTCTCTCTCTCTCTCTCTCGTGTTCTTGAGGTGATACGATCTTGATGTATCGCGAGCTTTGCTATTATATTTGGATCCTATGATGTTTCTTCCCCCCTCTACTCTAGTGTAATGGATTGAGTTTCCCCTTTAAAGTTATCTTATCGGATTGAGTCTTTAAAGATTTGAGAACACTTGATGTATGTCTTGTCGTGCGTATCTGTGGTGACAATGGGATATCACGTGATTCACTTGATGTATGTTTTGGTGATCAACTTGCGGGTTCCGCCCATGAACCTATGCATAGGGGTTGGCACACGTTTTCATCGTGATTCTCCGGTAGAAACTTTGGGGCACTCTTTGAGGTTCTATGTGTTGGTTGAATATATGAATCCGAGATTGTGTGATGCATATCGTATAATCATACCCATGGATCTTTGAGGTGACATTGGAGTATCTACGTGACATTAGGGTTTTGGTTGATTTGTGTCTTAAGGTGTTATTCTAGTATGAACTCTAGGGTTGTTTGTGACACTTATAGGAATAGCCCAACGGATTGATTCGAAAGAATAACTTTGAGGTGGTTTCGTACCCTACCATAATCTATTCGTTCGTTCTCCGCTATTAGTGACTTTCGAGTGACTCTTTGTTGCATGTTGAGGGATAATTATGTGATCCAATTATGTTATTATTGTTGAGAGAACTTGCACTAGCCAAAGTATGAACCCTAGGCCTTGTTTCAACGCATTGCAATATCATTTACGCTCACTTTTATCATTCGTTACCTTGCTGTTTTTATTTTTTCAGATTACAAAAACCTTTATCTACTATCCATATTGCACTTGTATCACCATCTCTTCGCCAAACTAGTGCACCTATACAATTTACCATTGTATTGGGTGTGTTGGGGACACAAGAGACTCTTTGTTATTTGGTTGCAGGGTTGCTTGAGAGAGACCATCTTCATCCTACGCCTCCTATGGATTGATAAACCTTAGATCATCCACTTGAGGGAAATTTGCTACTGTCCTACAAACCTCTGCACTTGGAGGCCCAACAACGTCTATAAGAAGAAGGTTGTGTAGTAGACATCATTGATTAAGTTTAATGCATGTTCATGACTGTTGTCGCTCTCTAGCTGGTCGCTTCCCAGTCTTTTGCTAGCCTTCACCTGTACTAAGCTGGAATACTGCTTGTGCATCCAAACTCCATAAACCCCAAAGTTATTCCACATGAGTCCACCGTACCTACCTATATATGGTATCTACCTGCCGTTCCAAGTAAATTTGTATGTGCCAAACTCTAAACCTTCAAATAAATATCCTGTTTTGTATGCTCGAATAGCTCATGTATCAACTAGGGCTGTCTGTATCTTCCATGTTAGGCAGGTTATTCTCAAGAGGAGTGGACTCCGCTCCTCACTCATGAGAAAGTGGCTGGTCACCGGGATGCCTAGTCCCATGCTTTATGCAAACTAAATCAAAATAATTGCAAACAAACTCCCCCTGGGACTCTTGTTAGTTGGAGGCACTCGTTGTTTCGAGCAAGCCATGGATCGATGCTTGTTGGTGGAAGGGGGAGTATAAACTTTACCATTCTGTTTGGGAAGCGCCTATAATGTGTGTAGCATGGAAGATATTGCCATCTCTTGGTTGTTATGTTGACAATGAAAGTATACCGCTCAAAATATTATTCACCTCTATTTCAAAGCCGAGCTCTGGCACCTCTACAAATCTCCGCTTCCCTCTGCGAAGGGCCTATCCATTTACTTTTATGTTGAGTCATCATCCTCTTATTAAAAAGCACCAGTTGGAGAGCACCGCTGTCATTTGCATTCATTATTGTTAGTTTACATTGAGTATGACTTGACTGGATCTCTTTTACCATGAATTACAATGTCTAGTCAGTCCTTGGTCTTTAAAGGTGCTCTGCATTTATATTTTGCGGTCTCAGAAAGGGCTAGCGAGATACCATCTTGTTATATCATATTATGATTGTTTTGAGGAAGTGTTGTCATCCGAGATTTATTATTATTGCTCGCTAGTTGATTATGCTATTGATATGAGTAAACTTGAGACCTAAGCGTTATTGCGAATGTGATCAGTTATAATCTTTGTTGAAAACTTGAATGCTGGCTTTATATATTTACAACAACAAGAGGAAACAGAGTTTGTAAAAGTTTTTCTTTATCACTTTTAGTTTATCAATTGAATTTCTTGAGGACAAGCAAAGGTTTAAGCTTGGGGGAGTTGATACGTCTCCGTCGTATCTACTTTTCCAAACACTTTTGCCCTTGTTTTGGACTCTAACTTGCATGATTTGAATGGAACTAACCGGACTGACGATGTTTTCAGCAGAATTACCATGGTGTTATTTATGTGCAGAAACAAACGTTCTCGGAATGACCTGAAACTTCACGAAACAACTTTTTGGAAAATATAAAAAATACCTGCAAAAGATGAAGGCCAGGGGCCCACCACCTTTCCACGAGGGTGGGAGGCGCGCCCCCTACCTCGTGGCCCCCCTAGAGCTCCTCCTACTCCAACTCCAACTCTATATATTGTGTTTCGGGGAGAAGAAAATCAGAGAGAAGAATTCATCGCGTTTTACGATACGGAGCCGCCGCCAAGCCCTAAAACCTCTCGGGAGGGCTGATCTGGAGTCCGTTCGAGGCTCCGGAGAGGGGAATCCGTCGCCATCGTCATCATCAACCATCCTCCATCGCCAATTTCATGATGCTCACCGCCGTGCGTGAGTAATTCCATCGTAGACTTGCTGGACAGTGATGGGTTGGATGAGATCTATCATGTAATCGAGTTAGTTTTGTTAGGGTTTGATCCCTAGTATCCACTATGTTCTGAGATTGATGTTGCTATGACTTTGCTATGCTTAATGCTTGTCACTAGGGCCCGAGTGCCATGATTTCAGATCTGAACCTATTATTTTTTTCATCAATATATGAGAGTTCTTGATCCTATCTTGCAAGTCTATAGTCACCTATTATGTGTTATGACCCGTTAACCCCGAAGTGACAATAATCAGGATACTTACCGGTGATGACCGTAGTTTGAGGAGTTCATGTATTCATTATGTGTTAATGCTTTGTTCCGATACTCTATTAAAAGGAGGCCTTAATATCCCTTAGTTTCCATAAGGACCCCGCTGCCACGGGAGGGTAGGACAAAAGATGTCATGCAAGTTCTTTTCCATAAACACGTATGACTATATTCGGAATACATGCCTACATTACATTGATGAACTGGAGCTAGTTCTGTGTCACCCTAGGTTATGACTGTTACATGATGAACCGCATCCGGCATAATTCTCCATCACCGATCCATTGCCTACGAGCTTTCCATATATTGTTCTTCGCTTATTTACTTTCCTGTTGCTATTGCTATCATCACTACAAAATATCAAAAACATTACTTTTACTACCGTTACCTTTTGCTACCGTTACCACTAGCTACTATCATATTACTTTGCTGTAGATACTAAGTTTCCAAGTGTGGTTGAATTGACAACTCAGTTGCTAATACTTGAGAATATTCTTTGGCTCCCCTTGTGTCGAATCAATAAATTTGGGTTGAATACTTTACCCTCGAAAACTGTTGCGATCCCCTATAGTTGTGGGTTATCAACTCACTGACGAGGAGGCTTCGGTTAGATAAGGATTGGCAATGAGCTGGCGAAGCAACATTTGGCCGGATGCGGTGAAGGAGGTGCCTTCAGTTCTATTCCTTGGGTTAGAGGCTACCGAAGGGGTGGAGGGGGAGACAACAATGCTTAAAAGAGCTCGGGGTTGCCTCTAATGAAAACTCGGGAGAGAGACGGATAAGGATGACATCCTCTTTGTCGCACAGATTGCCACCAAGGCTCTCGAGCTTCAGACAATGGTGCTACTAACCTCCTTATTGACGACGGACACTTTTGGATGCGTTCGAACTCTATGCCCAAATCAAACGACATGAATTCTATGTCTTCAACCCATCTGACGACATCTTCGTGCTTCTTGAACGATTTGTTCGACCATATGAACTCTTCGATGAGAAGGTAGGCATAGAAGCCACACATCAAGCTACCATTCGGTTCTTGCTTGCAAACGAATTGGTATCACACTTGAAGCATATGTTACGATTCCTATAGAACCTCCTTGGGATCATTCGCTCCTTTCATATTCAAATTAAAGAGACAATAATCCATCAATTCCATCAGGAGCCACCAATCTTTTGTCGTCTCTTCAGGGAATCCATCAACTAACAATTGGACATTTGGATTATAGTAATATGAGAATCCAGTGGTCCTTGCGCAAACAGGTGAACATACCCTGAATTTGACCAAGATTAAAAGTTTTGTATGTCCAAACATATATATGAAAAAGAAAACTATGAAAGTTAAGATCAAACAAGTACTTAGTCGGGACGGTAGAGCATGAGCATGTGGTCTTTGTTCTTGTTATCTTGCATGAAACGCAAAACATAGTTCTTCATGGACTGCTTACCAGTATTGTCGCAAAGGTCCACCCAGTTCACGAGAAAAGGGTCGGCTATCACGACATTTGGAACAGTTATGCGTATGACCTCATTAGCATGTGAAAGTGCCCAACTGCCCATAGCCTGGTCAGGCAAAATTGAGTTTATAGAAGTTGAACAGATAAAAGATTCCTTTGAAATCCACAAATAATTTGCTTGGTTAGTTTCCTAATACTCTGGTACTATCTCTGTCCCAAAATATGTTTTGTGATTTTAGTAATTTGAAATAAAACTATAACATTTATTTTGGAACGGAGGGAGTGTGTATTCAAGTCAAATATTAGGTAGGTTTCCATTTGCCGTTGGGTCGTGCGTTACGCTAGGTTATTAGATGAGTTGTGGAGTTTGTATCCTAGCTAGTAGGATTAGGTAGCTAGGACCGAGTGAATATCCGTCGAGGATATCATGGGCTAGTGGGTCGCCAAAACATATGCTTGTACAGTGAGATTTTGAGAGAAAATAAAGAAAAAGAAGAGGCATGTCAAGTGTCTCTGGATTTGCACCGCCATGTTCCACGGCTACCTGCCCGAAAGCAGCTGTCAAGGACCACTACAACGCCTTCCTCCACCTGCTGGGCCGCTGCGTGGTTTTTTTTTTTGAAAAAAAAAAGACCCATGACCTCTGTATTTGGGTGATGCATACAACCACTTTATGGCGGCTGCATGTTGAACCCTGCTCCTCTGCACAACATGGTGTCTCTTAATCTGAGAAGACTTGGCGGGATATATGTCGGTGGGGGTTGAACGGACTTTTGGCGTGATATATACCAACCTAAAAGTTGTTCACAATCACAATCTCACTCTACTACTACATCAGTGTACCCAATTCACACCCTTAGACGTTAGAGCATCTTCAAGCATGCAACCATCATTATAATTAACTCAACTGAAATTTGGCATGTTGAGGATAGCTTCGTCGATTTAACATTGTTGCCATGAAGGACGTGGGATGAGCATTCCACAAGGATGATGTATAAGTTGTTTACTCACTATTAGGAAAAGGGTTATAGATGATATGGTTACTAATGGCGCATCAGACATGT
Organism: Aegilops tauschii subsp. strangulata; assembly: GCF_002575655.3. Classification (NCBI taxonomy): domain Eukaryota; kingdom Viridiplantae; phylum Streptophyta; class Magnoliopsida; order Poales; family Poaceae; genus Aegilops; species Aegilops tauschii. Next base: position 642,025,667 of record NC_053036.3, on the reverse strand, counting down.
GATGCGTCATTACTATATACTAATGATGCACCATGTGTTACTAATGGCGCACCTGGTGTGTGATGCGCCATTAGTAGTTTTGAAAAAAAAAATGTTACTAATGGCGCACCGTGGAATAGTGCGCCATTACTAGTTGACATAGTAATGGCGCACCACACCCACCGTGCGCCATTAGTAATTTTGAAAAATAAATAAATAAAAAATTTGTTAGTAATGCCAAGCCCCACCTTCCCTCGCCCCGTCGCCCCCCTCCCCTCGCCGCCCCCTTGCCCCACCTCCCCTCGCCCCGTCGCCCCACCGTCCCAACCACCCGCCGCCGCCGCCACCCACCGCCCCTCGCCCCGTCGCCCCCACCACCCGCCACCGCCCCGTCGCCCGAACGACGCCCTGCCCCGGCGCCCCGTCGCCCGAACGGCGCCCCCCCTGGTGCCCCGCCGCCCCCCCCCCCACCTGCCCGTCGGCCCCTGCGCCCGTGCCGCCCCCGGAGCCAGGCTCGCCGCCGCCCCTGCGCCCGCGCCGCCCCCGGAGCCAGGCTCGCCGCCGCCCCTGCGCTCGCGCCGCCCCCGAAGCCAGGCTCGCCGCGGGCCCCCTGCGTCCGCCTCGCCCCCCCCCCCCCCCCCGAAGCCAGGCCTGCCTCCGCTGCCCTAACCGCGGCCGTCCACCACCACCCCTGCCCCCGGAGCCAAGGTGAGCATTTTTTTTGTTTTTTCTACTGTTTTTCTTTGCTGTTTAGGTTTAATTAGGTTATTGGTAGGTTTAGGTTAGTGGTTGGTTTAGGTTAGTGCTAGATTTAGGTTTAGATAATTAGAAGAAGAAAGTTGAAAAAAAAAGAAGAAGAAGTAGAAGAAGAGGAAAAAGGAGGAAGAAGAATAAGAAGAAAGTTGAAAACAGAACAAGAAAGGAAGAAGGAGAAGAGGAGGAGGAAGGAGAAGAAAGAAAAAGGAGAACAAGAAAAGAAGAGAGGTGGAGAAGAAGAAGATGGAAAGGAAAAGGAAGAATGCATCATTGTTTAATTGTAGAGGCTGATGATCGAAAAGTTGACCTTTCTTAGGAGTAGCATCTTCAAATAAGTAACCCTTCATGTCTTCAAATAAAATAACAGAACAACATAACTCAGAACGGTAATATAACCAAGAATGCATCTTCGAGGACGAGAGCTTTTTTCAAGTGTTTATTTGCTGCTTCCTCATAAGCAACGAGACATCTCTAAGGACAGAACATCATTTTAGTAGGATGTAACAATCATTAGTCTTCAAGAAGAATGATATTAAATAACATAGTGACCTGTGATGTATTTCCGTACCGAAAATGCATTTGGCACTAGTCCTCGCTTAACAACATCATGGGTGGGAAGCGGGAACTTCAGAAGTGCATTGGTGTAGTTGATTATCTTCTGCTCAAAATTTATGCTGCTATAATGTTGTATGATAATGTTGTAAGGGTACTAATTGGTCTCTTCTGCTGCTTATCAGAGATGGGAGGAAGCAGCCACCGCCGCTCTGCCTCACCGGAGTACGAGTTGGATGCTTTCGAGTTCTTCAGTATAATACTTGGGACTTCAGTATCAGCCACGAGGCAGGTATATAAAACGAGAGATCTCCCCTTCACCCATCTCATTATGATAACTCTGTTGTTTGCTACATCACTCCTTGTCCCAAATTGCAGAGGCTGCCTGACACTTTTATGAACATGCTGGGTGAAGATATGCCAGATAATGAGAAGCTCCGACAGGCCGGCAGCGGGGTTCGCAGGCTGTGGGACGTGGAGTTGGTGATCGAGGAGGGCCACATGTACCTGTGCCGTGGCTGGGAGAAGTTCTACAGTGCCTACGACCTGCGGACCGGGTACTTTCTTCTCTTCAGGTACGACGATGACGCCACAATGCTCATCGTGAAGGTTTTCAACGCGACTATGTGTCGCATGCGCTACGCTGACGACGAAGATGCCAGTGCATTCTGCCTCTTCTTATTCCTCTACATTTGGCTTTGTCTCACATCGATTGTTAACGGTCATTGTTGCATTTGGACAGGCAATGGGAGCAGCAGCAGCGACACTGGCTACAGCCAAAGCAGCAGCGATTATGGCTGTAGCAAAAGCAACAGCGATTCTGGCTTTAGCGATAGCAGCAGCGATTCTAGCAGCAGCAAAGACAACAAGAAGGATGATCCGGACTGGAGTGGGGGAGAAGAGGAGCAGAGTGGGGATGAGGAGCTGCAGGATGACGATGGGCATCAGGCTGAGGATGACCTAGCGCTGGTGGTGGCTGACCAAGGGCAAGAGATGGTGGTGGTTGACCATGGGCAAGAGATGGTGGTGGCTGACCATGGGCAAGAGATGGTGGTGGCTGAGGATGACCTAGCAATGGTCGTGCCCGTCCTTCCTGAAGGTGGCCTCGCGATGGTGGTGGTGCCTGACAATGACCACGCACCGGTGGTGGCGCCGGCGATCCCACAACTGGGCGACATGACCACGCCAATTGTGGTAGAAGACTACATCCCACAGCTGCCTCCACCGCCTCGCCGCTCTTGGCGCATCAGGCTGAGGAAGGAGAAGGAGAAGAACAATGAGAACTGAACTATGTCAGGTATGTCAGATCTCCAAAATGATATATATATATATATATATATATATATATACATACATACTTAGTTACCTATGTTATCTCTAATATGCTTAGTTTCCTATAGGTTAGCTCCAAAATTACTTATGTTAGCACAAAATGATCAAGTTTACATAATAAGCTTATAATCTTCTTTTTATTCTTCTTCTTTTCCAAAATGACATATGTTAGCTTCATTTTACCTAAGTTGGCTCTAATATGCTAACTTAGAGCTTATATGCTTAGTTTCCTATAGGTTAGCTCCAAAATAACTTATGTTAGCACAAAATGATCAAGTTTACATAATAAGCTTATAGTCTTCTTCTTATTCTTCTTCTTTTCCAAAATGACATAGGTTAGCTTCATTTTACCTAAGTTGGCTCTAATATGCTAACTTAGAGCTAATATGCTTAGTTTCCTATAGGTTAGCTTCAAAATTACTTATGTTAGCACAAAATGATCAAGTTTACATAATAAGCTTATAGTTTTCTTCTTATTCTTCTTCTTTTCCAAAATGACATAGGTTAGCTTCATTTTACCTAAGTTGGCTCTAATATGCTAACTTAGAGCTTATATGCTTAGTTTCCTATAGGTTAGCTCCAAAATTACTTATGTTAGCACAAAATGATCAAGTTTACATAATAAGCTTATAGTCTTCTTATTCTTCTTCTTCTTCTTCTTCTTTTCCAAAATGACATAGGTTAGCTTCATTTTACCTAAGTTGGCTCTAATATGCTAACTTAGAGAGCTTATATGCTTAGTTTCCTATAGGTTAGCTCCAAAATTACTTATGTTAGCACAAAATGATCAAGTTTACATAATAAGCTTATAGTCTTATTCTTATTCTTCTTATTCTTCTTCTAGTATTCTTCTAGTGTTCTTCTTCTTCTAGTATTTTTCTAGTCTTCTTCTTCTTCTTCTTCTAACTTCTTGTTTATCATTTTGCAGATTTGATTTAATTCATGGAAGCTTGCATGGATGGAGTGCTTCTTTTCATTTGTGTTTTTATTTTGTATCAATGTGAAACTTTTGTGAATTGATGGATAACGGTGTTGGATGAACAATGTGAAACTTTTGTAATATATAACGATGGAACTATGTGTTGGCTATGTATGTATATATGTTGAAACTTGTGTGTTGGATATGATTGTTATATGGATGCTTGTTGTATATATATGTGTTGGATATCTCATATGTGAAATAGTGACCTGAGATTAAGAAAAAACGATTTTTTTAAAAAAAATTGTTACTAACGGCGCACATGTGGGATACTAATGGCGCACCTGTGGTGCGCCATTAGTATACCTACAGGTGCGCCATTAGTATACATGTGGTGCGCCATTACTAAAATATACTAGTGACGTGGTACTAATGGCGCACCTGTAATGCGCCATTAGTAGCCAAAACAGGTGCGTCATTAGTAGGCCTTTTCCTAGTAGTGACTCCTAATATTATAAAAGGGTCATTGCCTTAGGTTGAGTCTTTTCAACCGAGATATCACATCCCTACTCTTGATGAGATGTGCACAATTAAAACGAGTCACCCACATCATTTAGATGAGATACTAGAAGAAAACTGAAGAAACTGGTCTAGGATATGTAGGTGTAGAAGGTATAGGCCACCGCATGCGGGGTGAGGGCTTTTGGAGGCCGAGCTCCACGAAGCTCGTTTTCAAAATACGATTTTCCATGGCATGAAAAAATTGAAAAATATTTGTATACACTCTCACATATGTGTATTGCGTATATTCAAAAATTCATAACCATATACTTTCACACGTGGCCTACGGAAAAAAGACAAAAACGTATTTCTAAAATGGGCCACTTTTTTTGTTGTTGGGCCGGAATTTTGTCTTTTTTGTACAGCCTACAAAATACAAAAATTTCAAATGATTTTTTTCACACATGCATGCGGAAATCTAATAAGTTTCCATATAATTTTTTAAAATTTATTTGAAACTTTGAAATATGACTTTTGATTTTTTTTTTTTAAATACCGAGCTCCGTGAAGCTCGGCCTCCGTTGGCATTTTTCGACCGTATGCGTGGTTATATTGCAGATCCGGTTCCTAGCTCTAGGCACATGGTACCAAGTGGTTGGAGGGCGATGACAATGGTGAAGCAGACACACAAGTCACAGCAGCCGCCCGATTGCTTATTTCTTCACCTCATCGTTCCAATCTGGGAAGCTTCCACCATGGCGGTCCGGACTGATAACTTCTACCTGCTAGATTTATTGACGACTTGCAAAAATGGCAAACCTTTGAAACCACCATGACCAAAGCTTTTATCCTTGATGATATTTACGAGAAGAGTTGTGAAAAAATAAGGGGTGTTTTTGTAAGGATCTAATTCCCAATTTGTATGAATAAAATAAAGAGAGAATTTTACTTTTACCCCTGACAGCCCGAGCCCTAAAATTCAGAAGCACTTTCTAGTTTCCCATTTTCACGTTACCCATAGGCATCTCTAGCCGATCCCTAAAATATAGAGGGGTAAACGGCCGAGTAAACCTTAGCAGAGTATACTTACTCCACTAAGATTTGGCCGGTTCTAGCTGGTCCTCTAAATTTAGCAGAGTAAAAATATGTTTTTATCAAATCTTTCTAATTTTAGTTTTCATGGTATATTTCAACTACAAATGAATATATTCTTCCTTCTCGAGCGGTTCTGACCATGTCTGAACTGAAATTCAGAACACGGCAAAATAAAAAAAAGGTACGACTATGCAAGACATCTCAAGAGCATCACCAGAGATAGGTTAATTCTAATAAAATCATAATAAATAGGTGTTTATAAAGTACAGTATGTTTAGCAAAATCCCAACTACTCCCTCCGTCTAAGTGTATAAGTCACCTTACGAAAACCAAATAATCTCAAAACACTTAGGCGCGGTGTATTAACTCCCACCTCGTTTCTTGTTTCTTGACATATCAACCAATAAGAGATGTGGAGCGTGCATGCTTTCAGTTACTTGAGACTACCAAACACTACATGCAGTGGTTAGTTCATTGCATGTAATACTATTAATTAATAAATAAACATTAAGTTATCTCGTTTTTCTCTCCTCCTTGGTCATGGTGCACAATCTAAAATGACTTATTCACCTAGATGGAGGAAGTAGCTAGGATCTTATCTGAATTTGTAAACTCTACTACCTACCTATCGCATTCAGAGTTGAAATCGCCACAGGAAGATCGCAATACTATTGCAGAATTCAGTGCTGAGTGAAAAATCACATTTACTGAATCTACCATCAATTATGTCAGAGAAAATATACGTCCACGCATCCTCGTGACTCGAACCAGGGACGGGGGCGGCTCGATCTTCACCAGAGGTGAACGAAACGGCGGCAGGTGCATGGGATCTTGCGCGGATGAGATGCGGAGGTGACGTGTGGTACTCCGGTGGCACGGACGCGGAGCGGTGGGGAGCTCCAAGCGGCCATGCCGCAGCGGCGTTCTTCGGTTTCTGGACAGAAAGAATCAACGAAAAAAATAGCGCGCTATAACCGCGTTATAGCGCCGTTATAGCGTATTCGGAAAGGAAACGCTATATTTTAGCAAATTCGGCCGCTACGGCGCTATTCACGTAATTAGCGCGCTACAGGCCGCTATAACGTTGTAGCGTGTAGCGTTATAGCGTTCAAAGTAGATGTAGGCCAACGCAGGTTTATTTGGTGGTTACTGCATGGTAGATATAGGCTCGGTGCTCAATGTTCAGAGTTTATATGTTGAATAGATTGACTAAAGTTTGAGATTCAGTTTAAAATTTATGCTTCCTATCTATGGCTAGATTATGTCTCTCTATGATGTTGTCTGAAGTTACTGAAATACTTTATTTCTGGATATATTTGGCATTTTTTTGCAAACGCTATTCTGAAATATAGCACGCTATTAGCGCGTTATAACTTGTGTAGCATTTAAAGAAGGGCCACGCTATATTTTGTAGCACGCTATTTTTTTCGTTGGAAAGAATACATGAGAGAGAGGGATCGTTTAGGGAGAGAGAGAGAGAGAGAGAGAAGCAAAGAGGAGGAAGAAGGCAGAGGGGCGCACATGCGAGGCTGGTCGCCGGGGTCGACGGGTCACGGGTGATTGGGGCCTCCGGCCTCGGGCACGGATCGAGGGAGGCGCGCGGGCAAGGAGCGAGCGCTCGGGCTCTCCCCTGCATCGTGGCTGCGGCAGAAGAAGGAAAAGCAGCAGCAATTTTCGAACTACTCAAGGATGGAACGCATCTTTGCAACAATGAGTATTTCTTTAGTGTGTCAAAGGGTCAGCGAGTCTGCCAATGACGTAGCTACGAGCTTCTACAGGGACAAAATGGTGGCTGGAGATGGCTCGCTGGCCAGGACGAGGGATAAGGCTGGTCACAATGGGGAGGAACTTAGGAGTAACATCACACACTCCAATACTACTTTGCTTATGTGTCACATATTTAATGAAGAGAGAGATGCTTTTGGTAACTAGCTAAGTTATCGGAACATCACACACTCCAAGAAACAATGAGTCTATAACCTAATAAATACATTGTTGCATGACACTATATAGATGTTCCTACCCACTGTGGAGGTAGTAACATAGTCTAGGGAAGTGTGTAAGTTACTAGACTATGTTCTTGCCCATTGTGACCAGCCTAAGACCTCCTCCAGTGTAAAGGTGTTTAGATGAGGCGCTAAGTATATTAAATGCTTTAGCAACTCAAGCCCCAATGTAAAGGTGCTAAGCTGCATGCATTTAGTTAGTTGTAGACTCAGAATTGTGCTTCCACCTAGGTACATGTGTTTAGCATCATTTCTTTCTGGGGTCACCATACTACTCTCACTCTTTTTAACTAACATGTCACATCAATTTTTTTGCTTAGCTGGCAATTTTAGCACCTGTATAAGATGGAGCAATTGAAGGGGCGTAATAGTGGATAGTAACTTAGCAGTAACATAGATTCCAACTCAGTAGATTTGCATACATGGCAATGATTTAATGAGAAGGGAGAGTATAGCAGTAACATAGTTGGTTACCGTAACTTCGCACTTGGTCCCACAATTTTTTTAATGCAAATTGATCCACTGCGGCGTCCCCATCGCGAAGGAAAATTCCCCACCGCTCCATCCTCTTCCTCCCTGCCGCCTCCATCCTCTCCCTCCCTGCCGCCTCCATCTCCCTCGCCCCGCTCTCCGTCTTGCCGCCCGGCGGCAGCACTGGCCGGCGACGCGAGTCCACCTGAATCATGGCCAAGTCTGGTGCCCGTAAGGAGGCGGCACCAGTCCGGTCATCGGCGACCTCTCCGCCGCAGCAGCACATCCCCGGCGCCCCGGCAAGCTCGTGCGCCAACCGCTGGCCACAGCAACTCTTCTACCCCGGCGCTCCGACGAGCTCGTCCGCCAGCCCCTCGACACCACCGTACATGTACGTCCCTCTCATGGAATCCTCTGCTGCAAACCCTACGTGGTATAAATTTCTGCTTTTAATTCAATCTTCGCCAATTGCAATTCCTTTAGCTCGAATACCTGATTTAGCGTGTGTAGATCTTCAGGGAATTTCTGTACTGCCAAGTCTTTACTCACATCTAAGTCTGAATTTCTAAGTCTGATTTAGCGTGTGTAGGTGTGGCCCGAATTACCAAAACCGTGAGCTTCAGTTGACATCCTTTTGCTTTTGCTTTCTTCATTGAACAAGTGATATATCACATCGAGACACTAGTTAGGACATGCTTTTTGAACAAAGGATTGATTATGCTTCATATATAGCAGAAACAGTAGGATTATCCTACTGCAGTTTTATTAAGATAAGTATTTACAAGTTAGACTTTGATACAAAGAGGAATAAGTTATGTACCTGACCAAATACAATCATTTCGAACAGTCCAAATACTCCAGGTCACCAAAATAGATGTGTTCTGTGTTAAGTCTATCTCTTACAGTAGCCTAAAAAATATCTTGTTATAGTCTGTTTCTGACCAAATCCAATTGCATACCTCATGAATTTGTTTAGTGCGCTTGATAATTTAATATTTACAATACTTCTGTTAGAGAGATGAGGTGTTGTACAAAATTTCATTGCTACTGTAACAGGAGGCCAATGTACACCCCTGCACCTGAAGACTTGCTAAGTTTTGGACAATTCCTTCCAATGCATAATTATAATTTTCAACCTCCGCAAGTGCAGCATCCTGTACAAGGGCACCAAAATATGGATACCAATCAACCGGCTGATGGTTCCGATGATGAAGCTGAAGCAAGTATCATTGATCCTTCCTCCCTCTACACACTAGATCACTACCTTGTCCAGATGGACATGTTAGACTCATTCGCCAAGGAGATCGCAATAGAAGTGAAGGAAAGCCTTGACGCTCAAGGAAGATCAAGCAGAAGTGGTCCGAGGATTTACGTGAACAGGCCACGTGAAGAAGCTGCTGAGCAATTGGTACGCGACTATTTCTGTGATGATCCTACCTACAAGAAGAAGGTATTTCGTAGAAGATTTCGGATGAGAAGGCCCCTTTTTGAGCGTATCATACATGCACTAGGAGAGTGGTCTCCAGAGTTCACGCAAAGGAAAGATGCTCTTGACCGTGATGGGCTATCTCCATTGCAGAAATGCACATCAGCTATTCGCCAATTGGCATATGGTACTCCCGCTGACGCTCTCGATGAGTACCTGAAGATTGCCGAGTGCACATCAATTAAGTGCTTAAAGCTGTTCGTCAAAGGCGTGATTCATATATTTGGTGATGAGTATATGCGAAAACCCAATGTCAACGATGTGCAGCGCTTACTTGATATTGGAGAGAGTCGTGGGTTTCCTGGCATGTTAGGAAGCCTCGACTGTATGCACTGGCGTTGGGACAAATGTCCCATGGAGTGGAAGGGACAATTCACCAGTGGGTATAAAGGCGTCCCTACTCTTATTCTAGAGGCGGTTGCTTCTCAGGATCTTTGGATATGGCATGCATTTTTTGGTGTTGCTGGATCCAACAATGACATCAACGTGCTTAATCAGTCAACGTTGTTCCTTGAGCAACTGAAAGGGCAAGCTCCTCGAGTGAACTATAATGTCAACGAGAAGGAATATCAACTTGGTTATTACCTTGTAGATGGAATATACCCAGAGTGGGCAGCATTCGTGAAGTCGATACCGATGGCTCAAACAGAAAAACAGAGGTTGTTTGCTAAACATCAAGAAGGTGCAAGGAAGGATGTGGAACGTGCATTTGGTGTGCTCCAGGCGCGATGGTCTATTTTACTGCGCCCGGCACGTTTATATGACCGGGGCGATCTCCATCATATTATGTTAGCCTGCATCATTCTACACAACATGATAGTTGAGGATGAAAAAGAAGAGGCGGGGAATATGCTTGATTTGAATGAGGAAGCAGGCTCATCAATTGTTTTCCCATCAGTATTTACTCATGGTGGCATGCCAATATTTGCCGAGGTACTTCAAAGAGATGCTAGAATTCGTAATCGTCCGATGCATAAGGCTCTAAAAAATGATTTGATTGAGCATATATGGAGAAAGTTTGGGCGACGATAGATTATATTTGAGACTTGATCCATGTTGGCACTTATTATTGAGTAACATAGAGCATAAGGCTCTAAACATGTTTTATATATTTTAATTATATTATATTGGCACTTATTATTTATTATGGGTCCGTTCGAATTTGTGTTCTTGTATTTATATATGGGTACTGGCAAACAAAATTTCATATTGATACATGCCACATATAGATCACAAAGTTAAAGTATTAGTATAGATCCCACAAAACAATAAATGAAAATCTCAAGTTACTACCTCTATGTTACTACCCACTATAGAGGTAGTAACATAGACTAATAACATATGCATGTTACTACTCTATGTTACTACCCACTATGGGTGCAGAGGAGGGGATTAATGACCGGGGCATGCACATTGGCGGTCATGGCCGAGCGGTGTTGTGCGCATGGATCGAGAAGAGCAAGACCATGCCAGGTGGTGGGAAAAGCCCTTAGCGGACGGCAATTTGCTGACAAAGACGGCTTCAACGCCCCATTGGGGAGCATTGACGGTTTAGTAATTTGATTGTTTGTTCATACATTTTGATTATTTGTTTCATTTTGAAAGGCGGATCTCGACAGGAGCACTTTTCTTTAATTCCCCCTCCATTCATTCATATATTTTGCAAATCCAAAATTAACGAAACTAAAAGATAAGCTAGCTATTATACCCAAACTGTAAAGTTATTTATTCGATGAAAAGATTTGTTGTACATTCTTTGATTTGGATGGAACACGTCTTTTCATGGTTCTGATGATAATCTAATTTCCCCGCTCATGATTTGCTACAAAAATATTATGTGCATTGGTGTTGGTGCTATATATGGTTTGTTCAGTTTGTTATTCGTTTGAAGTAGATAGTCTCCGTTTGTTGTTCGTAGAAAGCAACGATGAGAGGAGAGCGGTTGCCGCTGGCCTCGATGGGGGTGAGGGGACGGCGTGGCGGCAAGCGAGCCATCGGAGAAGAGGAGAGCAACGGGCTGGTGAGGAGAGTGGGCGGTGACACGAGAGAGAGGGGAGTTATTGAGACGTCCCATCCGTCTCACGTGTTCCCTTAGGTGTGCAACCAAGAGCCACGCGTGGCAGCAGCGAGCCTCGCTGCCGAGAAACTACCGATTCGGCAGTAGCTCGCAGCCTGGCCCGGGACTGCTTTAAGTTTCGTGCGATCCAAGATGTAGATGCAGCCCAGGCAACCAAACAACCAGTTTTCATCCCGCACGGGCCTGTTTGGGTCTTATGCAGGCAACCAAAAACGTTCTTAGAGAGAGTAGTGTTGATGATAACATGTGGGCATGTGACCAACTCAACTATCAACCAAACAGAGTTGACCTTGTGGTCCCGTGTGGACCTAACCGCTGGGCGCCGTCACCGATGATGTTGCATGTTTACTCTTTGACAATGGACGACATAGTACTCGTGGCAGATCGACGGAGCTCTGTTCCACGTTAATCACTCTTTAGCTTGTTTTATAACGAATTACTTCATTTTTCGTCCAAGGATGTACTCATTTATTTTCTGCACGAACAATTGAAATGTTATTCCTGACGAATAGATGTAATAGCCTGCAGAGTGGTGTCAGCTACATCTTGCAATGTCACCCAGACTGACAAACTGATATGCACAACATGCCCACTTGGCCCTATTAATTTTCTGCGATGTACACCTTTCTCACATGAGGGACCATCTTAGAAAAATGCGGGTTGTCAATATTATCTTTTGCTTGGAGAAACTTCATAATCAGAAAACCATACAACTTAAGATATCAAATGTTTAGCTCCATGATCGACTGTGCAAAACTTCAAAATTGTTTAGCTCAACCAGGCCCTGAGCATATGACATGCTTCCTCGACCCGTGACTTCTTCTCGGGGGATACAACACCGGTCGTGTTGAACTTCGACAACCTTGTAGGATCTCCGAAAACTAAAGCATGATGCATGAGTTCGTTGAATACCTGGATATAAAAACACAATGTTTAGTGAAATTCCATGACTAACTCTTCACATAGCTGCAGGACAGTAAGCAACTTACATGCGAGATGAAAGTCTCCAAGGTAAGAGAAGCACCAAAGAGAGGAAACAGAGAAGAACAATCAAAGCTCCGACCAAAGGGCACTTCTCCAAGAACAAAACCCACAGACTTCAGGTTGACAAGTTTGCTAGATTCCATTGGTGAGTTGATCATCTGCATAAGGATGTTAGACTAATTGTATTCGAAGTTGACCACTTCTGTAATCTCATTAAACACACAAACCGATATATTTAGTAGAGCGTACCTCTCTGCTTGGCATGCTGGATGCCAGCTCCGCCTGAGTGGAACAATGAATGTCGTCACATGTTATGCGTAAGTTCCTCATTTGCAATGCTTCTCCAAGTGAGATTTGTACCTGGAGGAGCTCGCCTACAAACTCAAATCTGGAGAGCTTTGGAGCTTTGCTCTCTATCACTTGTAGCTCGCTACAACCTTGCACCTTCACGTAGCTTAGCCGCCGAAGATGACGAGGTATTTTCAAGCAGACTGTGTTGTCGCAATACTTCAGTTCAAAACGCTCTAAAGCTGAAGAGCCGGAAAGAAGGCACCATAACTCATCCCCCGTGACATGCACAGAAGTCAGATCCAATATGGTCAGGCTTCTCAAGCAACAAGGCTCAACTGTTGGACAAATGAAACAATCCTCAAGGTGAAGATGCCGGATCGAGTCTCCCTTCCCCTTTGTTAAAAGAGACAACGAGAACTCGTATTCGTCATCTCCTGGACGCGGAACAAGGGCGAGTTCTTGAATCCCTCGTGTAACAGCCATCCGAAGCCATTTGTCCACATACATATATTCATTCACATTGGAAGTTGGAACAAACAAAAGCTTGAGAGTTCTCATGCCTGTGCCCGAGTGGTTTCTCATAATATGGTCAATTTTGCGTGTAAACTCCCCAGATATTTTTGTTCTATATGATTTTTTATCCAAGCCCAATGCCTCACTACTGAAAGTGAGGTTGGGATAGCTACTCCAGGAATCCCGAAATAAACGAGACACACATGCTACTCGGGCAGCAGACCTCAGTGGAATTAGAGAATGTATATGGCACCAGATATCCTACATGGGCAAACATGAGAGATAAGCTCAACATCAACACGTACCATTATAGAGATTTTTTTCGATAAAGAACATTTCATTCAATTGATATATCGAGGTGATACAATCGCATTGAAGAATGCCCGGCCTCTACATAGCGCGATGCACACAGCCAACATGTCCAACAAGCCTAAAAATAAATACCGTTTTACAGCAAAAGTAAATCAGTCCAGCCTAGGGTGGGGCAACGCCTATCCGGAGATTACACCGCCATCCATGTTGGAAGAAAACCTCCCTAGTTGTATGCTCCAGCCGTGTAGACGCCATCATAAAAAGGTCTCTGTCCTCCGGCCTCTGCAGGATAGACCACGTACGAAGCCATCGCGTACACGCATGGATAACACTCAAAAAATAAGTGTTTGATGGACTCGTCATGTTGGCAAAAGACACATGTCTTGCTACCTTGCCAGTTGCGTCGTGCCAAGTTATCTCTAGTTAAGATGACCCCTCTGTTTAGAAACCAGAGGAATATCTTCACTCTTAGGGGAATTTTGAGCTTCCACAATTTCTTGTTATCAACCGGTACATCGGTGTGGGTCATTGCATCATACAAGGATTTGACTGAAAAGGTACCATTCTGATGCAAATTCCATCGGAACTTGTCTGGTTCGCATTGAGTAATTCATTCGATGCTACCAGACGAGGCCCAATTAGGTCCCTACGGAAAGAAATATCAGGTTTTTTTTGTGCCAATACTTGTTTGATCGTGACTAATTTATGCCTGACGATCCTATACAAGCTAGGGTATTGCACCATAAGTGGAGTGGCCCCCCCGCCAGGTGTCTTCCCAGAATCGAACCTGAGAACCATCCCTAACCGAGAAAGTACCAAATTGAAAAAAGAATTCATTGGCCTTCATCACGCCACTCCAAAAATGTGAGTCATCGGGTTTCCAATGAACTTGAGAAATGGCTTTAGACCCACGTACTTGTTACGAATGATTTCCTGCCATACTCCATTCTCAGTGAGTAGTTTGTATACCCATTTACTCAAGAGAGCGATGTTTTTAATCTCAAGATCCTGAATTCCAAGGCCCCCTTGACTTTTAGGTCGGCATAATATACTCCACCTAGCCAGCCGATATTTCTTGGATTCATTATCACACTGCCAAAAAAATCTAGATCTAAAATAATCGAGACATTGTAGAACCCCTTTAGGTAAGTGGAAGAATGACAACATGTATAGAACCATGTTGCTGAGGATGGAATTAATCAGAATCAACCGTCCCCCATACGACAAGAGTTTGGCCTTCCAGCTGGCTAGGCGTTTCTCAAGTCTTTCTTCCACTCAGCGATAGTTAAACGCCGATAGTGAATAGGAATACCTAGATACCTAATCGGGAACTGGCCGAGCTGACAGCCGAAAATCTCAGCATACTCAGATGCGGACTCTGCAGCATCGCCGAGATGATTACTTGAATTAAAGAAAGAATAGCAAGTAGTAGGTCTGTGCACATGATTGCACTATATTGATTGCATTGTAATGTAACCATGGCTATTATTCTCCCGCAAAAAGGGAACCATGGCTATGATTAGCAGAAGGTAAGATATAAAAAAAATGTGACAATAGATATGATATATGTTGAGCATTTTTTCCAAGCGTTGGTATCTCGTAAGGCCTTGTACTTATAACAATAAACCGGATTTTTCTGAAGCACCGGTGCTTATTTCTACATGAGAGGCGCCTAATTAAGTGTCTGCCCTGTACAAATAAGCACCAGTGCTTAAGAAAAGCCCTGTTTATTTCTCCAAACATCTCTCTTAAGCACCTTGCATTGTACAAGGCCTTAGAAGCGTCTAAATCTGTTCCAACTTCATCTAGGCATGGAGCGGCCAACAAATATACATGTATGAGATGTATCTGATTAACCAAGAAGACGGCAAGATGCATAGAAGGTACAGCCTCCGTTCCAATAATATACTTCCTCCGCAAACTAATATAAGAGCGATCTAAACACTTTTATATTATTTATATAGAAAGTACTTGTTTTAGATTTGTCTAGATATGAATATACCTAGATTTGGGATGGAAGAGGTATGTAATGTGCCGCAAACAGTATATGTTAATTTATAGCTCATGGGCATGCATGCACGCACGCACTTGAGAAGAGAAGGTACATACCTCCGGAAGACTTGGAGGAATGCGAGGAGGAGTAATGCTACATGTAGCATTATTGGTACGAGGAGGAGCCACCTTCCCTCTGCGTTTATTTTTGCCCCCCATCATGCCTGCCTAGCCCGTCTGCAACAAACACACAAACAAACACATCATGCGTGGCTAGCTATGGACGTACTACGGCAGATTAATAAAAAAATAAATCAATCAATCAAGCTATGAGCGACCAAATCATCATCAATCAGATCCTACGACTCCCTCTGCCTTAAAATATTTTTCTTTTCTGGTCGAGGGAGTATCTACCAGGCAGCTAGCGAGATCGATTCCCCACGAGTAATCTCTAGCTGCTGACCTGCTTACCAGGGAGGGGGTAGTGTGATCGGATCAGGCGGCGGCGATTCTGCTGCGCGAACAACACAACACCACCGGTAGCTGTCCTAGCGAGCGGCGGAGCTCTTATTGGCGGTCCGTCGTCGTCCTGTGCCGTGGCGCCCAAGGAAACCCGAGGTGGTCAGGCAGGGTGCGTTCTAGTAGCATAGTAAGGAAAAGATTCAAAGTTGCAGTATCTCTTTTGTGTCTCTAGATAGATAAAGATCCAACCCCTGGGTGCAGCGTCACGTACGTGTCTAGTCTGACCCGGACTGCAGCTCACGGAGGCTGCACCATACCGGAAAAAAAATCCTATACAACCGGGCCGTATCGTTCCAATCCAATCGGGAGACCCACTCACTTGAACGCCATCTGGCATTGTGAATCTCAAAGCAACGGGCTATCTTCTTCCCTAATGCCTTCCTAGCTCCGCCACCGCTCCCAGACCATCCCAAACCTGCCGCTGTTGCTAGCTCCGCCACAGCCAACGGAGCCAAACTTCTTGCCGCCGGCGTGGTTTTCCTCTGCTTACATGGTGCGTCCAGGCTGCTTGCCCCATCGGTCACGGCCAAACTCTTCGATGCCGGCTCAATCACACAGCTTGGCCCCATCGGCCGAGGGCAGGCTCCTGACACCGGGCAAGTCCGCTGCTCGCGGCCGGCATAACTCCATTGCTCGCCACAGGCATGAGCCCTCTCACTTGTCTTGGGCTCTCAGCACCGGTGCAGTCTAAAAAAAGCAATCTAGTCAGGCAAGATGTACGCCAATGGAGTTTACTGGTTGGCTGCCGCCGTCTGACATGTCATCACCGTCTTGCCGGGATGACTTTGTCGTCGGAAACGAGCGTAGCAAGGTGAGAATCGAGATTTGGCAAAGGGAATCCGGGAAGGAAGTTACCTTATTGCGTCAAGATTCACACAGCCACATGGCGCTCAATTGAGTGGGTCTCCCCACTGAAACATACGACCCGGTCGTATAGGATTTTTTTGCCACCATACTGGTTGTTGGAGCTCCGGCGGCGGCACGGAGTGGAAGCTAGGTTTTTGGATCGAAGGACCTAACTAATACCACGTAGTTTGGCATGCAACTCACGATAATTGGTCGGGTGCACATATGTGTGTAAAGAGGGGTAGCTCACGTCCTCATCAACTATACAAGGAAATAAGAGGCGTATCATACATGCAATGATATCCTATTCGACTGTTGGGTTCTATAATAGGGTGCTTCGACTGCATATTAAAATTTTCCTACCAGCAGAACATCCAGAAACATACTAATAGAGATGGATCATGGATCGTTACCACTAAACGTGTGGTACCATGCAATCGGAAGTACAGTTGAGGCAGCGCGTCTCTAGAGTTGTCTCCTCCTCGTCGATCTCCCTTGAATAACCAGTCGTCGGATCACCCGTACTGGTTCCCCGGAGCGGCACAAGTGCATCGCCTCTAACGGCATCCGCACGTGCAGGAGGAACATGGTGCTGCGGACTGCTAAGTTCGATCACACAGCCGGCGACAAGTGGAGGTGGCTAGTTGCAACACATGCAAAACCCTAGTGACGACGCCGAAGCGATCAACTGAATGAGTGTGCCATACCTCCACTATATATAGGCATCCAACGTGGGCTCAACACTTGGGCCTCACATGGAACCTAAAGCCCAAGCTCTGTTCGGTATGGATCCGAGTCCGAGTAGGATCACATCTGACTCGTGGAGTCGGATCCGGCCGCATAGTTTCCTTTCCTTAAATGCGCGACCCCTTAGGTTCAAGTTGGGTTGGTCGCGGGTCGGATCACCTCCAACCTGCTCGGCTGATAGTGGCCTCTAGCAAGGCGTCCCAACCACCAAGTAGACAATGAAGTCGGTTGGCGAACCTGTTGATACGTCTCCAACGTATCTATATTTTTTTATTGTTCCATGGTATTATAGTATCAATTTTGGATGTTTTATATGCATTTACAAGCAATTATATATATATATATATCATTTTTTGGGACTAACCTATTATGCCCACGAGAGGGTAGGCGAGCCTAGGGGGATTATGCGCGCCCTGGTGGCTGGTGGAGCCCACGTGGCTCCGTTTGACCTAACTCTGCCTCTATAAATACTCTAAAATCAGGAAACCAATAGAGAGCCAACCAAAATACTTTTTTCGCCGCCGCAAGTTTCAAAACCACGAGATCCCATCCGGAGGCCTTCTCTGGCACTCTACCAGAGGAGGAGCTCTACATCAACCTTGTTGCCGCTCCGATGATGTGTGAGTAGTTTACAACAGACCTATGGGCCTGTAGTTAGTAGCTAGATGGATCTCTCTCTCTCTCTCTCTCTCTCTCTCTCTCTTTCTCTCTCTCTCTGGTCTTCAATACAATATTCTCTTTGATGTTTTTGGAGTTCTATTCCATGTAATCACTTTTGCGGTGTGTTTGTTGGGATCCGATGAATTGTGAGTTTATGATAAGATTATCCATGAATATTATTTAAGTTTTCTCTGAACTCTTTTATACATGATTGTTATAGCTTCATATTTCTCTCCTATCTATTGATTTGGTTTAGCCAACTAGATTGATTTTTCTTGCAATGGGAGAGGTGCTTTGTAATGGGTTCGATCTTGTGGTGCTCAATCCCAGTGGCAGAAAGGGACATGAAACATATTTGTATCGTTGTCATTGAGGATAAAAAGATGAGGTTTATTCATGCGTGAGTTTACTTTGTCTACATCATGTCATCTTGCTTAAGGCGTTACTCTGTTTTTTATGAACTTAATATTCTAGATGCATGCTGGATAGTGGTCAATGTGTGGAGTAATAGTAGCAGATGCAGGCAGGAGTCGGTCTACTTGTCTCGGACATGATGCCTATATGCATGATCATTGCCTTTGATATCGTCATGATTATTTTATTTTCTATTAATTGCCCAACAGTAATTTGTTTACCCACCTTATGCTATTTTCAAGAGAGAAGCCTCTAGTGAAAGCCCCCGGGTCTACTTTTATGATATATAAAATCCTAAAAATACTTTGCTGCAATTTTACTGTATTTATTTTATTTTCTATGTTTATTCAATCTATCTGTCAATTACTACACAATTTAATCTTGCATGTAACCACCGAGGGATTGACAACTCCTTGTTCGCGTTGGGTTACAAAGATTTGTTATTTGTGTGCAGGTGCTGCTAACGAGGTGTTGCGTGGTTATCCTACTGGATTGATAACCTTGGTTCTTAACTGAGGGAAATACTTATCTCTATTGTACTACATCATCCTCTCCTCTTTGGAGAAATCGCAATGCAGTTCACAAGTAGCACATGTACAACATGTCACAGTTCTGTTTCCTTTGCCTCACGATATATGTTGTCGGCCTCAAGGCGAGTCTGTCATCCTTATTCTAGTCTGGACCCTTTCTCATTCCAGTGATGCCGACCACAAACAGTATTACCTAATAATCTTTGTCGCATGGTCATGCTTATCTTGGTCAAATCACACGAGGATCCTAGAGTATATCTATCCTGATCGGAGGGGCAAATCCCATCTTACTCGACCATGTCTCGCAACATGGGTTGGACAAGCCCGAAACCTCCCTTTGTAACTACCCAGTCACGGAGTAGCGTTTGGTCGGTCCAAAGCAGGTCTATCACCATCCCGAGTACATGCTTCAGCTCAGGTCTTAGGACATAGAACGTATGTTGTACTAGAGACTCCCAGATGACCGATCACTGTGTCTCATAGTTTGGTCTGTTTGACTCAGACCTTATCTCGACTATGATCCGACTATGTCGAATCCGACCAGATCTTTTTGAATCCATATTGTTCGGCTAGTATCCAATGCTCCATGGCTAGTGAGACCGAACCATCCACCATGTCATATGCTAGTCTAGTTGATTGTGCGTCCACAAAGCCCTTTTGAACAGGAACCTTTTAGGACAGTCATCATACAAAGCATAGTCCCACAAACAAGTAACGTACTTGTTGATACACATCATTGATAACGTCCAAGGACTATCTTTATTCATAAACACATAGGAAATATCATCATAAATGATTGCCTCTAGGGCATATCTCCAACAATATCACACTTGCACTAGAGTCAATCAAATAGATATCGTATGTCATGGCTCTAATGTGCCCCTTATGCTTGGGTTGTGGAAGCGGCTTAGTCAACGGATCTGCAACATTTACATCCATGTGAATCTTGCATATAACTCTATATCACCACTCTTTACGATCTTTCGTATCAGATGATATTTTCGATCTTTGTGTCTGGTCGTGTGGTGATTCCTCGGCTCCTTGTCTTGTGCAATGGCACCAGAATTATCATGATAAAGGTCCAATGGTTTTACCGAGGCTGGAAAAATGCCAAGATCATGCAGAAAGTTTCAGATCGAAACACCTTCCTTTGCAGCTTCACAAGAAGCAATGTATTCGACTTCTATGGTAGAATCGGCCACCATATCTTGCTTGGAACTCGTCCAGCTCACTTCTCCTCCATTCATGACGTACACGAATCCAGAATGTGACCGACAATCATCTCTGGCGGTTTGGAAACTAGCATCAGCGTAACCCTTTACGCAGAGGTCCTCCTCACCTTCATAAACTAGAAACATTTCTATAGTCCTTTTCAGGTAATTTAGGATATTCTTCACGCCGCCCAATGACTCTCACCGGGGTTGGTCTGGCATCTGCTTGTTAAGATTATTGCAAGTGCAACATCAGGCCAAGTACATAGCATGGCATACATGATGGATCCGATTGCCAAGGCATATGAAATCCTACTCATCCTGCTTCGCTCATCAGATGTCGAACGACTCTGAGTCTAGCTTAGTCTTATACCATGTGAGAGTGCACTAGTGCAGAAAAGCCTAACTATGGCGTGCCAAAAATGGCCTTGCTGGCGTGGACACACGACGGCACCAATATGTCGCCATTGTTAAAAAATAGTGGTGGCGTTGGTGCCCACGTTAGCAGTATTGTACATGTTGCTAGTGTGCCACGTGGACAACGCCACTAGTATAATCGCTCACCTAGCGACACGCAATGTATTGCACGCCACGAACATTTCGAGCAGCCAAAAATATATTTTCCCCATCATGTAACATTTAGCATTTCACATTAAAACTAAGCACATATAGAACATTACACAGTAGAATAGTACCAGCTAATAGAACATTACGAGTTACTAAGTGACAATCTCACAAATAGTAGTTAGATTGCTAATAAAACGACAAACATCTCTTGACAAACACGAGCTAAAACAGTAGTAGATAGTGCTAATAAGCAGTTCATTTCGCATTAATGGCCCCGCCAAACACATACTTTCAAATGAGGTCGATGACGATCATCATCCTCAAGTCATGGCGTTGGGTGTTCCTGATAGTGACTAAGATGGCTGTTGAGAAACGTAGCATGCAATTTCAAAAAAATTCCTACACTCACGCAAGATCTATCTAGGAGATGTATAGCAACAAGCGGGGAGAGTGTGTCTACGTACCCTCGTAGACCGAAAGCGGAAGCGTTTCACAACGCGGTTGATGTAGTCGAACTTCTTCTCGTCCCAACCGATCAAGCACCGAACGTACGACACCTCCGAGTTCTGCACACATTCAGCTCGATGACGTCCCTCGAACTCTTGATCCAGCAAAGTGTCGAGGAAGTAGATGAGTTCCGTCAGCACGATGGTGTGATAACGATGATGATGAAGTGATCTGCGCAGGGCTTCGCCTAAGCACTACGAGAATATGATTGAGGGTGTAATCTGTGGAGAGAGGCGCCGCACATGGCTAACAGATGTTGTTGTGTATTCTGGGCGGCCCCTTTCATATATATAGGTGGGAGGGAGAGGGGGCAGCCAAGGGGGCGCCCAAAGTAGGAGGAATCCTACTTGGGGGTCTTGTCCAATTCGTCCCCCCCCCCATGTTTTCCAGAGGGGAAAGGAAGGAGGAGGGAGGAGGGAAGGAAGGGGGAGGCCAAATCCCTCCCCTTCCTTCTCTCTTCCCCTCTTTCCTTTCTCCGCTGGTGCGGCCCATATGGGGGGCGTGGCAGCCCCCGCTAGCTGGTGCATTTCCCCTCTTGACCCATTAGGCCCATATCTTTGTCGAGGGTGCCCGGAACCCCTTCCGGTGACCCGATATGTACCCGATACTCTCCGGAACACTTCCGGTGTCCGAATACTATCGTCCTATATATATGTATATATCAATATTTACCTCTCGACCATTTCGAGACTCCTCGTCATGTCCGTGATCTCATCCAGGACTCCGAACAAAATTCGGTCACCAAATCACATAACTCATATAATACAAAATCGTCATCGAAAGTTAAGCATGCGGACCCTATGGGTTCGAGAACAATGTAGACATGCCCGAGACACCTCTCCGGTCAATAACTAATAGCGGAACCTGGATGCTCATATTGGCTCCTACATATTCTACGAAGATCTTTATCGGTCGAACCGTAATGACAATATACTTTATTCCCTTTGTCATCGGTATGTTACTTGCCCGAGATTCGATCGTCGGTATCTTCATACCTAGTTCAATCACGTTACTGGCAAGTCTCTTTACTCGTTCTGTAATACATCATCCCGCAAATAACTCATTAATCACATTGCTTGCAAGGCTTATTATCATGTGCATTACTGAGAGGGCCCAGAGATACCTCTCCGATACTCGGAGTGACAAATCCTAATCCCGATCTATGCCAACCCAACAAACACCTTCGGAGATACCTGTAGAGCATCTTTATAATCACCCAGTTACATTGTGACATTTGATAGCACACAAGGTATTCCTCCGGTATCCGGGAGTTGCATAATCTCATATTCAAAGGAATATGTATATGACATTAAGAAAGCAATAGCAATAAAACTGAACGGTCATAATGCTAAGCTAACGGATGGGTCTTGTCCATCACATCATTCTACTAATGATGTGATCCCGTTCATCAAATGACAACACATGTCTATGGTTAGGAAACTTAACCATCTTTGATTAACGAGCTAGTCTAGTAGAGGCTTACTAGGGACACAGTGTTATGTCTATGTACCCACACATGTATGAAATTTCCGGTTAATACAATTCTAGTATGAATAATAAACATTTATCATGAATAAGGAAATATACAATAACAACTTTATTATTGCCCCTAGGGCATATTTCCTTCAATGGCATGTCCAATCCAGAGATTCTTGTTGCCATCAAGGAAGTTGTTCCACCCTGCGGCGCTGAAGACAGTGTGATTGTCCGTGTTCACTACGTAAGCACAAAGGGTTTTATTATAACACTGTTTGCGATTAATGCATCGCCCTCAATTTGGTCGAAGGGTCTCTAATTCATGTGTAAAGTTCAGCTTTTTAAAATTTAAAAACGCGAATAAATGCACACACATCCATCAGGCTCAGAACCCATTGTGCTGACACTGCCCACCTACTCATCATACCCATGTGCCAGGTCACAATCAACCAAAACTCGTATGTTTTAGATGACTAGCTAAATACCCACGCATTGCTACGGGATGAAGCAATATTTGAGAAGTGGTGGCATGTGATCCATTGTTCTCAGCCACGGTGGCGTTGACTGTCTTGTGACGACGTTGGTGGGTAATTATTTTGAGTACGTGTGGAGTGGTAGATTATGGGCTGTTTTGGAAAGATTCCCTAATATTAATTATCTGCAAGCATAATTAACTGCCTGAATAATTAATTAATTACATTAATGGCTCTGTTCTAAATTGATTTGGTGTGAAAAAAGTCCCTATTTAAACAAACCTAATTAATTGCACATGTTATTAATTGTCTGGCTAATTAATTTTAGTACTAATAGCTTGATTTGCAAATTGATTCACACTATGTTTCAATTTTTTTGCATTAATGACTGCATGCGAAACGACATCTTACCAATTCCTCTTTAATAGTAGAAATGAGAGTTTGTTGAAGATCCTTGCCAAAGGCTTGAACTAAACAGAGCCCGTAGCAACACACGGGCATTCTACTAGTAAGCCTAGTTGCTGGAAGTACAAATAGTCTATGTGTGACAATTGTTCGATAGTGAGAATTTTGTTGGGCTAGTGTGTATGGCAATGGCTCGCCCGTGGTTGCTGTGTAAAGCAGTGGTTTGCCTGAGCCTAGTCCATCATAACAAAGGAAGTATAGTGGCCTGATTTTTGATTAATGGTTGTTTGATTTATTTTGTATGAAAGGCGATGCGCTAGGGCACACGTTAGGATGCATCATAATAATGGAAGGACCGAAAGAGAGGTGGTGTAGCTGGCGTAACAAATTCAATGCTATAAACCGGAAAGAGACTGAGACCTTTGTTTGTAAGAAAACCGGTGGAAGAGTGAAGGTGGGGGAGCCAGTTGATGCCAACGGACAACTCGTCTTTTAAACTCCCTCCTTATTAAAATATAAGACCTTTCTTTATACTTCCTTTTAGATACAGAGGGGTAAAAATAAACATAAAATAAGTATCATTACATATTTGTAATCTCAGACCAATGTACATATATACTATGTTGCTTAAATAAATATATAGTATAAGCACACGAGGGGTCATCATATGACATTGTTTCTATTGTCACAAACAGCTACTCCATATAAATATGCATAAGTGATCAAACTCAGTAATAAGATATCTCCATGACGCATGTATATCCTTATACCATATTGCACTAGTATCACGGGAATCATGCAAGGTAATTGTCGCCGTCGTTGGAGGTCTCCATCGGCGTAAGGCGGCGGGCTGGGTGGGTGGGGGGCACCGGCGGCGTGGGGGTGGGGGTGGGGGTGGGCGCAGGTGGTGGATAGGGTGGCGTCGGCTTGGGGGGCGGCGGCTTGGGTTTTGGAGCAGGCGGCGGCTTGGGTTTTGGAGCAGGCGGCGCTGGTGGCGTTGGTGTGGGAGCCGGCGGCTCTGGCGGCGTGGGTGTGGGAGCAGGTGGCGGCGTGGGTGTGGGAGCAGGTGGTGGCGTGGGCTTGGGACCCGGCGGCGAAGGTGGCTTGCCGCAGCTGAACATGCAGACAATGCCCCTGTCGTTGCAGCCGATGACGCAGAGCGGCAGGTCAATGCCCTTGCGCGTGCGCAGGCACTTGAAGGCGCAGCCCAGAATCGTCGTGAAGCACCCGATCAGGCACTGCATCGTCCCGTCCAGCTCCGGATCCGCCATGCCCGTCGTCGTCGCCGCCGCCAAGGAGACCTCTGCCTCGTCAGCGGGCATCGGGGCGGCCGCGAAGGCCTGCAGATCGACGAGGCCAGCCAGGGCCACGAGGGCGAGGAGGAGGAGCGCGGAGCTGGTGGCAGCCATGGTGCTCCTGTGGTGTAAGGGTCTGATGAGATGGTTTTTTGTGGTGATCGAGCTGCTCAATGATAAGCGTGCGTGGCGTGTCTCGCTCGACTTGCGTTTTTGGTGTGTATTGCTGTTGCTTTCCCGCCCACGCACGCACACGAAACGGGTGATTAACGAATCCATGCATGAAATATGT
Organism: Aegilops tauschii subsp. strangulata; assembly: GCF_002575655.3. Classification (NCBI taxonomy): domain Eukaryota; kingdom Viridiplantae; phylum Streptophyta; class Magnoliopsida; order Poales; family Poaceae; genus Aegilops; species Aegilops tauschii. The sequence continues at coordinate 642,000,456 of NC_053036.3, read as the reverse complement.
GTGAATGGAAATGTATATACTTTATATCGAGAGCAGACGTTTGGCTCCCGGGAGCCATGGAGGCCTTTTTTTGAAAACAAATCAAAATTCAAAATTTTCGGCTTAAAAAAATTATGCAAGTAAACAAGTATGTTATATCTATGCGTGTAAAATTTCAGAATGAAAAACGTTGAAATGTGACCTGTATAAAAAAGACAAATTCATGGTCTGGGAGGATAAATAGTATCATGTATTAAAAAGCCCCAGATTTGTCTTTTGTGCATACCCCACATTTCAACTTATTTTTCCTTGAAAATTTACAGACATGTGTGTTACGCCTTCATGTATATGTGTGTTTTTTTTCAGAATTTTTTGAAATGTAGAAAATATGAAATTTGACAAAATTCCAAATTTTCAAAACCGGGCTCCATGGAGCTCGGCCTCCAAAGACAATATCCGCTTTATATCAATATATAATCCTACACCTTTATACAGACTTACCCAAATTCAAAAAATGTTCCTGAATTAATAAATGTTCGTGGATTTTACAAACAATTGCTAATACTTAAGAAAATTGCAAGTTTGAAAAAAGTACTATGATTTATAAAAATCATGAATTTGAAAAAAGTTCACTGATGTGGAAAAAGTTCTCAAATTTTAAAAATGGTTCACAAATTTTAAAGAAGTTCACAAAGTTCATGAAATGGGAAAACTTTCATGAATTTGAAAAAAAATAATGAATTTTATGAAAAATCATGAATTTTAGAAAACCATGAATTTGAAAATTGTTGATGAAATAGAGTAAAAGAAAAAGGGGGGAAAGAAAATAAAATATTAAAAATAATAAATAACAAATAGCGACAAACAAAACCTGTTCTGAGAAAAACTAAAGAAACCCGCCCAAAAAGAATCAACGAACCTTCTTTTTTTTAGGGTATCACAAAGTTCTATTAATCAAAGTCCAAATGGATGGAATTAGAACAGGACATTAGGGTGGACCATCCAAACGTGTTGATCCCGATCTAGAGAATTTGAAAACTTGGCTAACCTATCGGCGTCACTATTAGTTGCTCGGCCTTCAAAAGTAAAAGTACAATTGAACCACTACAAGAATCCTGTTAATCCATGACGGATTTCTGATGACATTCTCGGAATCTGTCACAGATCGACCAGCTGAGCCTAAACTTTTTTTTCTAAACCATCCAGACCGTCACGGACTGCTCGTGCTGATGTGTCCTGCTTCCCTCGATCCTGTGTGTTGCCGAAGCTGCTTTCTGATTGGTTGATACGACTCTCCCACGGATCACGCATAAGCACCATCCATTCCCCGGGATCCAACGGTAGGGACAACCGCCTCTCTCTTTCTCCTTGCTTCTCCACCCCGAGCCGTCGGCTGCTCTTCCACCTAGAGGAACGAAGTCCCCCGGTCCCCCCGGTTTTCTCTCCCACCTTCCGTGATCTCCGCCGTCCCACCTCCCACGATTCATTTGCAGGTCGAGGAAAGGGACGTCGCCCCACCGCACCTGCCGGATCTGCTGAGCCAGCGGCCGGATCCACCGAGCCAGTGGCCGTATCCGCCGAGGCAGTGGCCGGATCTCGATCTTCTAGTCCTCCCCGCCTACTCCTCCGTCGGCGGCAGGCAGCAGAAAGGCGCGCGCGACTGCTCCGACCAGAGGAAGGCGCGAGGTGCGACGCGACGACGCGTGTTCGAGCCGGGCACGACACGGGCGGGCACCACCTCACCGGGGCGCGACCACGGCAGCCAACATCGGCGCCCAAATCGCATCCACCGAACCCAAGCGCGGGCTCCGGTGGGCGTGCGGTTCTGCGTTCAACAGGAGAGCGTGCGCGAGAAAGAGCGCTGCTAGCGTCTTCCAGTGAACCCCAAAGAGACCGGAGGAGGGGATGACCAAGGGCGAGGTTCCGTTGATCGGCATCGACCTTGGGACGACCTACTCCTACGTCAGTGTGTGGCAGCAGGTCGAGATCATGGCCAACGACCAGAGCAACCGCATACCACACCACGCCCTCCTACATCGCCTGAACCAGCTCGCAATGAACCCCACCAACACTGTTTCCGGTACGTGCATCCATCTGTAATTTCTTCTAGTGGGTGTAGTCGTTGTTCTATTCCCATGCACTGGACATGATTAGTTGGGGTTGGAACTATGGTTATTTGATAAACCAATGTAGCTGTTGTCGAATCCCCTGTTTCTAAGATTTACTACAGATTTATTAGTAGTTCATATCTGCATCTCTACTCTCTGTTCTGAGATTTGTTTTGCTATGTTATGTTGTCAAATTAGATACTTCAGAATTAAGTTGGGATGCTTCCTTAGGATTGAAATAATGATGTAGTATTTGATTCTGCCGTTTCAGATTGAAGTTGAACATAGCTTAGTTTGGCAGCACCGTTTATGAAAAACCATAGTAATCTGAAACCTCAGTTTTTAAATGTGTGGGAAATGAATACTTAAGTTTCTAAAAAGCATATTTTCCCTCAGTTTTGATAAAACCACCTATGTGTTTGGCAAGTGTTGTTTTGACTTGCTGCGTCTTGCTCAACTATACTAATGGAGCTGATCTGCATGTAGAAATGACGCCCAATGCATGCAGCATGTCATGCACGTCAAATCCCCTCCTAGCTAGCCGGGGCAAAATTGTTTTGTGCGTGTACGGGCGCATAGCCTATATGCGCGTAGAATTGATTGGGTAGGTAGCTTTTTGCCTGCTGCATACAAGTGCTCCAACGACCAATGGATATACTCCAGGAGCAACTTTGTTTAAATCATGCGCTACTCGTGTAATTTGCAGCCATCATTCCAATAGAAGCGTGCAAGATCGTCAGAAGAATGTAACAGGCGCGCCGTCTCTGTAGAGAAACTAACTACCAAACCTGAAGCGCCTAATAATCAGGAGCACTTCATTGAAAAGACAATATATAGAGGGATCAAAGGCGGCAATCGCATTTTATCAACTTTGGATGTAGACGAGCCGACGAGTTCTCTCAGTTCAGTTTAGAAAAAAGAGGTCCCGACCTCTTTTTTAAATATCGCAAAAAAACCACAGTATGATAGATACCTTGTTATGTGAAAGTACAGTATTTGTTTTATCCAAACACCTCAAAGTATTTAATACCAAAGTTATTCAGAAACAACGTTATTTTCAAAAAATTGCAAAAATGCTTTGCATCCAATCATAGTATGTGAAATTACCTTAGGATTAAAATTACGCTATTGAATGATCCATATTTCAAATTGAACATTAGTTCCAATGCATTATTAGGTCCTTTCTAGGTTTAATATTCCCAAATTATTTCCAACTTAGATATCAGGTAAGCACATGGACAAGATTGTGGTTTGAAGACAAATCTAGTGCCCTCCAACTTTTTGTCTGAAATATTTTTTCGGGAACTGTACTTCAAAACTAAAAGTGATTGATAACTTGATTTGATGCACAGATCACAGTACAAAGTTAAGCTGCCAACGAGGTATCCCTTTCCATCCATCATCCCTGGTTTACACATTTGGTCCAGGATTGGACTCGCCTACTCTGAACAATTGTTTTCTGTTCTGAATTTCATCAGCCTCCTGAATTTTTGGCTTGTGGAATTTCAATCTGAATTCTTGTTCCACTGATAATGTTGGTTTCTATTTAGGTTTAGTGGGGTTATATTCAATACGCATGCTACTGAACAATTTTCCTAGGATGTTACTTAGAATTTTGGCATGGTACTGTGGTGATTTGCAGGTTGGTTGTTTTACTTCTCCATGGCTTCTTGCTACAACTTAACTAGAATAGTATAAATGGATAAGAACCGAAATTACCATACTAGACTTGAGTTGTGATTTGCCACAGTAAAGTGTTTATACTGCTAGTTCTTTATTGTAGTTTTAAATAGACATGTATATTGAGTGTATCTGTATTGCCTCTGTTCGTAGTGATCTACTTCACTTACATTGCCTCTAAATGCTGGAATAGTGAATGTTCGGTAGGAGTGGTAAATACTAATGAATTGATTTTGTTGAGTCAATTGTAGTCATATTTGTGAATGTGCCTTCTATGAGGTTTGCAAATTTGCAAAAAAAACTACTTCTATTCTGCAGTGTGATCTTTCATTTATGTACTTAACATCAAATAGGAAAATACATATTGCATTAGAATTATATATTTTTGAATAGAAAATAGGTCTTCTCACAATTGTAAACTGGGTTTGTCTACAGAATAGTAATACAAGTGAGACGTGTGATGCACATTCTCTTTGAGGCACAATTGTTTCCTTTCCTCCATAATATGTATTGTACTGTGCATATAATGATCATTTCCTATTTCCTTATTCCATATCAGCTAGAAACCCATTGGTGTAGTATTTTAACAGCTGCTCAGGAGCTGCCTGTACCAGAGCAAGAATGACATCATCGACTTCTACCTGCTTCATCTCAAGGACAAACCTCATACAACCCATGGTGCTGCATTTGACACGCACATTTGTAATTTGTTAGTGATTATTGTGTGTAATGTCTGATGTTTTGGACATTTTTTTGTAAATGATGGCAATGTGGCTTCAGCGATGTACCTCTGATGGTTATTGTAATTGAATGAAACAATTTAATGGAAATTTGTGGGCTCGGCAAAATTATGTGTTTTGCTGATGGAGAAATTTTTGGGTGTGAAAACTTACTTGTATTATATGTATTGGGCTGTGCTAGCTGGGTGAATTGAATGGGCTGTGTTATTTGGGCTGTATTGGAATTATTGGGTTGAAATCTTAATTATAGCCAAATGTAGTGGGCCAAAATTTTAACTGGGCCGGTGATCAAATGGGCTGCCACCTCAGATTCATGGAGGCCACCACGTTAGATGATGACGTGGAATGCATCTTAACGTCGTTATGAGCGCGTCCGTTAAATACTCACCTGTGACGGTCAAAATCCGTCATGGATCCATGACGGCCAATATCCGCCATGGACTGCATGGTGAATAAATTATGACGCGATATACATGACGGATTTCAAATCCGTCATGGGCGCCCTTCCATGATGGTTTTGAGCACACCCGTGACGGTCTGAATTTGTCATGTATTAACAAGTTTCTTGTAGTGAACATAGATGCTTTACTTTTAATCCTAGTGATGATGGTACTAAAAGCCCCATTGCTAACTCTCTGAATATCGCTTACCACTTGCATTGAATCAGATGCTACGAGGAAGTCATGTATCATCAAATCGTGTGCCAATGCCAAGGCCTCTTGGCATGCTATGGAATTCATCGAGACCACGCCCGATATTCCATGTATCACCAGTGACGAGCTTCCCATGTAATAATCTTTAGAATGTCTACAAACTGCAGATGTCGAGCCCATCATCTGGTTCCTAGCAATACTTGCATCAACGTGGATCTTTGCATGTCCGGTCGGCAGAGCTTTGGGTCGAATGGTAGCTCGTCCTATGGCCCTTGGCCTGCTGATGCTCTTTGACATCATGAAATCTAGCTCTCTCACATAGCTGCAAATAAATTGATGTATGGCACTAGCGCTTTAGAAAATCGCATCATGGATATCATTCGTCCGCACCCACCAATTTTCCCAAAGAGTTACAGCGAGTTTCACAAAAGCCTCATGTGATGATGTTTCTATCATTGCGAAGATCAACTGCTTGGCGCTGGGTTCCGTTGTTTCGCACAAATGCTCTGCTAGCTCATCATCAACGAGTGCCCACATGCACCTGGACATCGACACTCCAGCATCGAGTGTCGCCATCAATCCTCGGTGCCACATAGCCCGCATGTGCTCGAACTTAACAAATTCCTGTTGGCCCAGACATCTTCTCTGGGAATGGTGTGCTTTGCTAATCTCCACAGGAACATACGAATCTTCCTTGACCGGGGATCTCCATAGAAGCTTCCCTGAAGTGGCACCGCGGTCAGCACTGGAAGAACTAGCCGCGCCATCTAGCCAGGCACCTCTTCTCATTTTTGTAGCCACCATCATCCTGTAGGCTGACCGAATAGAAAATTCACAATTCTTTTCAAAGTTCCATGCCCAATAGTCGGGAATATTTGAAGTGCATAATGGTATCTATCGAATAGCTGTGATATCGATTCGAAGGCAAACTTCCTCAAGTTTAGTCAGACTCCACGAGGCCGAAGTGTGGTCAATTAAGAAATAAACTAGCTTTGGAGGATTGTTAGAGCGACGTCCATATGGTTGCACCATGACATCCCTAGGATCCAGTTGTTCAGTCCATATATTGGTTCTTTCACCATTACTGATTCGACGAATCAAACATTGTTTCAAAATATCCCTCCCCTCAAGGATTGAATGCCATATTTGGCTTGGGTGACTTCCTAGCTCCGCAGAGAAGATAGTTCCATTGGGGAAGTATGCACTCTTAAAAAAATGCACTCAAAGATTCTGGAGTCTGAAGAATATGCCATGCCTTTTGCTAACGAAACCAAATTAAACAACTCAAAATATTTGAAGCCAAGGCCTCCCATGCTATTTGGTTGTCTCATTGCCTCCCATGAAGCCCAGCTAGGCTTGCGTTTCCTTCCTTGCTGCCCCACTAAAACTTCCGTATCAACATATTTAAATGTTCAGTAAGGCCGCGAGGTGACTTAAAACAGAACATAGAATAAACAAACTGACTTCACTAATACCTCTTTACCTCCACTTGACATTGTTTGTTCAATCCATCCTTGTACTCTACTCCATGGGTAGTCCTTGAGATACTTGAAGTCATCGTCTTTTGAGCACCCCACATCCGATGGCATTCACAAATACATTACACTCAATGTATCATTTGGAACATGTAACAACCCCTTAACTTCCTCTCTTATGCTATTTGGACACCCTTTGCTGAAGAAAATAGATGATTTGTCATAATTTATCCCGTGCCATGAAGCTTTGCAATAAGTGGTCAACAATTAGTTTATCTCATTAGCCCACCAGCACTAGGCCTAAAAAACAGCAGGCTGTCATCAGCAAATAATAAATGGTTAACCGGCGCCGCCGAAGGGGACACCTAGGGTGTGTTTGGTTATCCGACAAGCGCTTTCTTAGCTTGGCCAAGCAAGGGAGCGATGGATTTGGTTCCTGAGCTAGCTTGCCTTGTTGCCAGCGGTTTCCTGCTTTTTGTTCTATCGAGCAAGCAAGCCAAATCGGCTAGCCTCCGTCGGCAAGCCTAGCTTTGCCTAGCAAGGTAAACCGGCAAGGGATCCAAACGCACCCTTAATACCAGTCAAGTTGGATGACTCATTGATAGATTTTAGGAGGCACAAAAGACCCTCCTCTACTATCAGGAATAGATATGGTGATACTGGATCTCCCTATCGAATTCCATGTGAAGGTTTGAACTCTTGTAATTTCTTGCCATTGAACAAAATAGAAAATGTAACTGACCTCAAGATACTCATGACAATATGCACCCAATGCTCTGTGAAACACGGATTCAACATTATTGCTTGCAAGTAATCCCACTTCACCCTATCATATGACATCATCATATATAGCTAGGGCGCAAACTTCTGTTTTTCTTTGCAGTATTCCTTTTCATGTAGTGCAAGCATTCACAAGCAGTGATTATGTTATCAGTAATAAGTCTACCTGGGGCGAACGCGTACTATTCTTCTGGTATTATCTCTGGCAACACTAGTTCCAGCCTATTGTATATGATTTTCGAAGCAATTTTATACAAAATATTGTACAATGAAATAGGCATGAACTGTGACAGAAGGGTGGGATTTTTTACATTTGGTACCAAAACCAACATAGTCTCGTTAATACTTTCTACCGATTCAGTGCCATTAATAATCCTTAGAACTGCCGTTGTGACATCAGCCCCACATAACTCCCAATGTCACTGAAAGAAATGGGCTGGGAAGCCATCTGGCCCCAGCACCTTTGTTGGGAATATCTGGAATAACGCTGTTTTAACCACCTCCTGGGTGTAATCACCATTTCTGTCCCGTGTTACTCTATTGGTAATCATTCGTGCCAAGATAATCTACCTCCACATCTATATGATACTTTGAAAACCAACAACTTCCGCCTTTATTGAATCATTCCAAAAGGAGTTAAATGCATTGGCGGTGCTTGAACTTGCGAAGAAAGCACGCTTTGGTCACTATACTTAAAAGTACATCCAATACGGTCACTAAATACGACAAGACGTGATTATACAGTCACTGTTCATCGTATGCCACTCATTGTTGCTCGATTTGACCACATGTTGACCAGTGGGAGGCGCTAGCTGGTGGTTGCGGGATGTTGCCCAATGTTTTTACAAGAAAATCCCTAGTTTGCTCTGTAATTCCTCCCATCTCCCTATCTCTTCGGCTTTGATCATAATGAAAGGGGAGGAGGGGATAGGTGGCACAGGAAGAGGCGGGTGGAGGCAATTGTCGGCAGCAGCGCACCATCTCCGGTGCCAGTTCTTGGGGAAGGGTGAGAGTCACCGCGGAGGCGTGCCGCATCTCGTCACTGAAGCTCTTTCGGCGGGATGTCGCTTGTTTGTCGATCCGATGGTGCTCCGGAGCCCAACTACAGTAAGCCCTCATGGTTCTTGCGCTATAATATCTAGGATAGAAATTTAGGTTTTGGCATTGTGGATGTTGAGTTTTTTAGTCAGTTATGGCCATCTATAATTTGAAGATTTGGATATGGTTTTGGACCAGGATTTGGGGGGTTTCGGTGTATAGGGTTTTGGGTTGGAAAAGTTTGTTGTCTGTAGGGGATTAAGCAACGAAAAAAATAGCGTGCTACAAAATATAGCGTGGCCCTTCTTTAAATGCTACACAAGTTATAACGCGCTAATAGCGTGCTATATTTCAGAATAGCGTTTGCAAAAAAATGCCAAATATATCCAGAAATAAAGTATTTCAGTAACTTCAGACAACATCATAGAGAGACATAATCTAGCCATAGATAGGAAGCATAAATTTTAAACTGAATCTCAAACTTTAGTCAATCTATTCAACATATAAACTCTGAACATTGAGCACCGAGCCTATATCTACCATGCAGTAACCACCAAATAAACCTGCGTTGGCCTACATCTACTTTGAACGCTATAACGCTACACGCTACAACGTTATAGCGGCCTGTAGCGCGCTAATTACGTGAATAGCGCCGTAGCGGCCGAATTTGCTAAAATATAGCGTTTCCTTTCCGAATACGCTATAACGGCGCTATAACGCGGTTATAGCGCGCTATTTTTTTCGTTGGGATTAAGACGTATATGCGCTATGTTTTGTTGGATGTAGAAACGGCTGAGTAGATTCTGGATCATACAGTGGTGGTATAGGGTTTTTGGTGTTAATAGGGTTTTTGGTGCTCAAAGGTGGTTGCTTGCCTGTGTTTCTGAGGCTCTGTTTTGTTGTGCTCTATTTTGATGTATGCAGGTAAGCGCAGCAAGAAGTTTTTAGTTCATTTTAACTATGTGGATATTTCTTGGGCAAGGTAGCAATTGTTCTTATCTCAATGGTCATGAACTATGGTATGATGAAGTTGATACAGATACTTGGTCTCCAATCATGATTGAACACCTAGTTGAGGAGATAGGATGGGAGATGGCAGGCAGGCTCAAGGTCTATTACTGCATTCCCATTATGTCAATCAAGAGGAATGTGTTGAGAGAAATCAAAGGAGATAGTGACACAGATTGGATGCTTACATTTGTGTCACTTGGCCATTACTCATTTAGTCTATATCTTGACCATGATGACAGTTTGAATGCAAACTTCACTGAGGATGATGTGGTCAATTTCCCAATAAGGCAGCTACCTCTAGTGATTAGTCGTTGCAAGATTAAATCAAATGAGCCAGAAATTGCAGATATGTTCAGCCTGAAGATGCAGATGTGGCACACCCAATTCCTAGCAAGTAGTGTATCCTCCAGATAATGCAGAAGATGATGATGATGCAAGCAAATTTGTGTTTACAAGAAGGGAAGTATCTTTTGGGAGCCAAGATGCAAGTATGGAGGAGCCAGCTGTGATGCAACCCACAATAGATCAAGTATGTACCGAATGTGAAGGTGGTAGAGCAAGAGAGTGCAAAAGGAGAAGCAGACAGTGCAACTCATCTGGAGGAGGCAATGATGAAATGGACGGAGTGGGCCGAGGTGTCCTCAAGACTGTATGGCCACCGGGGCGTAGACATCGGGAGAGTGCATGGAGTGGCGGCGGCCGGCGGCGTTGGTCGGTTTAGTGAGATTAGATCACGGACGTGGTCTTTTTTCCTAGAGCTAACGATCATTGGGTTGTCTAGCATGGGGACGTTTTGGGGTAGTCTAATGGCAAAACACTTGATTTGAACCGTTGATCTGATTGGTAGACCATTGTTGTAACGTGGACACTTGGATGTGATTAAGTTGGTTTGATCACGTTTGCATTTTGTGGTGTGGCTGTAGGGGAGTGCAAAACGCATTCAATACAATCCAACATATATAGCATTGACAGACGTAGATTATGGTACAGAACAAACAGCACTGAGAAACTAAGATGAGGAGGGTAATAACTAATAATAGGATCAAAACGGCAGCACTTCAAAAGCGTATCTCCAGAAGATTTGGCCATGAACACCACTCTGGCTGGGGATCAGTTGATCCACTGGCCTGGAACACAGTCTTGAACTCTTGATCGCCGGCGGCAGCAACCCTACTGCAGGGACAGGAGGTGGCTGAGCTCCGGCAGCCGCATGCATGGTCTTCCGCCCGCCGTCGACGCAGGAAATCACCAGCTCGAAGCGAACGTGTGCCGGCCAGTTAATTTTCCTGCTCACGAGTAATCGTGAGTCATCCGGATTGCGTCGGTCTCGGACTCTCGGTCTCGTTAGGGATCCGGACTGCGTCCACAAAAGCGCACAGATACAGCACGGGACGGCACAGATCGATCATGGCCATGGACCAGCTGCCCGAGGACCTGCTCGCCGACGTCCTCCGCCGCCTCCCTCCGCACGTCCTCGCCGCGGCGCGGTGCGTGCACAGCTCCTGGCGCGCCGCCGTCGACGCCCGCCGCCTCATGGACCCCCCACGCCTCCCGCTCGCCGGCATCCTCATCAACTTCCAAGGCCGCGAGTTCACGCACCTCTTCGCATGCCCCCCCCCCCCCCCCCCCCCCCCCCCCTCGCCGGCCTCGTCCGTGGCCACCGCGAAGTTCCTCCGGCGCCTTCCCGACTGGGGCTGTGACGTGCTCGTCAAGGACCACTGCAATGGCCTCCTCCTCCTGCTGGGCGGCTACGTGGTGAGCCCGGCCGCGCGGCGGTGGGCCGTGCTGCCGCCGCGGCCGCGCCGCCGCGACACCAAGGAGCTCTTCTTCCGCCACTACGACTACATCGCGTTCGATCCCGCCGTGTCGCCGCACTACGAGGTGTTCGGCGTCCCGGAGGTTCCTTGGAGCCGGGGACCACGGGCGGCGGGGTGGGAGTGGCCGCCGTCGCCGATGCTGCTGCACGTGTACTCCTCCAGGACTAACAGGTGGGAGGAGAGGTCCTTCCGGCGGCAGGGGGAGGCCTTCGGGACCATCGCCGACGTGCCTTGGTCTCGCATGAACCAAAGACGCGCCGTCTACTGGCATGGACACCTCTACGTGCACCACCATTTTGTCATGAGGTACTACCCTTCTCTCTCTCTCTCTCTCTCTCTCTCTCTCTCTCTCTCTCTCTCTCTCTCTCTTCGAAATTGGACGGCGTTATCTGACGAACATTCGATGGGAGCGTCTTCCCAGTGAACGCGCAAACTTGCCATGCGTTTTCAAGTAATTGCCATGTGAAATTTACAGAAATTTGTCATGTCGCACAAAAAAATGGCAAGCTGTGCAGAGAATTCTCTTCCTTTAGATCATGATCCGATGGATCTAAGTGAGTTCGCTGGGAGGCCTTAAAAATATGACGTTTCCCAGATAACTTTAAGGTTGAAATTTGACCTAGATAGGATGAATTCGGAGCTTCAACATCAATGGATGCTTGCTGAGGCTAAGGGATTATCCTCTCTTTTTTTAGTAGAAAAACTGCCACTGAAATATCATTCGATCTATAAGATATGTATGTTTTTGAATTTGTAATTTTGTAACTACTACATATATTTGTTTATCTGCAGAATATCTTTGTTAAGTGGCAAGTACCAAGTAATCAAGCCACCCCAAGGTATTATTACCAAGGCCCAAGAAGTTCCACAACAACGACTCGGAAAATCGGAGAAAGGTGTGTATCTTGCATCAATCGCTTCTCATCGCTGGCTTCAAGTATGGATCCTCGACGAGGCTCATGCTCCTACCGAGTGGGTCTTAAAGTATGAGACAGATCTTGTCCTTGGCCGTATGCAAGCAGATCTGAGATACAATCCGGATGCTCAGGGGTCTTGGATCATAGAAGACGTCAACGATAATCCCCCTCGTGATAGATCTCCAGATTACAAAGAACAAGCTAAGCAGGAAAATAAGGATGTCCTTGGCACCAAAGATTTTTACATCCTTGGATTTCACCCTCATGAAGAAGTTCTCTTTCTGAGCGAGTCCTTGCAGAGAGGAATGGCCTATCATTTGAGTAGCTCGAAGTTCCAATACCTGGGAAACATGCGCCCGACACGCTACCATGGGTTTAGTGAAGGCTATGAATTCTTACGAAGTTCATTTCCATACACGCCATGCTTGACCGCAGAGCTCCCTATGGATAATTGATTCAGGAGCTCATCATGTGTTCCCAAACATCTCATCATGTGTTCCCACACAGTGGCTGCGATGGAGGCTCCTCAATATGCCTGTATATTATATAATGGGGCGTGTAAGGGAGAAATTGCATAATGAAAATGTTCTTCTGGAATTTACTGGGTTTGTCTAAGAGAGAAATTGCATAACTAAAATGGTTTTTATTATTTGAATATGTGAAGCAGACAACAGCAACGTTATGATCTCAGACCAAATTACAGATGCTTTTGGCATTTTGGTCACCTCTTTTTTTTTAAAGGATTTTGGTCACCTTTTAGCTCAGCAAGGCAAACACCCACACCTACCAGTTGAAGGGCCATGTAATGATCCATAGCCTACTGAACATGCGTGAACTTATACATGACCAAGGGTGCAGGCATTCAAAAAGGCTTACAATACCGAAAAGCTTAAAAGATTATGGTACACTGCCGAAAATAATAAGGAAGCTTGTAATTTGAAGGGGTAGCTCCTTACAAAACATTCCCAATTCATCGGCGGACAATAGAAAGCGAGTCTGACAAGTTACTACAGCAGATCATGCAAATTATAAATACATACATTGGTACATATACACAAATAAATTAGAACACGGAACAACAACCACAAAATACACCACACATACAACACAGTTGAGATGTACTAACGGAATCGCAAAATGAAAGAACAAACATAGGTACATGTCTAGTTTTAGACTAATAGTGCGAATGCCGCATAATTCATGGAAACATGGTTACTGAGAAAACAAGTCATGCTAAGTTGATTAGCCAGTTTGATGTCGAAGAGACGCTCGGAGTGGGCTGCCGAAAGAGGCCTTGGGAACACTATCTCATCACCCTTATGAGCTCACCATGTTGAATTGGAACCTAGACAGCTGCTGCGGGATGGTGGAAATTACAGGTCCATACCGCTGCATACAAATAGAAACAGATTTCAGACTTTCACCACAAAAAGCTTGATAACGGCACGATGTAATAATACAAGTCACAGAGCAAAATATAGCATGCTTGAGCAAACTTTGTGTGGGGTCTGAATTTCATTAAAAAAATGCATGTTACAGCCATCCTATCCCTATTGCCTGGTTAAACAGAAATAAAAATGGTAAAAACTGATGGTGCCAAAAGGAATCCAGATTGAAGTGGTTTCATAACTACAAGAGATGGATTCTTTCTCACAGAGATCAATTCAATAGTACCATCATTCATTTATGTGAAGCAAGACAAAAACAGTTGTATGGGGTCAGATTCTTGTGATGAAAATTACAACATGTCACTGGAAATTTATTAAGGCATATATATCTAGACACACTCGAGGGATGAATACAATGTTTCTAAACATCAAGGAAAGCTAACATTCAGCATGGGGGAGTGCCACTTACCTGAACATTGTCATAGAGTTCAAACAGTGGAACAGCAAGTAGCTTCAAGTTCCTTGGAACAGCGAAATACTCTCTTTCAGTTAGATGAACAATGAAAAGCTTCTTGCATTCCTGTTCATCACATTGGTCATTTTCATTATCTAATCCCAAATCCCAACAATAGATGGTAAAAAAACCTCTTAAGCAAGAATGTACCTTGGGCTTGGTTATATGTGGAGGGCAATAAGGATACATCACGGTTTCAAAGTTTGGCCTCCACCAAACAGCAACACACTCACCAACCTGTAAGTGAAAAACACATTACAGCTTTATAGGAATGGATACAGTTTACATTACACAAGGTCTACGTTAAAAAACATCTCATAGCAACAAAGTGAGCATGCTGTCAATAGGACAGGAACCCAAGATTACTGTAAGAAGCTAGACACGCAAGTTCATGCTGATTCAACGTATTTCATACTTCGGTAAGTAAAGACTACACGTCAGTGTTGCATGTCTTCTACAGATGTCCACTTCGAATATTGTTTCATAAGCATGTGGACACAGGAAATTATGCTGGGGTGATGGTAGGTGGTTCATGTTTTAAATAGTGGAAATTGTGATAGCGATTTCTGTAGTTAGCACTTAGCACCCGTGTCACTGTTCCATTTAGGCACAGCCACAACATAGTACATACGGAGCTATATAATGTTAATGACATGCTATAAATTTTTCCTCTCGGACACAGGACATGCCATAAATATGACTGTTATAGATGGGTCAAAGAAGCTGAAATCGCAGTTCAATCTTTTATTTCTTCCAGATGTAGATAGTCTTCAGTGCAGTTGGATTAACTATGATTCAGTAAGGTACAAAGTGACCAGTTCCAACATAATTATGCGAAATGGTATGGCCATTGACCATTAACAAAAAAGGAACTGAACTTCTCTTGGACTCAAATACCTGCCAGTTAGGTGGAAAGGAAGGTGAGTTCACTGCAAGTTTGCTGCACAACTTTCTTTTCAGGCCCTCAATTTCTGTAGAATTCAAGTCACGTAAGCAAACAGCCAAAGCAGATGACCCCATGTATGAGGAACAAAATAGAAGAGTGAAGCAACAGAAAACTCACCATTTTCCCCAGGCTTCAAACGTCCACCAGGAAGTTTGCAAAATGTGTTCCCAATTTGCAATAACAGTATGTGGGGGTGATTGTGCTCTTGCACCTGAACAGGATAATGCAATGAATATTTCAGTTTATTTGCCAAATTAATACGTCCACTGAACAATTGTTACTGCAGGAAATTTGTCAACAATTGGATGTGTTCAGTCACAAAAATGTATATGAACATAATGATGAGATGGAAGAATAGAAACATACCAGCAGGATTGCTTCAACACTTGTCCGCATTCCTTCTTTCATGTAGCTGCCATTTGTCAAAGTAATTAGTTGGTTGATCCACTTGACAGGACAAGGTTAAGAAACATATTTAGCAAAGAAGCCAAGCTGTTCGCAGGGTACTTAAGACACAAAACAGAATGTACATAAACCTACAACCAATTGAAGAACCACCGAAGCTTCTATATGGATTTCCTTTATGATACATATTGACTTGACATTCCAGGCCATTCTACCAACAAATTATCTTTTATAACTATTTGTTACAAAGTGCACCATAATTACAAGTTACATCCTTGGCAAAAAAAAAAAAGGATCCACCAGGCAACATAACCATTGTAGTTCCCCTACTACACACATCTATTAAAGAAACTACACACAGTAATGCAATCCTGAAACAAGAGGGAGTAGTCAACCTCAGGAACTAGATTGCTCGGCATTTCTGCTGTTATTTCAAGCCAGCACCAGCTTACAACGCGCAACAGAAAGCCATCAAACTAACAAAAACACCTATTTTTTAACATACAGACAGATTCACATAACACTCTGTTTTCATCAAGTAAGTTCCACAGTACCTAAATCCATGCTAAATAAGAGCAGCATTCGCAACAAGATGTTCGAAATTTGACTAAAAACATGGAAATTTGGTCTTCTTCCAATAATGCTCCATGGTATACTCCGACATAAGGAACCATTAATTACATAATGCTCCATGATTACAAAAGAAATCTGCCAAGCCCCATAATTATTGCAGTTCCCCTGATAAGCACATCTAGTAAAGGAACTACACAAAGTAATGTAACCACGAACAGAGAGGAAATGGTCGACCTCATAAACTAGATTGGTCGGCATTTCTTCTGCTATTCCAAGCCAGCACCAGCTTACAACCCTCAACAGAAAACCATCAAACTAACAAAAGCACCTATATTAGCATACAGGCAGATACACAGAACACTGGGTTTCCACGAAGCAATTTCTGCAGTACCTAAATCCGAGCTAAAACCAAGCAGCGTTAGCAACATGATGTTCAAAATTTGACTACAGATATGCAACAATTTGATCTTGTCCCAACAATAATGCATGGTACAAGGAACAATTTGTAACATAAAGTGGCATAATTACAAGTTATGCCGTTACAAAAAACAAAATTTGCCAAGCTCCATACTTATTAAAGTTCCCCTGCTAAGCACATCGAGTAAAATAGATTGCTCTGCATTTGTGCAGTTATTTCAAGCCACCGGCAGCTTTCAACCCTGAATAGATAGCCAAAAATCCAATCAAAATTCATATATCAACACACAGATCTAGGTTTCCATGAAGCGATTTCCAGAGTTCTTATACTGATCTGAGCTAATACAAAGCGTCCAGGCGGAGTAAATTTCAAATTTTGACCAAAGTAGGCAACGATCTGGCCACCTCCAGACATTCCCCCGCGGAACTCGCCAGCGCAGGGGACTCTGCTGATGAAATCGAAACTAACGACGGGGATCTTCGACCCGGGGAATAATCCGAGCTCTAGTGTTCACGGCTTCCGGCGAGAGCGGTTCATGGAGTGGATCAGGGAGGCCGAGGGCGGGGAGGCGCACTTACTTGACCTTCATGCGGGCAAGGCGGTCGGCGACGGAGGTGTCCTTCTCCATCTTGGGCTCCTTGGTGCCGAACGTGTAGTTGGCGAGCGGGTACACGTTCACCACCGACGACGTCGAGGCGCCCACCATCTCCTCCGCTTCGATTCGCGGGGCGCTCGCGGTTTTCTTCTCGGGCTCCGGTGGTCGCCGGTGGTGGCGGCGGCGGGGGAGGAGAGGCTGATGGTGGGGGGTGGGGTCGGGGTCGGGTCAGGTCGGCGTCTCGGTCGCTGTTTGGGCTCGGTCGGTTTCGTGATATACAGACAGGCCCACTTCCTTCCGTCTACAGCCACGGTTTGGTCTGGATTTGTATAGATACTACTAAATACTAGAAGAACGCCCGTGCGTTGCAACGGGGCCATGTTAACTTAAAAGTTCAATATTACGATATTGGCGACTTTTTTACCATCAAATCCTCACACACACACTCCCTCCCTCTTCCTCACTCTCTCTCCCCCTCTCCCTCTCTCTAACACACACACATATCCATCTTATTGGGTACGGGACCATAATTCATCTATTTCACACACACACGCTAGTGCATAACAATATGGATTATGTGTATTATATTTGCCACCAGAACCGAGGGAATTAATTTCATGTAAATCGGCTAGCCACAGCTCCAAGAATACGTGGAGGAGGTGGCCCGGGTCAGCGTCGGCGCCGTCCGGCGCGGGCCACGGGCCCGCTTCCAAGTGCACGTGCAATGCACGTCTTCACAAATATTACAACCAGATGTGAGAAATCACATACTAACACGATGTTGCAATCAATTTGTAATTAAAGAAGCCAAAAGTCTTTTTTCTTAAACAAGAATTCCTTATGCTGGAGTTTAAACAAACCCCACAATAGCCCTACTTATCACCTAATTAAGCAGATGCATGACTTATTAAGCGGATAAGAAATCATGTTAACTTGGAACTAAAATTCCAACAAAAGAGTGAGGAATAAACCTTTTTATCATCGCTCTGAAGTCTGAACTTTCCCCTATTTGTTAGTGAAATGTGAGTATGCTTGGAAGATAATAATTTCTTATGCAACATATGCTTTTACATCCGAAAGAGCTACAAAATATGTTGACCTACCTATGTGCACTTCCTAAATCAAGCGGATAAAATTATTTCTATCGGCAATATAAAATATTAAACATTAGAAAGAAAGGGACAATGTCCACTAACCATGCAAATATTCTGACCATGGGATATTTAGGCTGGCGTATATGGGAAATCAAAGCTAAAAATGACTCGATGAGTTAGGGATACATCAATAAATATTGTAAAAAGTGATAAAAACAAATCTGCAGCAACTCGCGACCCCACGAACTCGTATTCGCAATGAGCAAGTTAGTGAGGCCACCACGGTAGGCTAGCACCAAGGGACAAGGGCAACAACCGCCTTCCCATCCAACCTACTGATTCTGCTGGCGCTACTTTCATCCTAAGCCCATGAGTACCGTTAGTGTGTTGCCACGTACGGAGAAACTATGAACTGAAATTTTCATCCAAATCATGAAAAATGTTAATGTTCCTCTCCTCTCCCATCCCTCGTGTGAACATACCCAATTCGTGGTTGGCTCGCTACATTCAGCGTAGCTCTGATGTGCACTGCCCTCGCTCTTGATTAGTTGCCGCAGTGCCACGCATCTACGCCAACAAGCTGGGGAAACAAATGCAAATGTTACACCGAGTCAAAATCAACCATCCCACAATCGTAACAATAGAAAAGATAATAACCAAAATTTAACAGAAGAACTATTGCTTGGCTCCCAGATCCATCTCGATAGCCCTTGATCTGGCTGCTGAGCTTCTCCTAGCCGCCTCAACATCACGTCATTACCAAACATGTAGTGGATGCCTAGTGGGACAAGGATTAAGAAATAACATGAGGTGAAAAATGCGATGGCTGTCAATTCCATAAGACGATCTAAGTAATTTGACAAAACAGATCGGGAGCATCTTGTATAATCTCAAAAAAGCAAATAAAATATGAGAAATGAAGTGATGAAAATCAGCCCCTGCTCTCATTTATGCTCGCTTTTGTAATGGGAGGCAAGGAATGGGGATACCGGGAGAAGAAAGGATCACATGGACGGCAAGCCTCCACCACCGGCAGGTGGGGTTGCTTCACATCCAATCTCCACGGCCGCTGCCTCCATGGGGACGAACTCCCATGTTCACAACCGGGCTCCCAATCGGCCGCTGCCTCGCCGACTTTGACGACGAAGTAGTCCCTCCCTTCGATCCCATTCGCAACGGAGGCAACACCCATCCCAGCGGACGGGTCCGCGGTGAGATCCCTACTGGATTGTGGTCGCGCCTCCCCAAACCTCACCGCGGGACACATGAGAGGGCGCCGTTGCCATGGTCAGGCTTGGATGGGGAAAGGAGGCGACATAGCAGCAACGGCGCCTTCGCCGGGATTGGTGGCGACGGCGGCGGCGAGCGAGCGGGAGGACGGCGGCGGCGAGAGAGTAGGAGGGTGGTGGCGGCAGTCCATCGGCCGCCGTGACGTGAGAGGAGGATGGGGATGGGGCCGCGATCTGGACGTATGGAGCGGTCGAGAGGAGGGGAAGCAGGCGGCTGGGTTTTTCCATCATGCGGGGTTTGGGGGAGGTCAAACGAGAGGGTTTTTTTCGTGCGGGAGGCAGAGCAACGAGGGTGGATGTAGGGAGACGGGACGCGGTCGGTTGGCAGGAAAAGGAAAGCTACGCAAAATCACATCAATATAAGAAAATATCCCATCAATACTTGATTGATTGCGATTTATTTTTTATATGGTAACTAATCTGATCATCAACACTTGATTGATTGTGATTTATTTTTTATATGGTAACTAATCTGATAGGTTTATGTGGGTGGTGAAGCGAAAAGGAAAGCTACGCATTTTTTTAGTCATTTTTTTAGTCAGTAGAGATGATTGATGATAAGAAAGGGAAAATCACATCAATATAAGGAAATATCCCATCAATACTTGATTGATTGCGATTTATTTTTTATACGGTAACTAATCCGATCATCAATACTTGATTGATTGCGATTTATTTTTTATATGGTAACTAATCTGATGGGTTTATGTGGGTGGTGAAGCGAAAACGAAAGCTACGCATTTTTTAGGCAGTAGAGACGATTGATGATAAAAAAGGGGAAATCACATCAATATAAGGAAATATCCCATCAATACTTGATTGATTGCGATTTATTTTTTATATGGTAACTAATCTGATCATCAATACTTGATTGATTGCGATTTTTTTATGGTAACTAATCTGATGGGTTTATGTGGGTGGTGAAGCGAAAAGACAGGTGGGAGGGAGACGAAATAAAACCAGCGAAATAAAACCAACGAAAGTGGTGAGGCGAAATAAAAACCAGCGAAAAATAACCGGCGGACTATTCGTAGATTTTTTTGGTTCGTCTGTCTTGGTGCGACGGGATGTTAGGGCCTGGAGTGCGTGGGGGCGGGCGGGGGACTCGGCTTGAGGTTTTTTTTTGGTTCTATGCGGCTTAGCGTGAGACGGGAGGTTGGGCGTGTGCGGGACTCGATCGCGGGGTTTTCCTTGGTTTTTCGCGGCTGAGAGGGAGGTGGGAGGAAGTACCAAAGAAGTACCAAAAAAGACCGGGTGAGGTGAGACGAAAATAAAACCCGGAACGCGACCTACCAACTGAGACATTAGGAGTAGAGATGCCCGTGCGTTGCACCGGGATATAAAAAAATCACACTTTAATTAAAAGAACAGAGTACCCTAAAAAAATTAAAAGAACAGAGTGCTTAAGGTGAGATAATTTGGATGTGCAGTTGTGGTATAAAGATAAAAGAACTTTTGAGAATTCTCACATGGAAACATTCGTTAATTAAATATGATAGTTTGAAAAGGAAATGCATATTTGTAGTTATTAATGTATGAATTGAGGGCTACCTTGATGTAGATATATTACTTAAATACATGTAGATTGTTTTTTTTCACTTTGTTTATCTTGTCCAAGTCTCTTTAGCCATGAAGTTATGATATTTTTTCTTAAGTGGCATTGTTTCATCTGCCATTCCCACTATGAAACAAATGTAGTTGTAGTCCCGAGTTATTTCTTTTAATTGTTTGTCCACAATTTTCACCTTCAAATAATGCATCGAATCCGATTGCATGATCTTATTTTGCTTTATTCATCAAATTCAAACCCCAACTCCCCTGTGTCATTGATATAGAGTAGTCTTAACATGCTCCCTCTGATTAACTCTTACCTACTTACCTCACATGTAAAAAGAGAGGGTAAGAGGGAGCATGCTAATATTTGCCATTGATACATGATGATTAGGTAGACCGATACCGATGTGGAGCTCGCTGGTACTGTATTTCTCTTTAAAAAACCTTCAATGATTGCATTCAACTACTATATCATTAATTTTACAAAACAAATAATTTCATGCACAAATTTATTGTTTGATTATATGCAAACCACTTCTAACTATTATATGCGATCTAAGCATAGTAGTGTAGCTATGATGTTTATCCGCAGTAGTGAGCACGCGTAGGCTTTCTAGGTTTTTTGCCATATGATTTTGTGTTCCCGGTATTTTAGGTTTTATCAGCATTTTCCAGCTTGTAATTGTATGGTATGTAATAACAGTAGCACAAATGTTAGAGTATTTATGTCTGGTATCTATTCATTTTACTCGGGAACCTTTGAATCGGTCGACCAGCACCGGTATTCATGCGTTATCACCATATTTTTGTTGGACATCCTTCCTTCTTATCGGTCAAGTTTTTGTCCTATTTCTTGCGTTGTTTCTCTCCTACTATCACGTCCAAATTGTCCAGCCAGTCGCAAAATATAGTTCTACTCTATTAGAGTCTCCATGTTGAAGCTATTTAGTGAAGGAAAAGGATCTTATTTAAATTCACAAAAAAGATTGATCGTACCAAATGGATTGTTTGAAAGTGTACATATTCATGATGCTTCAAGAACTTGTAAATTTGCACAAAAATTGTTTTTTATGATTGATGTTTTAATGCTCTAGAAAAAAATATCGTGATTTTTTTAAAATGTCGCACAAATCTCGTCAATTTTCATGGAAATTTACATGCACACGGAAGATAATTGTGACTATATTTTTTCAAATCAAAAGGCTTGATAGTTGAAAATATACTGTTGTTACGGTTTTACCTGGAAGCTCATCCACTTTTTTGACATTTTTGCACTAAGAATACCTAAAAAAATACTAATTAATTTAACCTGGCTCATAGAAAAATTAAGCATGTCTGGTGCGCTGCAATACTAACGTAATGTGGCTCCTTAATTAGCTCCTTGTGATGATCCGGAAGCCCGCTCCCATCGGAGCCGGCGGCGCTGTACATGTCGGCATCGTGGAGTCGTGGTTGATGCTTTCCATCTTGGCGCGCGTGAGCCTTGCTGGCCCGGAATTGCTACCACTTTCAGAGGCAGCCAAGCCGCTGCAGTTGGTACTCGACCACTCACGGTTCTCTTATACGTACCATACTGTCCACCAGCTCCACCATGGACATCTTTACCTCCTTATAATTGATGCTCGCTTCCTCACATAATTGTAAACGTATCTTATATTCCGTTCTTTATCAATAACAACATTCAAGGTCCATTTATATGAAGCTTACTTCTAGTCTGCTATAAGGGCGTACTCAACAGATTTAATCACAGTGCTTTTCCGTGCCAAAATAAATATAAGGGATGAGAACCTTGTTCGCAAACTATCCTTTGTTGCCATAGTTATCAACTAAATACTGATTCCGAGATCACGAGGACTGAGGACAGCGAAACAACTTTAAAAGAGAGCCTTGTTACAGAAAGAGGGAACTCAGCTAAGTCATACGAGTACATCAGATAGTCATATTTCTATACGCCAGTAAATCCATGGAACTTCCTCTATACGCCAGTACATCAGATAGTCATATTTCGAACACCTTGAGCGCTATTAATATTTTTTTGTTATTTCTCTGTGTCATACTGACATGTGGGACCCGCACTTTTCGGTGAAGCTGATGTGGCATCGTTTCTCTGTGTCATACTGACATGTGGGACCCGCACTTTTCGGCGAAGCTGATGTGGCATCGTCTCGGCTCATTTCTTGCTCTGCTACACTTACATGTGGGCCCATACTACGGCAAGCTCGCATGGCACCATGTGTAGCACGGGACGTAGCAAGGACTAACATATTGGCCAAAAGAAGAAAAAAATATGGCACATCAGCATGAGCCATCCGTGACGGACTGGATGGTGTATAAATAAAGAAAAGGCCCAACTGCTCGTTCCATGACTGTTTCCGTGATGGTTTCTCTGTGTCCGTCATAATGGGGCTACCGCTTTGGGGGCCTATTTTCATCTTGCTAATCCATGACGTTTTCCATGACGAACTAGAGAAACCATGATCGATGGGCACCCTATCTGTGACGGATTCTGAGAACGTCATCCGAAATCTGTCATGAATTAACAGGTTTCTTGTAGTGATGTCAATGAGATCTACATGGATCGATTGATCAAATAGTGAATATCTGAGAAATCTAAATCTGAACTAACCAAAAAAAGCAAACAATCTTCAGGCTATGTAACTGTACCCACATGTCTGCTCCAAAGAATTGGTTATGGAAAGAAAAGGGAGTACAGTGGAGTTGGGTTCATGCCTAATGGACGACCAATCGTTCCTGCTACTCCAGCTTCCCGCCTCCCAGCTTGAATTGGTGCTGCCACTACGGCCAGCAAGCATCCGCCACGAAGATTCATGCATGGCTTCTTTCGCGTACGCCAACACGCCCTGTCTTACCACCGGCATGCTGCTGCTCATCCTACCGTCTACACGCCCTTGCAGATTCAGTGCACCGGGAGAAGAAAAATCAATGCAAAATAGAAAGACCAGATCTTATACGCAATGACAGATGACACACATCAAGGGACTTATTTGTGAAGGACCAAGCTAACAACATTCATATACTGTTTAAAAGCTTGGGGCTTCCCTTGAATGGCAACACTCATTTAGTTCTACACCAGTCAATGTAAAAAATTAAGGAGCAGCATCAAAGATCAACCAAAATGTTACAAAATAATTTAAAAATGCAAGGCCCAAATCTGGAATGGTCATTGTGAATTGGCTCAAAGAATTTGAACCATATAACCTGGAAAGTGCTATATATAACAGTATAACCAAAGATTATCACAAAATTCATAACTGTCAACCTCTAGTCCTCTACCGACACAGTTGTGCCCATTCAAAAAATCACCAAATTTGAGGTTGAAATTAAATTGCATTTAAGCCAAGGTTATGATCAAATACAGCTTTCCTGCAAAAAAACAGCTTAAGAGAAGTTGTAAGATTTTAGGACATAAATTTGTTGGATAACTACATATAAATATGTTTTATAGAACTAAACGCTCTTATATTTCTTTATAGAAGGAGTACTTCACAATCCGAATATAAACTGATATACATGAGTAGAGCCAGAGCTTTCTGAATCATCAATTAGACAATTGGGATATGCTATTATACCTCCCGGTCTAGAGGATGCAATCAACTAAAAAGTCTTAAGGTCCCAAAATTTAACAATTGTCATTTGAACCTACAGAAGCGTGTGGAAAGAACAGAAAGCAAAAGTTACAACTAACCAAGTCTAGATGATATATAAATTATTTTGGAGGAAAGATGTTATCTAGGAAAACATCTTATGTTTTTGTACAGGTATCAGTGACCCCAAAAATATAAAGGATATCTTCCGCTAGAGCAGGAGTTTATTCACCTTGTTAATATTAGCACTGTTGTGAGCAACTGAGCATATATGGCACCTTTATAGGTTGGACCAAACAACAGATTCTCCTGTAATTTGTGTGGTACTGCTTAATAGGTTGGATCAAAATCTTACCTTCACAGAACTCTTAGCCCTACCAGAAACAATCCACCGACCATCAGGAGCGAATCAAGCAGATCAATCCTCTCATTATGACCCTGATATGTGTGAATGAGTTTCTACCATGTCATTTTTTCCTCTTCCACGAGTTCCTCTTCATCTTTAGCTTCAACAAATTTCTGTTAAACCAATGGACAACACCATCAATGTCAACAAACAAGATGAAATTAACCAATAACTGGTTCCACACACCGTGAGAGACATAGCCAACATACACCCGTGATCCAATCTTGCTTTTCAGATAAAAATTCAGAATAGAATTATCTCTTTATCAGCAGTTCGTCCAACTTGCTGGACTGCCTCCTAATCAAAAGGCTTCTACCTTGCGGCCTCTCTCTTTCAGGCCTCCTCTTCTTCCTCTACTTGAGGCAGGCCTAACCATAAGTACCAACTTGCGCTTAATCTTTGAGACACCAGTAGCTAGCTGCTCAGTTTAGTGAACAATAGTTTATTTGTACAAGTAAAAGAGCAGCATCGGAATGGGTTTGATTGACTAAACTGAAAATCAATAGTTGAAACAAATAATCATGGATGCATCCACCACAAAAACAAGGAACTGGAAGAAAAAGTGGGTCGTGGCTGTCATCATGTCACAGCAACAGTGTGTGCATGAGCAGATCGACCTCAGCACCGCCAGCCTGTGGCTCAGGCAGGGAGAGAGGGAAAGGAGGCCTCACCGTGGTAGGGCTAGGAGGGGGCTGGAGTGCTCCACCTCGCGCGATCCCCCTTCTTACCCCGCGTAGGGGCTCGTCGCATGCGGGCCATCGAGGAAGGGCCGGATGGGTAGGAGGGGATGGATCGGGGAAGCTGAGTGCATGCCACAATTAGGCTGGGGATCCTCTCGTCCTCTGCTTCGACGCCTGCCTCCACCTGCAAGGACTGCGCCGGACCCCTCCGTCTCCCACGCCAGTCCGCCTTCGCCCAGCTCCGGCGAGCTCCTCGCTAGGTCGCCGCACAACCCCTCCTTTCTTCCTTCTTCTCTCCCTGGCCTCCCTATCTCCTTTGTGCCCAGGAGCTGCGGATGCCATGGATCCGCCCGTGCTCCGCCTTCCTCGTCGTCACCGGCGACCCCCGCCTCCGGATCTGCCCCCAGCCCCTGCAAGCTCGAGCCGTCGCCGCCGTCACCGCTCGAGCCGCCGATTTGATCCGCTCCCAAATAATAAAATCAGACGTATGGACGGCGGGTTGAATATACCAAAGTACAGGGTTTCTTTTGCAAAAAAGAAACGGTATCTCAGTTTAATGACTTAAAAAGGACTGCGGGTTGAATTCTGAAAAATAGAGGGACTTTTATGCAAAAACATCGCGACGTACAACTAGAAGCAATCGCTGGTTTATTAGTAGGTAGATAAATGCATTTTTCTCTTCTATTTCTTTAATATTTCTGTTTCCCTTACATTGTGTGCATATGGAAATTTTTCCACGTACAATTAATTCTTTGGCCAGTACTCTGCGCCGGCGCACCGGCCCAAATTTGGGCCGGTCTGCTACCGAGCATTGGATCTGCAAAGGTGAACGGACGAGATTGTCGATGCCAAGTCATCTTCTTCCTTCCACGCACGCGCAAACAGAAAAAATGGATCTACGTCGTACAGCCTCTTCGTGCTCGCCCTTGGCTGCCGCGTCGTAGCTCGCCAGGGCCACTCGCTGTTGCAACTCGCCAGGGACGCTCGCCACCACAGCTCGCCGGGGACGCTCACCATATGCAGCTCCGCCGGGCCGGTCAAAAAGAAAAAGACGTCCCTAGTTCCGTCGGGCCGGGCATGTCTCCCTCCTCCTGGTTGCAAGATCGTCGGGGGAGAGTTCTAGCATCGTCGCAGCCCGCCGCCGTACTCGCCACGCGCCCATCACAGCACCACCATGCAGCTCCGTCACCGCCGCTCGCCATTGTTAGCTAGCCGTTCTCCGTTTGAAGCTTTTTTAGAAGCACGTTGCAGCCTTTCTCGACGCTAGTTGTAGCAAAATCGACCTCACCGACTCCAGCAAAACGCCTCTGCTCGTCATAACATGACCGTATGGTTGTAGCATTCTGTGTCACCGGTTGTACCAAAAGTGTACGCCGATAGTAGCAAAAATCCGTCGACGGTTGCAGCAAAAATTCATCTCGCCGTCGGTCGCAGCTCCGCCATGATGGATGTAGCAAAATCCATCGCCGGTAGTACCAAAATCCAACAACGGTTGTAACAAAAAAAGCCACTACCGTAGTAGGTCGTAGCTCCGCCGCAATGGATGTAGCAAATCCGGCGCCAGTAGTAGCAAAAAATGGCAACGGTTGAAGCTTTTTCACATAGCGGTTGAAGCTTTTTCCGGCGTCACTCGTAAGATATTTTCCATGGTTGAAACTGTTTTCCCACCCCATTGAAGCTTTTTCCCATGGTTGAAGCTTTGTCTTTCGCCTCTTGAAGCTTTTGCCGCGCAAGTCAAAGATTTTTTGCACGGGTTGAAGCTTTTTTGTTTATTATTTTTCATGGTTGAAGCTTTTTTTATGTCGGTTGAAGCCTTTTTCCTTGCCGCTTGAAGCTTTCAACATTATGCCTATTGCCGATCGAAACACGCCTTGTTTCTGGTAGCAAAAATCCACGCTGGATGCAGCTATTTTGTCGGCCGGTTCCAGCTCAAATCCACGCTGGTTGCAGCACCGGTCGCCTCTCATTTGAAGCTCGTCGTTGAGCTCCACTTCGCCGCTCGTAGCATATAGTCTCGCCGGTTTTTCAGCTTCTGAGATGGCCGGTTCCAGCGTTTTGGCCTGCAGGTTGTAGCAAAAATAGATGTTGGTTCCGGCATCGCAGCAGCGCAGGGCGCCCCCCTGTCGTCGTGTCCATCTCCGATGAGAGATGGTCGTCGGGGATCACGGGATTCAGGGCGAGCGTTGGCCATCATAGAGAAAGGAAAAGGAGGAGGGAGATTGAGGGCGGAGGGGGGGGGGGGAGGAGGAGGAGGAGGGTCGCAAGACAGGGGACCGGAGTTGCGGCGACGCCGGTGGTGCAGGAGGGGAACGGAGTTGTGGGGATGGGCGTGGGGGAGCTGAGCGATGGAGAAGGAAGATGGATATGTGCTGCAACAGATAAGGGAAGGGGTGCGCTGTTTCTGGTCGCATGATTACGATCCATCTCGCGGCTTGCATGAGACCTGCGTAACGGTTCGGCCGGTGCCCGGCTGGAAACGTTTCCCTAATTCTTTTATGTTCCAGCCTCATGCAATACAAAAATATTTCAATTCATAATTTCCAGTTACAGAATTCAGATAAAGATAGCATATGGTCCAAATGCATGAAAAAAACATGGTGAACCCCATTGAAAAGGGTATTTGCGAGGGGACGCTCCCACGACACGCGTCGTGGGACGAGACCTTGTCGCCGCCGCCGCCGGAGAACCCACCTCCTCCGCTCCTCGCTCCATGGCCGCCGCCCGAGGGCGCGACTGGGAGAAGCCTAGTCGGTGTCGGCGCCGGCAGGGCAGCTTCTCCTCTTCGCTTGGCCGCGGGTGGCACGGGAGGGTGCAGCTAGGCAGAGGCGAGGCGCGTGTGTGGCGGCGTGGCAACCGGGCGATGTTGCTTGGTCGTGGTGGCTACGTGGGCGGCTACGTGTCCACGAGGGTGGCCGGAGGGCGCTAGCGGCCATGGCTGGGCGTGCCCATATCTGGCTCCTGGTGTGCCTCGGGAGGCTCGGGCACGACGGCAACCGGGCTGGTTTGGCTCGCGTGGGAGCCCGGCTGGCGGTGGATTTGGTTGCCGCTGCACCTCGGGGTTGGTTTTGCGGAACATGGTGGTGGATGGCGCCGGATCGGACGCGTGGATCCTGGCGGATGGTGCGTGTGGGGCAGTTGCTCGGTGTGGTGGCTGCTCTAGTCGTGTGCGGCGGCGGCACGGTGAGGTTTGGCTTCGCGGCGACCTTCCTGTGACGTGTCGGCTACACGGTGGTTCGGCAGTCTCGGCTCCGGCACTGGCTCGTCTGCGGGTGGATCGCTTGGCAGATCAGCTACAGCAGTGGCTGGCTCGTCCGCTTGGCGGATCCACTTCGGTCGGGCGCTAGTTTCGTCGAAGGTTGGCCTGCTCCTAGCTATGGTCCATGGCTCATCTCGCGTCTGGTGCTGCAGGACCGAGAAAGTCTCACGCCCGACAGTAGGACCATGCTCGTCTCGCGCCCGAGGCTGTAGGTTGGATCGAGGGAGGCCAGGGCCGGCCTATTGGGTCTCGACGCTAGGGCCGCCCAGGGGTGCGAAAGGCAGGGCCTTTCCGCTCGTCTTTTTAGTTGGGGTAGCGGCGGGTCTCGGGTGAGGTGGTGTCAAGGTCTTGGATGTCGAGGCGATGGGCCTACTGGTGGTAGCGCGGTGCTCATGGGAAAAGGCCGTGGCTTGGTGCTACCCGGTGGCCATGATCGTGTGGCGGCGTGGTACCCGGGGTGAGGCATTCGGTGGCGGTGAGTGTTCACCTGGGTGAAAACCTCTTCTATCTTTGAACGGACCGGCAACGGCGAAGCTCGTTTCCTTTCTTGAAGGCGTCGTCGCGGCTCTTATTGCCCGTCGTGTTAGTCCAGGGGAAACTCTGATCCTTGGATCGGGCGGTGGTGGCGCTCCGGTGCCGTAACCTTCCTGAAGACGCCGTCTTGAAGCCCACGGTTCGTCGTACGCGGCTTCATCCCTTTGCATCATGGGTGGTGTTGTTGCGCTCAGCGCCTATTTATCCTGCCTGGGATGTGTGCGTATGTTGTGATGGCGTGCGTTTGCACCGGGTGTTGATGATCGTTGCTTTATATATAAAACGAGATCAAAGCCTTTTGGGTATTTGCCATTAACAAAATTCAACCGCATGCTAAAAGCGGTCTTAAATAAAAGCCACATTGGTCGCTCATGAGCTATGGTACAATAGGAGGGTGTCATTACTAGAAAAAAGCTTATAGGCAGACGCTTACTAAGTAGCGAGGGTTTATAACCCTCGCTACTGCTACTTACTAGTAGCGTGGGTTTTTACCCCTCGCTACTACTAAGTTGATATTAACCCACACTACTATTAAGCGGTCTCTATCGTGCCCTTCCGGGACATGTCATAGTAGTAGCGAGGGGTTACAAACCCGCGCTACTACTAAGTTGATAGTAGTAGCGCAGTTTTATACCCTCGCTACTATTAAGTACGAGGTAGGTGAAATCCCCATATCCTCGGCCGAATCCCTCCTCTCTCCCTCACTTTTCCCCTCTCTCACTTTCCTCCTCTCTCCCTCGTACTCCAGTGATGGCAGCCGCTGGTACACTCTGCTTTCTTCCCCCCTCCCTCACCGAGATCCCTCCGGTGGGTGGTCGCCTGAGCTCCTCGCCGTCACCAAGATGCGGAAGTGCGACCTCGTCATCCTCCTCCTCGCCGCCTTCACCGTCTTCTTCTTCCTCCAGGTCAGCCCTCCTCCTCCTCCCCCCTCCCCGATTCGATCCGGAACCCGAGCTGACCCATCCCCCTCCTCCTCCGGCAGCACGAGGGCGACTTCTCGTTCCGGAGGCGTTGTACCACCTGTCGGACAACGGGTTCCCGATCAAGCACAACGTGGACCGCCTCCCGCCGTCCCTCGTCGCCGACCTCAATGACGATGGGCGCCGCGAGGTGCTGCTCCCCACGCACGATGCCAAGATCCAGGTCCTCCAGCTCCCGGCCCACGCCGGGCTGGCCTCCGCGGCCGCCATCAACGGCTTCCACGAGGCGTGCGTCATGGCCAATATCTCCCTGCATGATTGACAGCATGCACGGGGTCGAGATTTTTTTTTTGGTTTTTCAAAATAATAGTAGTAGCGCCGGTCACATATACGCGCTACAGATAATTAGTAGTAGCGCGTGTTGAATCCGCGCTACTACTAACACACGTACTAGTAGCGCGGGATGCACCGCGCTACTACTACTAGTTAGCTGTAGCGCCGTAGTAGCGCAGGCACCCGTGCTACTACTAGCTTTTAATCCGCGCTACTACTAGGCTTTTTTCTAATAGTGTGTTGACGGCTCTAACTAGCTAGAGGTTGGATCGAGTGGTCGTTGTACGCAAACGCCTGCCATTACTTGATGTCATTCGTATAACCTAGCACGTAAAAATTGCCCACTCCATCGTGGCTGCTCTACCTAGCACGAGGTTGAAGAAATTACAACGCTCCTCGGGACCTATGACAGTGTAGTAATCGTCGATGCACATGATTGTGGTTGATCCGGGGATTAGGTGCTCACTCCCTACCTCATCTAGGAGCTACATATTCTAGAACCGGCTGAAGAACAGCACCGGCAAGAAATTCATCCCCGAGATGCTTTGATCGGAGATGTTGGAATTTTGCTAGTAGGCCTTTAGTCCAAAGCCTAACTAAAATTCTGAAATTCTCTTGGCCCATTCATGCACACATGTGAGTGGAGTGAGTGAGGCTAAAGTTTAGTCCCACCTTGGAAGTTGAGAGAGAGTTGCACCTCTTTATAAGGTGAGCTCTTCTACCACTTGTATGAGCATGAGAAGAGGAGACCTACACGCGCTCCTCCTCCTCGCTCGCCACGCCTCGCCTCGCCTCGCCTCGCCTCGCCGAGGACAGGGCTATGCATGTTGTCTATATTTTTGCTGCATGGGAAAATTAATGAGTCATTAATTAATGGACGCGTTAATTACTGAACCGTTTCCGATTCTTTTGGATCGTGACGACTCGGACGTGGGGTTTACTCCCACGACCTACCCGGCCCGCAATATATAGTCAGGCAGACGTCTACCCTAGCCGTCGCTTCGTATGGTTTCTCATCACCGTTTCAGATCATTGCGCCGCCAAGCTAGTCTCGTGATCCTGTACGGGAGAGGGGCGATCAGGTTTTTGGGGAGCGCACTCGCACGACTGCTGGCAGCGACGACTTCGTGAACGACGATTTCTTCCCCGACCTCGGCAACCTCATCCTCGACGACATGGGCGACA
The DNA here is from genome assembly GCF_002575655.3 of Aegilops tauschii subsp. strangulata. Classification (NCBI taxonomy): domain Eukaryota; kingdom Viridiplantae; phylum Streptophyta; class Magnoliopsida; order Poales; family Poaceae; genus Aegilops; species Aegilops tauschii. The sequence continues at coordinate 641,968,563 of NC_053036.3, read as the reverse complement.
ACATCAACGCCGATGGTGCTGCACCCGCTGCACCGTATGTGATTCTATCCTTTCTGTTCGAGATCGTGGTAGAATTCATGTTTCTAATATGTGCCCTAGATGTGATATGTTCATCTGCTATGCTAGTTCGCATGATTAGTTTAATCTCTCCTGCTGTGGTCATGATTTATATTCTATTTATTTGGATTAAATCTCGTAGTAATTTGCTCATATTTTCAACAGGAGATAACCGGTGTTCTGCTTTGCTGTTTTGCTCTTGTCAAGCCGAGACGAGACGGTGATGGAGATGGCGTGCACGCCCTGAGATAGTTCACATGACCACAATGTTGAAACCAATTTCCCCTAAAGCAATATTGAATCCAATTCAATCAAGTCGTACTCCAGTACTACTAGGTGCGCGGATGGCATGGCATCCAGCAGGAGTCCCACAGCATCGCAGGTACTACTAGACTGCATCCGCTAACCGTGGCTGGCCGGACTTATTATTCGGCTCGCACAACCACACGCTGCCACGCGCCGCTTCGAAGTGAAGAGGTCGTGAACCATCGCCGCATCGAGCCCATCGGTTGTTGGAGGACCAAGATTTATCTTTCCAAATTATTTGCTTTTATAGGTCTATTGCTTTTGTTAATTACTCTGGTGTCAATTACAGTTTGTTTGCTAGTTCATGAATTGTTAATTGATTTAGTATCAATTACAATTTATTTGCCACATTTATCTCCCAAATTATTTGCTTCTATAGGTCTCTTGCTTTCTTTAATTACTCTGGTGTCAATTACAGTTTGTTTGCTAGTTCATGAATTGTTAATTGATTTAGTATCAATTACAGTTTTTGCAAGATTTAGAAGCGAAGAGAAATACTATGAATATGCTTAGTTATTATCAAGGAAAAATATAGCACGCTATACAAAATAGCGCCGCCCATGTAAATATACTATTAGCGAGACATAGTACACTGATTAATTTAGCGAGACAATTCTCTACACGCTATAGCGTGCTATTTTTTTCAATGGTTATTATGCAAGCAGTTTAGTTACTCCATTCAAAAGTTCTTATATTTGAAGAAATCCAGAAACATTCTGGTAAATAATACATGTTCCCATTAGCAATCCGCAAAAGTTTGAACTTATTTTCAACAAAAGTATTGGGAGATAATGGCTATTTAGCTCCAAATATTCAAAATTTCATTCAAAAATGTGATGTTCTATTCTTTTTTCAAAAAAGGCCGATTAAGTACAACATATTTCCGTTAGTAATCTAGGTAAGTTTGAGCTTATTTGGAAAAAAAGATTGAGAGATAATGGTTTCTTTGTTCAAAAGAATATTTAGTGTTCTCGCTGTTAAGTTTTGACCCCACTCTTCACTTTCTTCTTAGATTAGACTGCACAAAAGTATGAGTAACGGAGGAAGGGATGGAGGCACTGCCCCCGTGTGTGTCTTGTCACACCACGGTTGCCTCCAAACTGACCTTCAGAGGACGGGCGCCACGTTCGTAGCTGGAGGTTGTGAATGCAGATGGATGGCGCGGAGGACGTGAAAGAGATGTCCACTTCGTTATTTAAGCTTCCGCCCCAGTTTATGATGTGCAATTAATCTGGCAGGAGCAAGAGCAATGTCTCTGTGTGATCCCCACTTCCTCTTCATTCTCTTTGTCGTCATCGCCCCGGTACCGGCCGTGGTGGCCGTGTTCTCGTAAGTTGATCGACCCGATCGTATTGGATGGCATTCATTTCTTGCATACTGACATGCGTCTTGCCCCGTTTCCTTTTTTGGCAGGGCCTGGGGATCAACATGTTCACGATGGAGTTTTTCTGCAAGAATACTAAACGGCTTCAGCTTCTTCATCTAGAGCTACATATTCTAGAACCGACAGAAGATAGGCATAGAGCTCTATTGTACCTACATGCTCTAGACCGAGACTCGTGTCTTCAGTTTTCCTCCAATATCCCATCTAAAATAATACCATTAAGGATTTCTTTTGAATATGAATCCCACAATATGTTTTTCGGGGTACATAACTCATAGTTCATTGACCAGATTTATGGTTGAAGTACATTTTAAAATACATGCAGACATTATAAATCTGGTTGGTAGGAGTATATCGGAGGATTTGCAGTGCTGGGAACTAGTGCGAGGATTAGAGGTTAGGTGGCTCAAGCCATTGTTACGAGAAATGACCGATCGTGGTAGTAAAGTGGAGGATATATATGATGATGAATAACTTCATAAATCTGGCATGCTCTAACCACACTTCATAAAAAAGTACTATTCCCATGGGAACTTCATCATCAATATGGCATGGTCTAGCTCTTGCCTATTAACTTCATGAAATGTGTGCCATGTGATTCATGTTAATTGGTCCGTCATCTCCCTTACAATTGTGGTACGCATGAGAAAACTCGTTGAATTACTTGGCTGGCAATCGACTTTGATTCCATTCGACCTTGGTACATTTGGAAGGAGATAGTAACATTTTAGTCATGATCCTAGCTTTTGAACCATATCCATCTCAACTTCTTTCTTAAAGATTGGATTCACCTTACACACCAAGAAGATGAAAACGACTACCAATCTTGTGATGAAGTATCAATGCAATCACGCATGTGCAAAAAAGAATGGATAAGATAACTCCCGAATGTGCCACGTTTTAGCTGTTCGCGCCGAACACGTTTACTGTCATCAGACCAACTGCACGAATCATGAAGCAAGAAAAGTTGCCAGATCACGTTTTCTAGTCGTTCGGTAGGAACGGACACGCCCATGAACGTCTCAACGCTCCTTCTCGGATTATCCAGTCGCGCTCCCCCTCCCCTCCCCACCCCCGCTCGCTCACTTTCTTGTGATCCCCGTGGCGCATCCTCACGGGGATCTCTTTCCCTTCTTCAAGCTCCCCGACGGGTTGCTCCAGTGATAATCCCCAATTGCAAGAAATCATCGTAGCAATTTACAAAGGTGGAAGTGATAAGTATGGAGTGTCGAACCCACAAGGAGCTAAATGTAAGATCAATATTCTCTCAAGTCCTATCTACCACTGATGACTCTACGTACACCGAGCATTTGCTTTCATCTAGAAAAGAGAAATAAAACTACGTTGTGGGTATAAAGAGGATAGCTTTACATGATATCGGAGAACTAAAATATAAAAATAGGTGTTGCCAACATAAAGTTAGAATATATTACAAATAGCGAGTGTGGAAAAATGATGGATCGGTGTGCGGAATTGTTCTAGGCAATTGATAACAAGATCGGTAATGATTGTTGCAATTTTATATAAGGGAGAGGCATAAGCTAACATATTTTCTGTACTTGGATCATATCAACTTATGAATGGACCTCTAGCAAGAATCCACAACTTCTAGAAATCATTAAGGTAAACCCAACCATAGCATTAAGTGTCAAGTCATCTTTACTTCCATATGCAACAACCCCCTTACTCGGGTGTAAATTTATGTCACTCTAGCCATCCACTATAAACGAATCATGAACGTATTGCAACACCCTCCAGCAGGGAGCCCCCACGTCATAACAGGGGCACAATAATGCCAAATGCTTGAAAAATGGGCACGCATAGAGAGCACTCTACGGCCGAAAATAAACTAAGCCCAAGCCTGCTTTCCTCAATTTTGGTCGATCATGCTTTTGAACACTAGATGTCATTGTCAAACAATATGGTGGTTAAAGGTACTCTTTGCTTGTTATTCGTTCATTTCATATTTATTTATTTTGACCTACATGCTAAAGTGAAATTAGGGTGGTCTTCTTCCCAGAACAAGGAAAATGTTGCAGAAAAGTAATCCTATTTTAGAAGGCCCTAGTTTCATGGTAAATGACATATATTAATGAAAAAGTCTTAGGACTTTGTGATTTGGAGATGAAATTCTTTCCTGTAGTCCTTCATCAACTCATTACGTGTAGGAACTGGTGATGGCGATTTTTGTGTGTGTGTACACAATGAACTATGCAGACATTAAAAAAGAGTCCCCTCGTCCTCTGAAATAAAATTCATACTTCTGGAAGTAAGAACAAAGTAGATTAATTCATTGCCGTCATGATCGATTCTAGAAATAAAAATAGTTGGCATATTGCCATGTTGTTCCTTACCTGTATCTATATAAATAGAAGCAATTGACCAGACCATAGACACCTCATTCGCTTTTAGGAGTAGGAAACCCAAAAAATCTGTATTATAAATGAAGACAAGGAGTCATGGACGCATATGCCACACTTGGACAAATTCAAAACTCTATCAAAAATCATGGGCACCTATTCTCACAAAGAAGTTCAATAACTGGCAGGAAAGGGAGCATTGTACTATTTATTTTATTCTTATCTTTATCTGTTAATCCTGCAACTGGCTAGCTACAAGCAAAGGATTGATTTGTGGCTTTACCAAAGGAAAAGGTGTAAGGCGCTAGCAGGAGAGGAATAGTTGCAATTGTTCTTTTTCCCCTTTGAAGGCTTTTATCTTCAAATCCTGCAGCTACAAGCAAAGGATCGATTCATGGCTTTACCAAAAGAATAACACGGCCTTGCATGTCTAAGGCATTTCTTCATACACTACATGTCCTAAGTTTTTCTCTCTGTCCAGCTTGTAGTGGCTCCTCAACCACATTTGGCTTCTATCTGGCCACTCTCTGGATGGTATCAATTATTCAACTGAAGCAAGGTCCATCACTATTTCACCTGTGCTCAATATACCTGCCTGCTTCTTCAGATAGAGTAGCTTCTTCAGATGTATACAGAAACAGATTAACAAGAAATTTATCTGCTGGAGCTTGCTTACAAGATTGACAGTTGATGAGTTATTAGGCTCTATCCCCAAATGACATAAATGTGAAGGCAAGAGGTCCACAGATCTGACAGTTAATCATGCGCACTGAGGTATGACACTTAACAAACACCTTTCTTTCCACTTTGCATGCTTTAGTTTTCGTCGTCAACGACCTCAACGTGAAGCAAGATATGTTCATAGCTATGGCAATGGCGAGAAGCCTAAGACCGTCCAGGGACTCCGAGTGGCGCTGAAGCGGACCGACATAACAGAGCTGCTGCAGGAAGTCGTTCTACTGAACTTGGTGGTGCCGGAGCGGGGCTCCTGCACGCTCGCGACCAGATCTGACAGTTTCTATTTATTTTACACAAATGATCTGTTGGAGTGTCAGGCCTTCCTCGGCAAGGAGCACTTGGTTCCAACATCGACGTCACTTCCATTCACCTCCGACTACAATGAACAAGGTACGGGGCTCCGCTCCAGCTGAGCACATTATTAGAAAAAGGGCTATAGATAGAATTGATACTAATGGCGCATCAGGGAAGTAGTGCGTCACTACTATATATTAATGGCGCACTAGTTGGTGATGCGCCATTAGTGTAGCGCACCAAAAAATAGGTGCGTCACTAGTGATAATTTTTTTTTCATTTTTACATACATACTAATGACGCATCCGATCGAAATGCGCCATTACTAGTTCTAACTAGTAATGGCACACCAGACAGGGAGTGCGCCAGTACTGAATTTTTTTGTTCTTTTTTTTTGCAAAACTACTAATGGCGCACCGCCTCACAGTGCGCCATTACTAGTTTAAACTACTAATGGCGCGTCCTGTAAAACTGCGCCATTAGTATATATATATATATATATATTTTTTTTTTACTTTTCTACAAAACTACTAATGACGCACCACCTGCAGGTGCGCCATTAGTAACCAGGGTTACTAATGGCGCATTTGCAGGTGGTGCGCCATTAGTAACCTGGGACCCCAACAAGATATTTTGGACAGCCACACCTACCCACTCACTTTCCCCACTTCATTTCCTCCACCTCCTTCTCCAAGCTTTCGGCTGCCTCCTCCTCCTCACCTCATTTCCACCATAGATTCATCAAAATTAAGTGGTGAAATTACCTTTTTTGATAGGTAAGTAAGGCGAAAGCTATCTTCATGATGTAGATCTTTTTTTTTTCTCCCTAGCTCGCTCCAACAACGTGCACATGCACTTTTTGTGGCCTAGCTAGATCTATGTATGTTTGTGGTGTTGCATGTGTTTGTGGTGTTGCATATATGTTTGTGTTTGCAGGTACCGGTATTTGAAATGCAATAGTTGCCAATATTTTGCCGGAATGTTGATTCATTTCCGTTTCGGCGAGAATTTTGGCACTATGCATTCTTTTTGGTCCTATTTTTAGGGAAGGTTATGCCAAATTTTTTCTTGGTTCTAAAATATCGTTTTGCTCTACCCCGCAGGCGACCATGGTCCGCACGATGACCGAAGGCATCGTGAATAGGTTTTTGAGCTCCGCGAAGGCCGAGATGCTTCAAAAGAACGAGACAGAGATAAGATGTCTGTGTCGAAGATGCAAGCTAAAGAGCCTTATTGCGGACCCGGATTCCGGGCAGGTGCGGGACCACCTGCTCTTGCGTGGTTTCATGGATGGCTATCGGTGGCAAGGTGATGAAGATGACTATGAAGTCATCCATGGGGGCCGGGCAAGAAATGAGGAAGGGCAACAAGACAAGTACCACCGCGGCGAGGGCGGGCGAGAAGACGAAGAATCTCCAGGACATGATCACGACAGTGATGCTGTACACAGTCATCATGTAGAAGATGTCGTACATGATGATGAGGAAGATCAAGACGAAGGGCATGATCATGACGATGAAGATGTCGGAGCAGACGACGATGGAGGCTGGGTGCAGGACCCTCATATTCAAGAGCTGCTTCTCAAGCAGATAGACGCGGTTACTCCATTGTATGAAGGATGCAGGACCGAGGATACCCGCCTGAAAGTAACGCTCATGGCTCTGGAGATGAAGGTAAAACACAAAATGACCGACGCATGCTTTGACGAGAACATGTCATTCTGGCACGAACGTCTTCCCAAGGGGAACAAGTGCCCAACCAGTTTCGAGGAGGCGAAGAAAATCGTGTGTCCTCTGGATTTACCGCACGTGAAATACCATGTGTGCATGAACAATTGCATCATTTATCAGGACGAGCACGCGGAGTCTACCATATGTCCGGTGTGCGGCGTCACTCGATACAAGAAGAGGAAGAAAGCTCATCGAAAATCGGTGTGGTACTTTCTGATCACTCCTCGTCTGCAGCGGTATTTCACGGACCCTAAGGTAGCAAAGCTCCTGCGTTGGCACGCGGATAGGGAGGAGAAGAAGCGGGAAGATGACGGAAATGATCCGGAGATAAATAAAAAAGACAAGATGCTGAGTCACCCTAAGGATGCGAGCCAGTGGCAAGCGTTGAACTTCGAATACCCAGAATTTGGGAAGGATCCAAGGAACATCGTGCTGGGTGCGAGCACCGATGGAGTCAATCCGTTTGGCAACCAGAGAAGCACACATAGCACCTGGCCTGTGTTTGTGTGGATGTACAACCTTCCCTCTGGTTGTGCATGAAGAGGAAGTACATTCACATGAGTATGCTAATTGAAGGGCCGAAACAACCAGGGAACGACATCAATCTGTATCTGGGGCTGCTGAAAGAGGAGCTAGACACGCTGTGGAAAACGCCAGCCAATACGTGGGACGCCGCTGAGAAAGAATATTTCCCTATGAGAGCCGCACTGCTCACGACGGTGCACGACTATCTTGGTTACGGATATCTCGCGGGGCAGGTAGTCCACGGATTTTCTGGATGCGTAAGGTGCATGGATAACACAATGTATCGCCAGCTAGATAGAGATCCCGGGTCTTCGAAAACCGTGTTCATGGGACATCGTAGGTGGCTTCGCGACGATGACCCGTGGAGGAAACGCAAGGATCTGTTCGATGGTGAAACCGAACCCCGAAAACGCCCGCGTATGAGGAGCGGCGAGGAAATAGACGAGCTGTTGAAAAATTGGAAAGATTGCCCACTGCCGGGAAAGAAGCAAAAGGCGCCAGAGCCGGGAAAGAAGCGAAAGGCGCCAGAGCCGCTGCTGAAGGTATGGAAAACGAGGTCTGTTTTCTAGGACTTGTCGTACTGGAAGATCCACCGTGTGCCTCACAGCCTTGATGCCATGCATATCACGAAGAACGTGTGCGAGAGTCTGCTTGGTACCCTACTCAACATGCCAGAGAGGACCAAAGATGGGCCGAAAGCAAGGGCAGACTTGAAATCAATGGGCATCAGGCAGGAGCTTCACGCTAATGATGATGATGATGATGATGATGATGATGATGATGATGAGGCGAAGCAGGACACAGAAACTCGTCGCAAAGGCAAAAAGGCCAAGAAGAACGGAAGTGACTACCCTCTCGCGTGCTTCACTCTAAGTCAGGAGGAGATCGAGCAGTTTTTCACCTGCCTCGTAGGAGTAAAACTTCCTTATGGTTGCGCGGGGAAGATAAGTAGATACCTAGACCCAGCGAAGCAGAAGTTCAGCAGGATGAAGTCTCACGACTGTCACGTGCTGATAACGCAGATACTTCCAGTTGCAATCCGTGGGATCATGGACGCGCACGTCCGTGAAACGCTATTTGGCCTATGCAACTTTTTTGACGTCATCTCTCGGAAGTCGATTGGCGTGAGGCAACTCAGAAGGCTACAGGAAAAGATCGTGGTGATACTATGCGAGCTTGAGATGTACTTCCCGCTCGCATTCTTCGACGTTATGGTGCATCTGCTGGTCCATATCGTGGATGATATCATCCAACTCGGGCCGACGTTCCTGCATAGCATGATGCCATTCGAAAGGATGAATGGTGTCATCAAAGGATACGTTCGCAACATGTCACGTCCAGAGGGAAGTATAGCCAGGGGCTTTCTGACCGAAGAGTGCATCTCCTACTGCACAAATTATCCAGGCATCGAGAACCCCGTTGGTCTGCCCGTCAACAGGCACCTCGGCAGGCTTGCTGGATGGGGTCACCGTGAGGGTCGCCGCGAAATGCATGTCGACTTCGAGGGTCGACTCGCCGACTTTGAAAGAGCAAACCTAGTCACGCTACAACACATAGACGTGGTCGATCCTTGGGTGGTAGAGCACAAAACCTTTATTGAGAAGACGTACAATGACCGAGGCCAACAGAGGACGGACAGAGATATAATCAAAGAGCACAACTCATGTTTCACGCGTTGGTTCAAGCAGAAGCTTCTGTCGTACCCTTTACATGAGGATTCTTTCGCGGAAGAACAACTCATATTCGCCTTGTCACAGGGCGCCGAGCACAACCTGATGACCTATGAGGCGTACGATATCAACGGCTACACATTCTACACCGAGAACAAGGACATGAAGAGCAATGGTTATCAGAACTCCGGGGTAACGATGGAATCCTACACCGGTAACGACAAGGACAGATACTACGGAAGGATCGAGGAGATCTGGGAGCTGAGCTACGCTGGAGAGAAGGTCCCGATGTTCCGTGTCAGATGGGCCAAGAGCGTCCTAAAAGAAGACCGGTATTTCACCACCATGGTTATACCCGAAGCCAAATCCAAGACCGCGGGCGCAAACGTCACCGCGAAAAATGAGCCGTGGGTACTGGCTTCCCAAGTGGACCAATGCTTCTTCATTACCGACCCGTCAAAGCCCAGTCGTGTTGTCGTGAGGAGAGGCAAAAGGAAGATCATCGGAATGGATGGAGTAACCAATGAGCAAGACTTCGACAAGTACGGCGACCCGAAGATCGAACATGACGACGACGATGAAGTAGCAGCACACACCACAAGAAGAAGCAGGACCACCCTACCTAAAGGACGTCCATTCCACAGAAGAACTCCATTTGTGAAAAAGAAGGGCAAGAAGATTGTGAACAGATAGCTAGCTAAGATCGATTGTATTTAAATCGTAGTCTTCATTTCTCGATTGTATTTCATGGGCACTTTTTGATATCATGAATATTTTTAAATTTCACAGGCACTTTTTGAATTCATGAGGACACTCGATCTCGATCCCCCTCCACCGCCGCCGACGAGCACCCGCCCCCCCGCACCCTCCCCCGCTCCACCGCCGCCAACGGGCACCCCCCGCACCCTCCCCCGCTCCACCACCGCCGCCGATGATATTTTCAAGTAACAAATTTGAATATATTTTTTAAAAAATTATTACTGTTTTTATAAAAAAAATATTACTGTTATGATTTAAACAAGTTTGAACATATTTAAACACAAATAAATATCAAACAACATTTAAAATGCAAAAAAATATTGCGGAGCCTGCGAATCGAACCCAGGACCTCCTGGTGTGTGTGCTACATGCTGACCAGTCGGGCTAGTGGGCGAGTTCTGATGTGGATTGGGTTAGGTGCAATATAACCCGTGCTCGAACTATAATAAAAAAACATTCTAATGGCGCACCGCTGCGGGGTGCGCCATTGCTATCTAAAAAAAGATTTCTAATGGCACACCGTTGCGAGGTGCGCCATTGCTATCTAAAAAAAAGATTTCTAATGGCGCACCGTTGCGGCGTGCGCCATTGCTATCTAAAAAAAGATTTCTAAAGGCGCACCGAGGTGTGGCGCGCCATTAGTAAGCTTCCCCCTAGCTATCCTTCCTCTCCCTCGCCAGATCCCCTTCGACCCTCTCTCCCTCGCCACCAGATCCACCCGCGCGCTGCCCCGACCCACGCCGCCGCCGCCCCGACCCTCACCGGACTCCACCCCCGCCGCCCCATCGCCCCCGCGCCCCCACCCCCGCCGCCCCGACCCTCGCCGGACTCCACACCCCCGCCGCCTCCAGAGAGACCACCCCTCGCCCGATTCCCCCTCTTTCCCCATTGAGCCGCCTCCTCCTCGGCTCGTACTCGAGCGCGAGAGCTCGTGCGGTGACCTCGCTCGCCGTCGTCATTGTCGCGGCCACCGTCATCCCCACGCCAAGATAGTGTGTCCCCGGCTTCCCCGTCGTCTTCCACGTCGTCTACAAGTCGAGATCGAGCCCCCGACCTCACCGAGTTCGCCTACGCCCCCCCTGTGAGCCCATCCGTCGATCCCCTTCTTCCTTCGCGTGGATCCATCGCCGTAGACGCTGCTGCCCGCCTGACCCGAGCTCGCTCCGCCCCCGCGCCCTCTGGCCGCTTCGCCCGCGTCCTCCTGCAGTCACCTGCGCCCGTCACCGCTGCTGCTCTATTGCCGCCGCCTGTTGCTAGCTGCACCGCGGCCGCTACTTGCTAATGTTGCTAGCGCTGTAGCTACTGGCGGTCATGGCCATGGCCATGGCCGTGTGCTTTGTGTGCGTGTGTGTACAAAGCCGTATGGACTTTGTGTGCGTGTGTGTACAAAGCCTGTATTGATGATGCTAAACAGAGATAGGAGTAGTAATGGTGGCCATCTAGTTGGACTACTACTGCTAGGACTTGCTCCAGATTTTAGGATTTCTTTTCTTTTACGATTTATTTTCTTCTAGGACTAGGTTTTTATTATTTTTCTGTTGTGATTGTTTTTTGAGCTCTTTCTTTTTCATTTCCTACTATCCTTATCCTAATTATCTTAAATTGTTATGATGTGTGTAACAGGATTAGATCTTGGATTTGCTAGTGGACTTTGGGAGTTTCTTAGCCAGCTTGGTGACTCCATATTTTTTACTATTTCAGCAAGTCTTTTGTAAGCATTAAACTTTCAGCACTACATTTCTATCTTATGTGTACATCTGTTTGCTTCCAATTGCTATATATGTATTGTTGTTACTAAAAATGATGAAGCTCCTGTCAATTGATATACATATATATGTGTATGATGATCCTCCTTTCCTGCAGTAGTATAACTAGGATATAAAGCACATTGAACTAACAATCTTGTATGGTGCCTAAACTACAATGATTCAGGAACATCAGATGACATAGCATGTGGATATTGACATAGGATGAGTAGATTAATAAGTGAGCCAAAAGTGATGGACAAACCTCATGCTAGGAATTCTCGAGGGTTGCAGTACATGGAATACATTTGCAAATGCAGCCAAAACCCGATATATACCAAAAAAAATTGTATAGAAATATGCTGAATTTTCTGCTCTGATTGTTGCTCAAAGAAATTTAGCAAAAAAATGGGGTCCTGGGAGACGCCGCTGCTGCTTGAGGCCCTTGAGAGGCCCTTCGTGTCGTGATGATTTTGCAGGTACCCCGAGAGGCCCTTGAGTTTGCCGGAATGTCGATTAACTTCCGTTCCGGCAAATTCGGGTACTCCATATGTCCTATTTTCAGCAAAGGTCATGCTGAAATTTTCCGTGAATTTTAGCATGACTTTGCTAAAAATCGGACATATGAGGTACTTGCTACTAATGCATGGGCCGGGGTATCTTAGTACTTAATTAAGTAGGATCAACTGCCCCTTTATTCTTGCTGCATTAAACCATAGGTGGCAATAGAGCCAAGTGATTAGGCCCAACTTAGAAATTCTCCTCAGCATCGATAAACCCTAGATGATAAACCCAACATAGGTGGCAATAGAGCCAACTGATTAGTGCCAAGTGATTAGGCCCAACCCAGGGTGCCTCGGCATCGATAAACCCTAAATGATGAAAACTTAGCATTTAGGGTGCCTCGGCGTCGACAAACCCTAAATGATGAAACCTTGGCTTTTAGGGTGCCTCGGTGTCGATGAGAACCTAAATGATGTACGCTTAGGCTTTTAGCACTAGTAGAAAACAGGGCTATGGTCCAGGCCGGCTTAGCCCATTAGTCCCGGTTCAGTCTAGAACCGGGACTAATGTGAGCATTGGTCCCGGTTCGTGCGGCTAAGGCATTAGTCCCGGTTCATCTGGACCTTTTGGTCCCGGTTGGTGGGATGAACCGGGACCAATGGGCCTCGCTCCTGGCCCACAACCATTGGTCCCGGTTCGTGCCACAAACCGGGACTAAAGATTAGACCTTTAGTCCCGGTTTGAGGCAGGAACCGGGACTAATGGGGATGAGACCTTTAGTCCCGGTTCGTGCCACGAACCGGTACTACAGGTCCCATTTTCAAACTCTACCCCCCCTGGACCGCCTTTTCAGTTTAAAAATAAAATAAAAGAAAATGATGGAAATGTCAAAAAATAAAAGAAAATAAGTTTCACATGTGATATGTGGTCTAGTTGTTGGGAAAATTTACAAATATGAATTTCGACTTTATTTTTAAAAAGTTTTGTAAAATGGGCATAACTTTTGCATACTAACTCGGATGAAAAAAAAATTTATATGAAAAATCATCTACTCGAAAAGTTACATCCGATGGAGACCGCCTACGGCCTGTTTGCAAATTTCTAGAATCCTCAAATTCCAAAAGGAAAAAAAGTTATGCTCAAATTTTAGTTTTTTTAAATACTTATTCAAGAAGTATTAGTGTTACTAAATAATTATTCAAGAATATTAGTGTTATTAAATAATTATTTCACCTTTCTTGAATTTTGGTCAAATCTGGTCAAACTATGGTCAAACTGTGGTCAAACAATGGTCAAACTGCTTATTCAAAAATATTAGTGTTACTAAAAAATTATTGTTTTTTAGAACAATAGTTTTAAACTCAAACAGTGAAATATGTGACTTCATGCTCAAGCTAAATTCCTGAGGGTTAATAGGATTGACATCTTACTATTGTCAGGAAAACAACAAGTGCAGACTTGGAAACGAGGGAGAATAGAACCCGGAAGTTAAGCGTGCTCAGGCTGGAGTAGTGAGAGGATGGGTGACCGTTTGGGAAGTGAGATGATTTGGAATGATGAGGGGTGATTAGAGATTAAATTGAGCAGTGATGAGGGGTGATTAGAGATTAGAGGTTAAAAAAATTCAGAAATTTGAAAAAAAAAATTCAAAAAAAAAATTTAAAAAAAATTTCAAAAAAAAATTTCAAAAAAAATTCAGGAAATTTCCTTTACTACCGGTTGGTGTTACCAACCGGGACTAAAGGTGGACCGGCCACGTGGAGGGCCTTTAGTCCCGGTTCTGGATTGAACCGGGACTAAAGGGGGGAGGTATTAGTACCGACACTTTAGTCCCGGTTCCAGAACCGGGACTAAAGGCCCTTACGAACCGGGACTAAAAGCCCTTTTTCTACCAGTGTAGGGTGCCTCGGCGTCGACAAACCCTAAATGATAAAAGCTTAGCTTTTAGGATGCCTCGGTGTCGACAAACCCTAAATGATGAGACCATGATCTTGTTCCTTGACAATAACCAACTTTTTGACCAAACTTTTTTCCTATTTAGAGCGAAACATGGCCCACAACGATGAGGCCGGCGGTTCGGGCGGCAAGCAATTCTGGGAGCTGTCCCAGGAGTTGGAGGAAGAACCTCACCGCTATGAGGACGCCGCGGAAGACACTGATCCTGACTACACAACCCCTAGTGGTGTCAGGGATGACACCACTGATGATGGCGCCGCGGATGCCACCACTGATGATGGCGGCGCACGCACAGATGGCAGCCAACCGAAGAGGCAACGGAAGGACCGGCGCCCGAACATGCTCGGCACCGTCAGGGAGGAATTTACTGAAGTGAACTTCGACGGGCATCCGACGGCGCCCAAACACGTAGTCAAGGGGTAATCGATTCAGCTCGGGTGCATTCTCCAGAGCACCGCCTCGATCAACACCGAGAACCCAAGGCATAAGGACCGAGGGAATTTGCGCAGCCTCCTCTTCACGAAGCTGCACGAACGATACAAGTCCCCCGCTGAGTTCGCAAACACACGCCTCTCGGGTAATAAAGTGAACGGTGCCGCCCTCACGATGATGAGCACGGCCCTGTCTACTTGGAAAAGCACGGTGAAGGCAATGATTGACAAATGTGATAGTTATGAGAAGATCAAGGCGAAAAATCCTTTGATGAGCGAAGATGACTACAAGGAGTTCAAGATCAAGTGCGAGAGCCCCGGAACCTCCGAATCAAGTAAGTGGGGGAAAGAAATGCGGCAGTTGAACATAGGGGTTGTAGGATCGAAAGTATGTCTAGAGGGGGGGATTAGACTACTTGACCAAATAAAAACTTAACCTTTTCCCAATTTTAGTTCTTAGCAGATTTTAGCTATTGTAGGACAAGTCAAGCAATCATCACACAATTCAAGCAAGCATGCAAAGAGTATATTGGCAGCGGAAAGTAAAGCATGCAACTTGCAAGAATGTAAAGGGAAGGGTTTGGAGAATTCAAACGCAATTGGAGACACGGATGTTTTTCCCGTGGTTCGGATAGGTGGTGCTATCCTACATCCACGTTGATGGAGACTTCAACCCACGAAGGGTAAAGGTTGCGCGAGTCCATGGAGGGCTCCACCCACAAAGGGTAACGGTTGCGCGAGTCCACGGAGGGCTCCACCCACGAAGGGTCCACGAAGAAGCAACCACCCACAAAGGGTCCACGAAGAAGCAACCTTGTCTATCCCACCATGGCCATCGCCCACAAAGGACTTGCCTCACTAGCGGTAGATCTTCACGAAGTAGGCGATCTCCTTGCCCTTACAAACTCCTTGGTTCAACTCCACAATCTTGTCGGAGGCTCCCAAGTGACACCTAGCCAATCTAGGAGACACCACTCTCCAAGAAGTAACAAATGGTGTGTAGGTAATGAACTCCTTGCTCTTGTGCTTCAAATGATAGTCTCCCCAACACTCAACTCTCTCTCATAGGATTTGGATTTTGTGGAAAGAAGATTTGAGTGGAAAGCAACTTGGGGAAGGCTAGAGATCAAGATTCATATGGTAGGAATGGAATATCTTGGTCTCAACACATGAGTAGGTGGTTCTCTCTCAGAACATATGAGTTGGAATTGTGTATGTGTTCTGATGGCTCTCTCCACGAATGAAGAGGAGGTGGAGGGGTATATATAGCCTCCACACAAAATCCAACCGTTACACACAGTTTCCCAATCTCGGTGGGACCGAATCAACAAACTCGGTCGGACCGAAAATGTAAACCTAGTGACCGTTAGAGATTTTCGGTGGGACTGACATGCAACTCGGTAGGACCGATATGGTTAGGGTTTGGGCATAACGTAATATCGGTGAGACCGATTACACAAACTCGGTGAGACCGAATTTGGTAATTAGCTAACTAGAGAGTTGGTCAGGCAAACTCGGTGGGACCGATTTGCTCTTTCGGTGAGACCGAAAAGTTACAAAAAGGAAACACTGAATTTACATTGCAATCTCGGTGGGACCGATCCGCTCTTTCGGTGAGACCGAAAAGTTACGAAAGAGAAACAGAGAGTTTGCAATCCCATCTCGGTGAGACCGAGATCCCTATCAGTAGAACCGAATTGCTAGGGTTTGGCAGTGGCTTATGACAAGTGAAACTCGGTGGCGCCGGATAGGAAGAATCGGTAGGACCGAGTTTGGCTTAGGGTTTAGGTCATATGTGGATATGGGAAAGTAGTTGAGGGTTTTGGAGTATATCACTAAGCACATGAAGCAAGAGGCTCATTAAGCAACACCTCATCCCTCCTTGATAGTATTGGCTTTTCCTAAAGACTCAATGTGATCTTGGATCACTAAAATATAAAATGAAGAGTCTTGAGCTTTTGAGCTTGAGCCAATCCTTTGTCCTTAGCATTTTGAGGGTTCCACTTTCACATCCATGCCATGCCAATCATTGAGCTTTCTTGAAATAGTCATCTTGGAATAGCATTAGCTCAATGGGCTATATGTTGTTATGAATTACCAAAACCACCTAGGGATAGTTGCACTTTCAATCTCCCCCTTTTTGGTAATTGATGACAACATATAGATCAAAGCTTCGACAAATGATAATAAGCATGAAATATATCCTCGCTTTGAGAAGTATGTGATAAGTAAGAGCTCCCCCTAAATTTGTGCATATTTAAAATTTGCTTTGGACTGCAAATGCACAAGGAGTTAGAGTCATGGGTTACTCTTCCATGTCACATACATCTTGGTGGAGCGCTTAAAATGATAAGAATGAAATACATGCACTCATCACCAAGAATAGTGAATGATCACATAAGATAGATAAGATAATAGCATTAAGAAAGCATTAAGTGTAGCTTATGATCAAACACATGATCATCAATGTCTCACGAGCAATGACATAGTATCTCAAGCACTCAAAAGCAAACAAAGTTCGAAAACCACCAAATAAAGCAAGAGAGAAACAAGCAACACTCTCTCTCTCGAAGCCTATGATCTATACATTTTCTCCCCCTTTGGTAACAAGTTACCAAAAAGTTCCTCGAAAATGCATAGTGCTAGATCGACACTCAGGCTAGATCTTCTGGTGGTGGTGGAGTCCGGAGCACTCCAAGGACGAAGCCTTCTGTAGACGTGGTCGGAGTCGAGGCTGAAGTAGATGCTGGAGCTGGTGGAACTGAAGCTGTAGCTGGTGCAGAAGTGGTGGCTCTGGTGTCAGCAACTGGCACTGCAGATGACCTCGGACCTCGTGGCACTCTGGCAAAGGCATCAGTTGTAGTCCTGCCTCTCCTCTCCTGCATGTCATCCTAGAGCTGCTCCACGGCAGTCTGAATCTCTGTCACCTTGACATCCAAGTCATAGAACTTTTGTTCCATGATCCTCTCTAAGCTTGCCTGGTTCTGAGTTAGGGTGGCTAGTCCTTTCTCAATCCGCAGGGTGGATGCAATAAGGTAACCAAGCTGCTCTTGTTTGGTTTTCAAGAAATACTCAGATGCCTCCTCTTGAGTTGGCATCTTGGCAGCTTTCTCCTTCCTTGCCTTCTCCTTCTTGGCTTGTGCTTGGGCAGATGATGGCTCATTCTCAGTCATGACCACTTGATTATCTTCAAATTCTGGACGGATGGGCAAGTGTTCCTTGTCCAACAAGTATATGCCCGTGCCCATCTTGGAGTTAATGAGCTCCTGAATTTGTGGGGCATACCCACAGCTCCGCTTCTGATCTGCTGCAGTCCTCTTGATGGTCTCTACCATGAGGCTCATCACCTTGAACTTCTGTGGCACATCAAAGATATGTAGCAAATTGATCGCATGGCCTCTGATCATCTTGTGATCACCTGACTTGGGCAAGAGAGTGTGCCTCAAAATCCAATTAATAGTTGGCAGCCCTGACAGAAGATAATGCACTGAGCCAAATTTGAAAGTGTCAAGTGCTTCATTTGGAATCTCCTTGTACATGTTGGACATAGAGTTATGATCCATCTTCTTCTTGGAATAGATATCCAAGTCATCCTCATGCTCCTCTTGGGCATTGATGAGCTGTGCCCACTCAGCAATAGTAGATTGGTACCTCGTACCTTCAGACATCCATGTAATCCTTCCATCTGGGTAGAAGTGTGCTGTGGAGTAGAATTGCATGATAAGCTCCTCGTTCCACTTTGTGAGCTTCTGCCCAACAAAGTCTGCAACTCCACAAGCACTAAAGGTGTCATACACTCCAGGGTAGTGTTCCTCATTTTCCTTCATGTACTCCCAATCAACCCATCTCATGTCACAAACTATGGGCTTCTTATCAAGCAGCACTGTCTCATAGAAATCTTGCTGTTCCTTGGTGTGAAATCTGTAATCCACAGCAGTCCTCCTCCTTGAAGCATACGGATCTGCTTCTCTCCGCTTCCTCAGCCCTGAGTCTCTCCTGAGCTTCATGTCCTCGGCCACAGGATGAGCATCATTGTGGTCTGGGATCTTG
Source organism: Aegilops tauschii subsp. strangulata (assembly GCF_002575655.3). Classification (NCBI taxonomy): domain Eukaryota; kingdom Viridiplantae; phylum Streptophyta; class Magnoliopsida; order Poales; family Poaceae; genus Aegilops; species Aegilops tauschii. Next base: position 641,950,054 of record NC_053036.3, on the reverse strand, counting down.
GGCTTGAGTTTTCTGAGAACTTGCTCTTCATCATCTTCTTCAGCAGCTTCAGGCACTGGGGCCTTGTGATTTTCAATCCTGGCTTTGTGCCTTGAGCTGAGCCATGTTCCTTCTCAAGCACTACTCTCTTTGATGTGGCTTCCTCCTCTGCCACATAATCTTCATCCTCAGAATCTGAAGTTTTTTTCTTCCTTTGTCTAGTGGCAGCTTTTGGCATATTGCTAGGAGTACTCCTGCTGCCTTCATCAGAAGAACTGGAGGGACTAGTGCCCTCACTCATGTGCACTTGCTGTTCTGACACATTCTGGCTGTCACTCTGGTCTGACATGATGAACAAGTTGACTGCTGACCCTGTGAACAGTTTATAGATGAGGTAGAGTGGATGAGCATCACAAAATGCAGAGCTTTTTGCAAAAGAATGACTCAAAATCTTAGTTTTAGTTTCCCACTGAAATCATCTCGGATCTACCGATTTTTAAACTTGGTGATATCGAAGCAGTTTTGGAACCTAAACTAGTGAACTCGGTCAGACCGAGTCACAGTTCGGTGGCACCGAGACTTCTAGGGTTTCACAAAGTTCCAAAATCGGTCACACCGATAAGTAATTCTCGGTTAGACCGAGTCTCACTTGTGCAATGGCATAAGCCAAATCGGTGGGACCGAGTTTTTCAACTCGGTGGGTCCGAAATGGTTTCAGCGGAAACCTAACCCTAAAATTTTCGAATCAAAACTAATCTACGAACGCATTGATTGGATAGGAGTGTTTCAATCGTGGCAAGAATCATGATGATCACAATGTGCTAAGAATCAGATTGGAGAATAGCACAAAGATCGAGTCCATACCCTAGTTTGGCGGAGACTCGCTACGGCGGCAACGGCGGGGTAGAATTCTGTTGACGGCGACGGAGACCAGCGACTGGAGGCGGCTGGCAGCGAGGAGACGATCCGGAGACCAAGTTGGCAGAGCAGGCTATCGCGCGGGCGAAGGGGTTTGGAGAAATTTCCAAATTTTTGCCCGTGACTATATATAGCCCGACCCTGTCGGTGTGACCGAGTGGAACAACTCGGTGGCACCGAGATTCATAACTGCAAGCAGTTACTGAAACTCGGTGTGACCGAAAGGTTCAAATCGGTTGCACCGAGATCGAAAACCTAGATCAACTTAATGATCTCGGTAGGACCGAAAGTGGGGTATCGGTCAGACCGAGAATCATAAAGAGGTTTTGGAAGTTTAAGTCTATGACGAATCGGGGACTCCGAGCGCTCCTCACACAGAGTGGTTCGAATCTGACTTGATCAATTTTGTGATGTAGCATGAATAGAGTTTGAGACGAGAAAAGCATAGATAGCTAGAGGAGGTTCTTAGGCATTCTTGTCCATCCACTTGGCAAAAGGAAATAAAACCAAACAATCAAAACAACAAGTGGATGTCCTCGAATGAGTAAAATATGCAACCAGCATGCTCACACAACAAGATGGCAAATGAAATATGTGACAAGGCATGCACAACCAATTCTAGCATCTATCAAGCAATTTGCGATGACAAGGTCATCTATATATGAGTATATTGACTTAGGAGTCAAGTGAGAACACTTGATCATAGGTCATACTCATCGTTTAAGCTCAAGTGGGGTTACCACTTTTACATAAAGCATTGTTGTGTTCACATCTTTAGAGTTGCTTTAGCTCAAGTCTTAGAGTAAAGCTCCCCCTAGATGTGATATCCCCCCTTAGAGGGATGAACTAACCTCGGGTTTTGTCGATGATGACTTCACGTAGATGTTGAAGATGTGGATGCTCAATGTTGATGTAGATCACTTGGAGCTATCCATTTGAGTGAATTGCACTTTCAATACCTACATGGGTTAGTCCCACAAGGAACAAACAAAGATATCCATAGACATAGAGTGATGCACACACAAGATGATGTCCATGAAAACTTTTAGGTTACCTTGTCCCTTGTCTTACCAACAAGAGGGTTTGTGACTCCTTGAACTAGTGCAAGATGTGGAAGTTGATTGCACTTGTTCTTGCCAAAATGACAAGAGTGAAGTATTTTGGCGGAGTCACCCTCAAGAACTCTCTAGTTCTTATTCTTTTGGATCCACATCATCTAGATGGGAATCCTTGGAGTTGTAGTCGTACTTGATGAAGTGGAACTTGAAGTAGTCTTGGGAATCCACTTGACTAAGGTCTTAGGAGCTTCTTCAAATGCATCAATTTCCTCTTGAAGCTTGTCCTTGCCTTTTTGCTTGTAGTCTTGTGGTGGAAGATCATCTTGAGCTTGTGTCCCCTTGAAAGAAGTATCATACTTCTCTTGTTGAGGAACAAACTTTGTCTTGGGGTATTGATCTTCTTCCCACTCAACTCCATTGGCATTGAACTTTCGTTCAAAACCAACACCTTGATTCTTCCGGTGCATTCCTTGCTTGCGCACAATTTCCTCGAATTGCTTACTCCCGGCAAGGCTTTTGTACACTCCTTTCTCTATAATTCCCTTCAATAAGCTATTTTCTTGCTCAAGTGTAACTTGGCTAAGAGAATCATTAGTGGAATCAAGAGAACTACTAGAAGCAACAATATTGGATTTAGCATGATCATTGTTACTGCTAGAGGAAGAATCTTTCTTGTTCTTGTTACTAGACTTGACTTTAGGCATGTAAGTGGATAAGAGTAAACGCTTGGCAATGTAAGAAGAACTTTTCTTGCGGAGATCATCATTGATTGCTTTTAAGAACTCATGCTCTTGCTCAAGATTGAGCTTTTCAAAGCGTAATTTCTCATGAGCTCTTAAAAGTTCTCGATGATCTTCGAAGATAGTTTCATGAGCTAACTTAAGAGTGTTTAGTTCTTTAGTTAGAGCCTCAATCTTCTCCTTATCATTGTCATTCGTTTTATCTTGATTAGCATGATTAATTGACGTTTCATCATAGTATTCATCACTAGAGTTGTCAACAAGCAAATCATCACCTAACAAGTCATCTTCATCACTATTGAAATCAACATACTCGGGGTGTGTTACCTTAGGACCTTTGGCCATGAAGCATCTTCCAATTCCGTCATTTGGTGAGTCAAATATGTCGTAGGAGTTGGTTGACACAAGTGCTAGACCGGCAACACCTTCATCTTGAGTATCTTCGGAGTCGGAGTGATAACTTCTCTCGGAGTGGCTGTCGGAGTCGGAGCCGGATACCCATTCACCAACATGAGCTTGATGTCTTCGTTTTGTGTAGCTCCTTGATGATTTTTCCTTCCTTTTCGAATCCTTGCTTCTCCGTGAGTATCTTCGTTCATAACGATCATCTCTACTCCTTCTCTCTCTTGGTGGTGATTCTTTGCTTCTTCTTTTTGGAGAATCTTCTCTTCTCTTGTAGGGAGCCGTACACTCATTGGAATAGTGTCCGGGTCTTCCACAGCTGTAGCAGTTTCGCTCTCGACTAGAAGATCTTTTGTCATTGTAGGACCTTGACTTGAAGCTTCTATCTTTGCTTCTACTCTTGTAGAACTTGTTGAAGTTCTTCACCATTAAGCTCAATTCTTCATTGAAGTTTTGTTTCTCACTTGATGATGTAGGGGCTTCACATGAGGCTTTGTAGGCACCACTTGATTTGTTGTGAATTTCCTCTTTATCCTTAAGTGACATCTCATGAGCAACAATTCTTCCAATCACCTCCGTTGGCTTGAGATCTTTGTAATTGGGCATCATTTGGATCAATGTGCACACGGTATCATATTTTCCATCCAAGGCTCTTAGAATCTTCTTGATGATGAATCTATCGGTCATCTCTTCACTTCCTAAGCCGGCAATCTCATTTGTGATGAGAGCAAGCCTAGAGTACATTTCAGCGACACCTTCACCATCTTTCATTTTGAACTTGTCAAGTTGACTTTGAAGCACATCCAACTTGGATTCCTTGACGGAGTCGGTACCTTCGTGCATATCAATCAAAGTGTCCCAAATTTCCTTTGCATTGTCAAGACGGCTGATTTTGTTGAATTCTTCGGGGCACAATCCGTTGAAGATAATATCACAAGCTTGAGCACTGTATTGCAACATCTTCAACTCATCCGCGGTAGCTTCACGGTTTGGTTTTTTCCCATCAAAGAAGTCACCTTGCAAACCAACACACACAATAGCCCAAACGGCGGGGTTATGTCCAAGAATATGCATTTTCATTTTATGCTTCCAACTAGCAAAATTAGTACCATCAAAGTAAGGACCTCTACGGTGATAATTTCCCTCGCTAGACGCCATACTCTCCTAGGTTGTGAAACCAAGGCTATGACCACCAAAGGCTATGGAGATCAAAGCAAATGGAGACCAAAGCTCTGATACCACTTGTAGGATCGAAAGTATGTCTAGAGGGGGGGATTAGACTACTTGACCAAATAAAAACTTAACCTTTTTCCAATTTTAGTTCTTGGCAGATTTTAGCTATTGTAGGACAAGTCAAGCAATCATCACACAATTCAAGCAAGCATGCAAAGAGTATATTGGCAGCGGAAAGTAAAGCATGCAACTTGCAAGAATGTAAAGGGAAGGGTTTGGAGAATTCAAACGCAATTGGAGACACGGATGTTTTTCCCGTGGTTCGGATAGGTGGTGCTATCCTACATCCACGTTGATGGAGACTTCAACCCACGAAGGGTAACGGTTGCACGAGTCCACGGAGGGCTCCACCCACAAAGGGTAACGGTTGCGCGAGTCCACGGAGGGCTCCACCCACGAAGGGTCCATGAAGAAGCAACCTCCCACAAAGGGTCCACGAAGAAGCAACCTTGTCTATCCCACCATGGCCATCGCCAACAAAGGACTTGCCTCACTAGCGGTAGATCTTCATGAAGTAGGCGATCTCCTTGCCCTTACAAACTCCTTGGTTCAACTCCACAATCTTGTCGGAGGCTCCCAAGTGACACCTAGCCAATCTAGGAGACACCACTCTCCAAGAAGTAACAAATGGTGTGTAGGTAATGAACTCCTTGCTCTTGTGCTTCAAATGATAGTCTCCCCAACACTCAACTCTCTCTCATAGGATTTGGATTTTATGGAAAGAAGATTTGAGTGGAAAGCAACTTGGGGAAGGCTAGAGATCAAGATTCATATGGTAGGAATGGAATATCTTGGTCTCAAGACATGAGTTGGTGGTTCTCTCTCAGAACATATGAGTTGGAATTGTGTATGTGTTCTGATGGCTCTCTCCACGAATGAAGAGGAGGTGGAGGGGTATATATAGCCTCCACACAAAATCCAACTGTTACACACAGTTTTCCAATCTCGGTGGGACCGAATCAACAAACTCGGTCGGACCGAAAATGTAAACCTAGTGACCGTTAGAGATTTTCGGTGGGACTGACGTGCAACTCGGTAGGACCGATATGGTTAGGGTTTGGGCATAATGTAATCTCGGTGAGACCGATTACACAAACTCGGTGAGACCGAATTTGGTAATTAGCTAACCAGAGAGTTGGTCAGGCAAACTCGGTGGGACCGATTTGCTCTTTCGGTGAGACCGAAAAGTTACAAAAAGGAAACACTGAATTTACATTGCAATCTCGGTGGGACCGATCCGCTCTTTCGGTGAGACCGAAAAGTTACGAAAGAGAAACAGAGAGTTTGCAATCCCATCTCGGTGAGACCGAGATCCCTATCGGTAGAACCGAATTGCTAGGGTTTGGCAGTGGCTTATGACAAGTGAAACTCGGTGGCGCCGGATAGGAAGAATCGGTAGGACCGAGTTTGGCTTAGGGTTTAGGTCATATGTGGATATGGGAAAGTAGTTGAGGGTTTTGGAGCATATCACTAAGCACATGAAGCAAGAGGCTCATTAAGCAACACCTCATCCCTCCTTGATAGTATTGGCTTTTCCTAAAGACTCAATGTGATCTTGGATCACTAAAATATAAAATGAAGATTCTTGAGCTTTTGAGCTTGAGCCAATCCTTTGTCCTTAGCATTTTGAGGGTTCACTTTCACATCCATGCCATGCCAATCATTGAGCTTTCCTGAAATAGTCATCTTGGAATAGCATTAGCTCAATGAGCTATATGTTGTTATGAATTACCAAAACCACCTAGGGATAGTTGCACTTTCAATCTCCCCCTTTTTGGTAATTGATGACAACATATGGATCAAAGCTTCGACAAATGATAATAAGCATGAAATATATCCTCGCTTTGAGAAGTATGTGATAAGTAAGAGCTCCCCCTAAATTTGTGCATATTTAAAATTTGCTTTGGACTGCAAATGCACAAGGAGTTAGAGTCATGGGTTACTCTTCCATGTCACATACATCTTGGTGGAGCGCTTAAAATGATAAGAATGAAATACATGCACTCATCACCAAGAATAGTGAATGATCACATAAGATAGATAAGATAATAGCATTAAGTGTAGCTTATGATCAAACACATGATCATCAATGTCTCACGAGCAATGACATAGTATCTCAAGCACTCAAAAGCAAACAAAGTTCGAAAAACCACCAAAGAAAGCAAGAGAGAAACAAGCAACACTCTCTCTCTTGAAGCCTATGATCTATACATTTTCTCCCCCTTTGGTAACAAGTTACCAAAAAGTTCCTAGAAAATGCATAGTGCTAGATCGACACTCAGGCTTGATCTTCTGGTGGTGGTGGAGTCCGGAGCACTCCAAGGACGAAGCCTTCTGTAGACGTGGTCGGAGTCGAGGCTGAAGTAGATGCTGGAGCTGGTGGAACTGAAGCTGTAGCTGGTGCAGAAGTGGTGGCTCTGGTGTCAGCAACTGGCACTGCAGATGACCTCGGACCTCGTGGCACTCTGGCAAAGGCATCAGTTGTAGTCCTGCCTCTCCTCTCCTGCATGTCATCCTGGAGCTGCTCCACGGCAGTCTGAATCTCTGTCACCTTGACATCCAAGTCATAGAACTTTTGTTCCATGATCCTCTCTAAGCTTGCCTGGTTCTGAGTTAGGGTGGCTAGTCCTTTCTCAATCCGCAGGGTGGATGCAATCAGGTAACCAAGCTGCTCTTGTTTGGTTTTCAAGAAATACTCAGATGCCTCCTCTTGAGTTGGCATCTTGGCAGCTTTCTCCTTCCTTGCCTTCTCCTTCTTGGCTTGTGCTTGGGCAGATGATGGCTCATTCTCAGTCATGACCACTTGATTATCTTCAAATTCTGGACGGATGGGCAAGTGTTCCTTGTCCAACAAGTATATGCCCGTGCCCATCTTGGAGTTAATGAGCTCCTGAATTTGTGGGGCATACCCACAGCTCCTCTTCTGATCTGCTGCAGTCCTCTTGATGGTCTCTACCATGAGGCTCATCACCTTGAACTTCTGTGGCACATCAAAGATATGTAGCAAATTGATCGCATGGCCTCTGATCATCTTGTGATCACCTGACTTGGGCAAGAGAGTGTGCCTCAAAATCCAATTAATAGTTGGCAGCCCTGACAGAAGATAATGCACTGAGCCAAATTTGAAAGTGTCAAGTGCTTCATTTGGAATCTCCTTGTACATGTTGGACATAGAGTTATGATCCATCTTCTTCTTGGAATAGATATCCAAGTCATCCTCATGCTCCTCTTGGGCATTGATGAGCTGTGCCCACTCAGCAACAGTAGATTGGTACCTCGTACCTTCAGACATCCATGTAATCCTTCCATCTAGGTAGAAGTGTGCTGTGGAGTAGAATTGCATGATAAGCTCCTCGTTCCACTTTGTGAGCTTCTGCCCAACAAAGTCTGCAACTCCACAAGCACTAAAGGTGTCATACACTCCAGGGTAGTGTTCCTCATTTTCCTTCATGTACTCCCAATCAACCCATCTCATGTCACAAACTATGGGCTTCTTATCAAGCAGCACTGTCTCATAGAAATCTTGCTGTTCCTTGGTGTGAAATCTGTAATCCACAGCAGTCCTCCTCCTTGAAGCATACGGATCTGCTTCTCTCCGCTTCCTCAGCCCTGAGTCTCTCCTGAGCTTCATGTCCTCGGCCACAGGATGAGCATCATTGTGGTCTGGGATCTTGGGCTTGAGTTTTCTGAGAACTTGCTCTTCATCATCTTCTTCAGCAGCTTCAGGCACTGGGCCTTGTGATTTTCAATCCTGGCTTTGTGCCTTGAGCTGAGCCATGTTCCTTCTCAAGCACTACTCTCTTTGATGTGGCTTCCTCCTCTGCCACATAATCTTCATCCTCAGAATCTGAAGTTTTTTCTTCCTTTGTCTAGTGGCAGCTTTTGGCATATTGCTAGGAGTACTCCTGCTGCCTTCATCAGAAGAACTGGAGGGACTAGTGCCCTCACTCATGTGCACTTGCTGTTCTGACACATTCTGGCTGTCACTCTTGTCTGACATGATGAACAAGCTGACTGCTGACCCTGTGAACAGTTTATAGATGAGGTAGAGTGGATGAGCATCACAAAATGCAGAGATTTTTGCAAAAGAATGACTCAAAATCTTAGTTTTAGTTTCGCACTGAAATCATCTCGGATCTACCGATTTTTAAACTCGGTGATATCGAAGCAGTTTTGGAACCTAAACTAGTGAACTCGGTCAGACCGAGTCACAGTTCGGTGGCACCGAGACTGCTAGGGTTTCACAAAGTTCCAAAATCGGTCACACCGATAAGTAATTCTTGGTCAGACCGAGTCTCACTTGTGCAATGGCATAAGCCAAATCGGTGGGACCGAGTTTTTCAACTCGGTGGGTCCGAGATGGTTTCGGCGGAAACCTAACCCTAAATTTTTTGAATCAAAACTAATCTACGAACGCATTGATTGGATAGGAGTGTTTCAATCGTGGCAAGAATCATGATGATCACAATGTGCTAAGAATCAGATTGGAGAATAGCACAAAGATCGAGTCCATACCCTAGTTCGGCGGAGACTCGCTACGGCGGCAACGGCGGGGTAGAATTCCGTTGACGGCGACGGAGACCAGCGACTGGAGGCGGCTGGCAGCGAGGAGACGATCCGGAGACCAAGTTGGCAGAGCAGGCTATCGCGCGGGCGAAGGGGTTCGGAGAAATTTCCAAATTTTTGCCCGTGACTATATATAGCCCGACCCTGTCGGTGTGACCGAGTGGAAAAACTCGGTGGCACCGAGATTCATAACTGCAAGCAGTTACTGAAACTTGGTGTGACCGAAAGGTTCAAATCGGTTGCACCGAGATCGAAAACCTAGATCAACTTAATGATCTCGGTAGGACCGAAAGTGGGGTATCGGTCAGACCGAGAATCATAAAGAGGTTTTGGAAGTTTAAGTCTATGACGAATCGGGGACTCCGAGCGCTCCTCACACAGAGTGGTTCGAATCTGACTTGATCAATTTTGTGATGTAGCATGAATAGAGTTTGAGACGAGAAAAGCATAGATAGCTAGAGGAGGTTCTTAGGCATTCTTGTCCATCCACTTGGCAAAAGGAAATAAAACCAAACAATCAAAACAACAAGTGGATGTCCTCGAATGAGTAAAATATGCAACCAGCATGCTCACACAACAAGATGGCAAATGAAATATGTGACAAGGCATGCACAACCAATTCTAGCATCTATCAAGCAATTTGCGATGACAAGGTCATCTATATATGAGTATATTGACTTAGGAGTCAAGTGAGAACACTTGATCATAGGTCATACTCATCGTTTAAGCTCAAGTGGGGTTACCACTTTTACATAAAGCATTGTTGTGTTCACATCTTTAGAGTTGCTTTAGCTCAAGTCTTAGAGTAAAGCTCCCCCTAGATGTGATATCCCCCCTTAGAGGGATGAACTAACCTCGGGTTTTGTCGATGATGACTTCATGTAGATGTTGAAGATGTGGATGCTCAATGTTGATGTAGATCACCTGGAGCTATCCATTTGAGTGAATTGCACTTTCAATACCTACATGGGTTAGTCCCACAAGGAACAAACGAGGATATCCATAGACATAGAGTGATGCACACACAAGATGATGTCCATGAAAACTTTTAGGTTACCTTGTCCCTTGTCTTACCAACAAGAGGGTTTGTGACTCCTTGAACTAGTGCAAGATGTGGAAGTTGATTGCACTTGTTCTTGCCAAAATGACAAGAGTGAAGTATTTTGGCGGAGTCACCCTCAAGAACTCTCTAGTTCTTATTCTTTTGGATCCACATCATCTAGATGGGAATCCTTGGAGTTGTAGTCGTACTTGATGAAGTGGAACTTGAAGTAGTCTTGGGAATCCACTTGACTAAGGTCTTAGGAGCTTCTTCAAATGCATCAATTTCCTCTTGAAGCTTGTCCTTGCCTTTTTGCTTGTAGTCTTGTGGTGGAAGATCATCTTGAGCTTGTGTCCCCTTGAAAGAAGTATCATACTTCTCTTGTTGAGGAACAAACTTTGTCTTGGGGTATTGATCTTCTTCCCACTCAACTCCATTGGCATTGAACTTTCGTTCAAAACCAACACCTTGATTCTTCCGGTGCATTCCTTGCTTGCGCACAATTTCCTCGAATTGCTTACTCCCGGCAAGGCTTTTGTACACTCCTTTCTCTATAATTCCCTTCAATAAGCTATTTTCTTGCTCAAGTGTAACTTGGCTAAGAGAATCATTAGTGGAATCAAGAGAACTACTAGAAGCAACAATATTGGATTTAGCATGATCATTGTTACTGCTAGAGGAAGAATCTTTCTTGTTCTTGTTACTAGACTTGACTTGAGGCATGTAACTGGATAAGAGTAAACGCTTGGCAATGTAAGAAGAACTTTTCTTGCGGAGATCATCAATGATTGCTTTTAAGAACTCATGCTCTTGCTCAAGATTGAGCTTTTCAAAGCGTAATTTCTCATGAGCTCTTAAAAGTTCTCGATGATCTTCGAAGATAGTTTCATGAGCTAACTTAAGAGTGTTTAGTTCTTTAGTTAGAGCCTCAATCTTCTCCTTATCATTGTCATTCGTTTTATCTTGATTAGCATGATTAATTGACGTTTCATCATAGTATTCATCACTAGAGTTGTCAACAAGCAAATCATCACCTAACAAGTCATCTTCATCACTATTGAAATCAACATACTCGGGGTGTGTTACCTTAGGACCTTTGGCCATGAAGCATCTTCCAATTCCGTCATTTGGTGAGTCAAATATGTCGTAGGAGTTGGTTGACACAAGTGCTAGACCGGCAACACCTTCATCTTGAGTATCTTCGGAGTCGGAGTGATAACTTCTCTCGGAGTGGCTGTCGGAGTCGGAGCCGGATACCCATTCACCAACATGAGCTTGATGTCTTCGTTTTGTGTAGCTCCTTGATGATTTTTCCTTCCTTTTCGAATCCTTGCTTCTCCGTGAGTATCTTCGTTCATAACGATCATCTCTACTCCTTCTCTCTCTTGGTGGTGATTCTTTGCTTCTTCTTTTTGGAGAATCTTCTCTTCTCTTGTAGGGAGCCGTACACTCATTGGAATAGTGTCCGGGTCTTCCACAGCTGTAGCAGTTTCGCTCTCGACTAGAAGATCTTTTGTCATTGTAGGACCTTGACTTGAAGCTTCTATCTTTGCTTCTACTCTTGTAGAACTTGTTGAAGTTCTTCACCATTAAGCTCAATTCTTCATTGAAGTTTTGTTTCTCACTTGATGATGTAGGGGCTTCACATGAGGCTTTGTAGGCACCACTTGATTTGTTGTGAATTTCCTCTTTATCCTTAAGTGACATCTCATGAGCAACAATTCTTCCAATCACCTCCGTTGGCTTGAGATCTTTGTAATTGGGCATCATTTGGATCAATGTGCACACGGTATCATATTTTCCATCCAAGGCTCTTAGAATCTTCTTGATGATGAATCTATCGGTCATCTCTTCACTTCCTAAGCCGGCAATCTCATTTGTGATGAGAGCAAGCCTAGAGTACATTTCAGCGACACCTTCACCATCTTTCATTTTGAACTTGTCAAGTTGACTTTGAAGCACATCCAACTTGGATTCCGTGACGGAGTCGGTACCTTCGTGCATATCAATCAAAGTGTCCCAAATTTCCTTTGCATTGTCAAGACGGCTGATTTTGTTGAATTCTTCGGGGCACAATCCGTTGAAGATAATATCACAAGCTTGAGCACTGTATTGCAACATCTTCAACTCATCCGCGGTAGCTTCACGGTTTGGTTTTTTCCCATCAAAGAAGTCACCTTGCAAACCAACACACACAATAGCCCAAACGGCGGGGTTATGTCCAAGAATATGCATTTTCATTTTATGCTTCCAACTAGCAAAATTAGTACCATCAAAGTAAGGACCTCTACGGTGATAATTTCCCTCGCTAGACGCCATACTCTCCTAGGTTGTGAAACCAAGGCTATGACCACCAAAGGCTATGGAGATCAAAGCAAATGGAGACCAAAGCTCTGATACCACTTGTAGGATCGAAAGTATGTCTAGAGGGGGGGATTAGACTACTTGACCAAATAAAAACTTAACCTTTTCCCAATTTTAGTTCTTGGCAGATTTTAGCTATTGTAGGACAAGTCAAGCAATCATCACACAATTCAAGCAAGCATGCAAAGAGTATATTGGCAGCGGAAAGTAAAGCATGCAACTTGCAAGAATGTAAAGGGAAGGGTTTGGAGAATTCAAACGCAATTGGAGACACGGATGTTTTTCCCGTGGTTCGGATAGGTGGTGCTATCCTACATCCACGTTGATGGAGACTTCAACCCACGAAGGGTAACGGTTGCACGAGTCCACGGAGGGCTCCACCCACAAAGGGTAACGGTTGCGCGAGTCCACGGAGGGCTCCACCCACGAAGGGTCCATGAAGAAGCAACCTCCCACAAAGGGTCCACGAAGAAGCAACCTTGTCTATCCCACCATGGCCATCGCCAACAAAGGACTTGCCTCACTAGCGGTAGATCTTCATGAAGTAGGCGATCTCCTTGCCCTTACAAACTCCTTGGTTCAACTCCACAATCTTGTCGGAGGCTCCCAAGTGACACCTAGCCAATCTAGGAGACACCACTCTCCAAGAAGTAACAAATGGTGTGTAGGTAATGAACTCCTTGCTCTTGTGCTTCAAATGATAGTCTCCCCAACACTCAACTCTCTCTCATAGGATTTGGATTTTATGGAAAGAAGATTTGAGTGGAAAGCAACTTGGGGAAGGCTAGAGATCAAGATTCATATGGTAGGAATGGAATATCTTGGTCTCAAGACATGAGTTGGTGGTTCTCTCTCAGAACATATGAGTTGGAATTGTGTATGTGTTCTGATGGCTCTCTCCACGAATGAAGAGGAGGTGGAGGGGTATATATAGCCTCCACACAAAATCCAACTGTTACACACAGTTTTCCAATCTCGGTGGGACCGAATCAACAAACTCGGTCGGACCGAAAATGTAAACCTAGTGACCGTTAGAGATTTTCGGTGGGACTGACGTGCAACTCGGTAGGACCGATATGGTTAGGGTTTGGGCATAATGTAATCTCGGTGAGACCGATTACACAAACTCGGTGAGACCGAATTTGGTAATTAGCTAACCAGAGAGTTGGTCAGGCAAACTCGGTGGGACCGATTTGCTCTTTCGGTGAGACCGAAAAGTTACAAAAAGGAAACACTGAATTTACATTGCAATCTCGGTGGGACCGATCCGCTCTTTCGGTGAGACCGAAAAGTTACGAAAGAGAAACAGAGAGTTTGCAATCCCATCTCGGTGAGACCGAGATCCCTATCGGTAGAACCGAATTGCTAGGGTTTGGCAGTGGCTTATGACAAGTGAAACTCGGTGGCGCCGGATAGGAAGAATCGGTAGGACCGAGTTTGGCTTAGGGTTTAGGTCATATGTGGATATGGGAAAGTAGTTGAGGGTTTTGGAGCATATCACTAAGCACATGAAGCAAGAGGCTCATTAAGCAACACCTCATCCCTCCTTGATAGTATTGGCTTTTCCTAAAGACTCAATGTGATCTTGGATCACTAAAATATAAAATGAAGATTCTTGAGCTTTTGAGCTTGAGCCAATCCTTTGTCCTTAGCATTTTGAGGGTTCACTTTCACATCCATGCCATGCCAATCATTGAGCTTTCCTGAAATAGTCATCTTGGAATAGCATTAGCTCAATGAGCTATATGTTGTTATGAATTACCAAAACCACCTAGGGATAGTTGCACTTTCAATCTCCCCCTTTTTGGTAATTGATGACAACATATGGATCAAAGCTTCGACAAATGATAATAAGCATGAAATATATCCTCGCTTTGAGAAGTATGTGATAAGTAAGAGCTCCCCCTAAATTTGTGCATATTTAAAATTTGCTTTGGACTGCAAATGCACAAGGAGTTAGAGTCATGGGTTACTCTTCCATGTCACATACATCTTGGTGGAGCGCTTAAAATGATAAGAATGAAATACATGCACTCATCACCAAGAATAGTGAATGATCACATAAGATAGATAAGATAATAGCATTAAGTGTAGCTTATGATCAAACACATGATCATCAATGTCTCACGAGCAATGACATAGTATCTCAAGCACTCAAAAGCAAACAAAGTTCGAAAAACCACCAAAGAAAGCAAGAGAGAAACAAGCAACACTCTCTCTCTTGAAGCCTATGATCTATACATTTTCTCCCCCTTTGGTAACAAGTTACCAAAAAGTTCCTAGAAAATGCATAGTGCTAGATCGACACTCAGGCTTGATCTTCTGGTGGTGGTGGAGTCCGGAGCACTCCAAGGACGAAGCCTTCTGTAGACGTGGTCGGAGTCGAGGCTGAAGTAGATGCTGGAGCTGGTGGAACTGAAGCTGTAGCTGGTGCAGAAGTGGTGGCTCTGGTGTCAGCAACTGGCACTGCAGATGACCTCGGACCTCGTGGCACTCTGGCAAAGGCATCAGTTGTAGTCCTGCCTCTCCTCTCCTGCATGTCATCCTGGAGCTGCTCCACGGCAGTCTGAATCTCTGTCACCTTGACATCCAAGTCATAGAACTTTTGTTCCATGATCCTCTCTAAGCTTGCCTGGTTCTGAGTTAGGGTGGCTAGTCCTTTCTCAATCCGCAGGGTGGATGCAATCAGGTAACCAAGCTGCTCTTGTTTGGTTTTCAAGAAATACTCAGATGCCTCCTCTTGAGTTGGCATCTTGGCAGCTTTCTCCTTCCTTGCCTTCTCCTTCTTGGCTTGTGCTTGGGCAGATGATGGCTCATTCTCAGTCATGACCACTTGATTATCTTCAAATTCTGGACGGATGGGCAAGTGTTCCTTGTCCAACAAGTATATGCCCGTGCCCATCTTGGAGTTAATGAGCTCCTGAATTTGTGGGGCATACCCACAGCTCCTCTTCTGATCTGCTGCAGTCCTCTTGATGGTCTCTACCATGAGGCTCATCACCTTGAACTTCTGTGGCACATCAAAGATATGTAGCAAATTGATCGCATGGCCTCTGATCATCTTGTGATCACCTGACTTGGGCAAGAGAGTGTGCCTCAAAATCCAATTAATAGTTGGCAGCCCTGACAGAAGATAATGCACTGAGCCAAATTTGAAAGTGTCAAGTGCTTCATTTGGAATCTCCTTGTACATGTTGGACATAGAGTTATGATCCATCTTCTTCTTGGAATAGATATCCAAGTCATCCTCATGCTCCTCTTGGGCATTGATGAGCTGTGCCCACTCAGCAACAGTAGATTGGTACCTCGTACCTTCAGACATCCATGTAATCCTTCCATCTAGGTAGAAGTGTGCTGTGGAGTAGAATTGCATGATAAGCTCCTCGTTCCACTTTGTGAGCTTCTGCCCAACAAAGTCTGCAACTCCACAAGCACTAAAGGTGTCATACACTCCAGGGTAGTGTTCCTCATTTTCCTTCATGTACTCCCAATCAACCCATCTCATGTCACAAACTATGGGCTTCTTATCAAGCAGCACTGTCTCATAGAAATCTTGCTGTTCCTTGGTGTGAAATCTGTAATCCACAGCAGTCCTCCTCCTTGAAGCATACGGATCTGCTTCTCTCCGCTTCCTCAGCCCTGAGTCTCTCCTGAGCTTCATGTCCTCGGCCACAGGATGAGCATCATTGTGGTCTGGGATCTTGGGCTTGAGTTTTCTGAGAACTTGCTCTTCATCATCTTCTTCAGCAGCTTCAGGCACTGGGCCTTGTGATTTTCAATCCTGGCTTTGTGCCTTGAGCTGAGCCATGTTCCTTCTCAAGCACTACTCTCTTTGATGTGGCTTCCTCCTCTGCCACATAATCTTCATCCTCAGAATCTGAAGTTTTTTCTTCCTTTGTCTAGTGGCAGCTTTTGGCATATTGCTAGGAGTACTCCTGCTGCCTTCATCAGAAGAACTGGAGGGACTAGTGCCCTCACTCATGTGCACTTGCTGTTCTGACACATTCTGGCTGTCACTCTTGTCTGACATGATGAACAAGCTGACTGCTGACCCTGTGAACAGTTTATAGATGAGGTAGAGTGGATGAGCATCACAAAATGCAGAGATTTTTGCAAAAGAATGACTCAAAATCTTAGTTTTAGTTTCGCACTGAAATCATCTCGGATCTACCGATTTTTAAACTCGGTGATATCGAAGCAGTTTTGGAACCTAAACTAGTGAACTCGGTCAGACCGAGTCACAGTTCGGTGGCACCGAGACTGCTAGGGTTTCACAAAGTTCCAAAATCGGTCACACCGATAAGTAATTCTTGGTCAGACCGAGTCTCACTTGTGCAATGGCATAAGCCAAATCGGTGGGACCGAGTTTTTCAACTCGGTGGGTCCGAGATGGTTTCGGCGGAAACCTAACCCTAAATTTTTTGAATCAAAACTAATCTACGAACGCATTGATTGGATAGGAGTGTTTCAATCGTGGCAAGAATCATGATGATCACAATGTGCTAAGAATCAGATTGGAGAATAGCACAAAGATCGAGTCCATACCCTAGTTCGGCGGAGACTCGCTACGGCGGCAACGGCGGGGTAGAATTCCGTTGACGGCGACGGAGACCAGCGACTGGAGGCGGCTGGCAGCGAGGAGACGATCCGGAGACCAAGTTGGCAGAGCAGGCTATCGCGCGGGCGAAGGGGTTCGGAGAAATTTCCAAATTTTTGCCCGTGACTATATATAGCCCGACCCTGTCGGTGTGACCGAGTGGAAAAACTCGGTGGCACCGAGATTCATAACTGCAAGCAGTTACTGAAACTTGGTGTGACCGAAAGGTTCAAATCGGTTGCACCGAGATCGAAAACCTAGATCAACTTAATGATCTCGGTAGGACCGAAAGTGGGGTATCGGTCAGACCGAGAATCATAAAGAGGTTTTGGAAGTTTAAGTCTATGACGAATCGGGGACTCCGAGCGCTCCTCACACAGAGTGGTTCGAATCTGACTTGATCAATTTTGTGATGTAGCATGAATAGAGTTTGAGACGAGAAAAGCATAGATAGCTAGAGGAGGTTCTTAGGCATTCTTGTCCATCCACTTGGCAAAAGGAAATAAAACCAAACAATCAAAACAACAAGTGGATGTCCTCGAATGAGTAAAATATGCAACCAGCATGCTCACACAACAAGATGGCAAATGAAATATGTGACAAGGCATGCACAACCAATTCTAGCATCTATCAAGCAATTTGCGATGACAAGGTCATCTATATATGAGTATATTGACTTAGGAGTCAAGTGAGAACACTTGATCATAGGTCATACTCATCGTTTAAGCTCAAGTGGGGTTACCACTTTTACATAAAGCATTGTTGTGTTCACATCTTTAGAGTTGCTTTAGCTCAAGTCTTAGAGTAAAGCTCCCCCTAGATGTGATATCCCCCCTTAGAGGGATGAACTAACCTCGGGTTTTGTCGATGATGACTTCATGTAGATGTTGAAGATGTGGATGCTCAATGTTGATGTAGATCACCTGGAGCTATCCATTTGAGTGAATTGCACTTTCAATACCTACATGGGTTAGTCCCACAAGGAACAAACGAGGATATCCATAGACATAGAGTGATGCACACACAAGATGATGTCCATGAAAACTTTTAGGTTACCTTGTCCCTTGTCTTACCAACAAGAGGGTTTGTGACTCCTTGAACTAGTGCAAGATGTGGAAGTTGATTGCACTTGTTCTTGCCAAAATGACAAGAGTGAAGTATTTTGGCGGAGTCACCCTCAAGAACTCTCTAGTTCTTATTCTTTTGGATCCACATCATCTAGATGGGAATCCTTGGAGTTGTAGTCGTACTTGATGAAGTGGAACTTGAAGTAGTCTTGGGAATCCACTTGACTAAGGTCTTAGGAGCTTCTTCAAATGCATCAATTTCCTCTTGAAGCTTGTCCTTGCCTTTTTGCTTGTAGTCTTGTGGTGGAAGATCATCTTGAGCTTGTGTCCCCTTGAAAGAAGTATCATACTTCTCTTGTTGAGGAACAAACTTTGTCTTGGGGTATTGATCTTCTTCCCACTCAACTCCATTGGCATTGAACTTTCGTTCAAAACCAACACCTTGATTCTTCCGGTGCATTCCTTGCTTGCGCACAATTTCCTCGAATTGCTTACTCCCGGCAAGGCTTTTGTACACTCCTTTCTCTATAATTCCCTTCAATAAGCTATTTTCTTGCTCAAGTGTAACTTGGCTAAGAGAATCATTAGTGGAATCAAGAGAACTACTAGAAGCAACAATATTGGATTTAGCATGATCATTGTTACTGCTAGAGGAAGAATCTTTCTTGTTCTTGTTACTAGACTTGACTTGAGGCATGTAACTGGATAAGAGTAAACGCTTGGCAATGTAAGAAGAACTTTTCTTGCGGAGATCATCAATGATTGCTTTTAAGAACTCATGCTCTTGCTCAAGATTGAGCTTTTCAAAGCGTAATTTCTCATGAGCTCTTAAAAGTTCTCGATGATCTTCGAAGATAGTTTCATGAGCTAACTTAAGAGTGTTTAGTTCTTTAGTTAGAGCCTCAATCTTCTCCTTATCATTGTCATTCGTTTTATCTTGATTAGCATGATTAATTGACGTTTCATCATAGTATTCATCACTAGAGTTGTCAACAAGCAAATCATCACCTAACAAGTCATCTTCATCACTATTGAAATCAACATACTCGGGGTGTGTTACCTTAGGACCTTTGGCCATGAAGCATCTTCCAATTCCGTCATTTGGTGAGTCAAATATGTCGTAGGAGTTGGTTGACACAAGTGCTAGACCGGCAACACCTTCATCTTGAGTATCTTCGGAGTCGGAGTGATAACTTCTCTCGGAGTGGCTGTCGGAGTCGGAGCCGGATACCCATTCACCAACATGAGCTTGATGTCTTCGTTTTGTGTAGCTCCTTGATGATTTTTCCTTCCTTTTCGAATCCTTGCTTCTCCGTGAGTATCTTCGTTCATAACGATCATCTCTACTCCTTCTCTCTCTTGGTGGTGATTCTTTGCTTCTTCTTTTGGAGAATCTTCTCTTCTCTTGTAGGGAGCCGTACACTCATTGGAATAGTGTCCGGGTCTTCCACAGCTGTAGCAGTTTCGCTCTCGACTAGAAGATCTTTTGTCATTGTAGGACCTTGACTTGAAGCTTCTATCTTTGCTTCTACTCTTGTAGAACTTGTTGAAGTTCTTCACCATTAAGCTCAATTCTTCATTGAAGTTTTGTTTCTCACTTGATGATGTAGGGGCTTCACATGAGGCTTTGTAGGCACCACTTGATTTGTTGTGAAGTTCCTCTTTATCCTTAAGTGACATCTCATGAGCAACAATTCTTCCAATCACCTCCGTTGGCTTGAGATCTTTGTAATTGGGCATCATTTGGATCAATGTGCACACGGTATCATATTTTCCATCTAAGGCTCTTAGAATCTTCTTGATGATGAATCTATCGGTCATCTCTTCACTTCCTAAGCCGGCAATCTCATTTGTGATGAGAGCAAGCCTAGAGTACATTTCAGCGACACCTTCACCATCCTTCATTTTGAACTTGTCAAGTTGACTTTGAAGCACATCCAACTTGGATTCCGTGACGGAGTCGGTACCTTCGTGCATATCAATCAAAGTGTCCCAAATTTCCTTTGCATTCTCAAGACGGCTGATTTTGTTGAATTCTTTGGGGCACAATCCGTTGAAGAGAATATCACAAGCTTGAGCATTGTATTGCAACATCTTCAACTCATCCGCGGTAGCTTCACGGTTTGGTTCTTTCCCATCAAAGAAGTCACCTTGCAAACCAACACACACAATAGCCCAAACGGCGGGGTTATGTCCAAGAATATGCATTTTCATTTTATGCTTCCAACTAGCAAAATTAGTACCATCAAAGTAAGGACCTCTACGGTGATAATTTCCCTCGCTAGACGCCATACTCTCCTAGGTTGTGAAACCAAGGCTATGACCACCAAAGGCTATGGAGATCAAAGCAAATGGAGACCAAAGCTCTGATACCACTTGTAGGATCGAAAGTATGTCTAGAGGGGGGGGGGATTAGACTACTTGACCAAATAAAAACTTAACCTTTTCCCAATTTTAGTTCTTGGCAGATTTTAGCTATTGTAGGACAAGTCAAGCAATCATCACACAATTCAAGCAAGCATGCAAAGAGTATATTGGCAGCGGAAAGTAAAGCATGCAACTTGCAAGAATGTAAAGGGAAGGGTTTGGAGAATTCAAACGCAATTGGAGACACGGATGTTTTTCCCGTGGTTCGGATAGGTGGTGCTATCCTACATCCACTGGTAGAAAAAGGGCCTATAGGCCCGGTTCGTAAGGGCCTTTAGTCCCGGTTCCGGAACCGGGACTAAAGTGTCGGTACTAATACCTCCCCCCTTAGTCCCGGTTCAATCCAGAACCGGTACTAAAGGGCAGAGCCCAGTCAGGAGACCCTTTGGTCCCGGTTGGTGGCACCAACCGGGACTAATAGGCATCCACGCGTCAGCACTTCTGTGGCTGGGGTTTTTGTTTTTTTTTGAAAGGGGGGGGGGGTTGGGGGTTTTGCGGGGTTAATTTAGGTGTTTCATATATTGTGTTAGCTAGTTATAATTAATAGAGAGAAGTGTCCTCTCTTCTGTCCGTGCTTGGTCGACGCTACGTACTATACATACGTATATAGAGAGGACTAGGCACGCTAGCTAGCTAGTAAGCAAACGAAGGAAACAGAAGATCGTCATGAACATATATGCATATATACAAAGAGAAGTGATATCGACCACCTCTCCTTCTCCGAGAGATTGGTCGAACAACAAGTTCTCATATATCTATCTGACACTACCGGCTACATATATACAATAATTATCTCTTACAAATGTAATCATACGGACTCAGGGTCCACATAGAATTCTCCGTCTTCAGGGATCACATGGTCAAGAAAGAATGCCGCCAATTCCTCTTGAATTGCTCGCATGCGAGCTGGTGCTAGGAGTTCATCCCGCTTCCGAAACATCTAATTTGAAGAAGGGGGTCAATACGTATATATATATATATATATAAATGAATGAAACTCAACACAAATGATGGTAATAAAATAAAATTGTGAATGTTGTTATTTACGTACTTCATATTGTTCGTTAGAGTACCCGCCCCGCTCACAGGTCGTGTGGCGGATGGACTCGCAGATGTAGTATCCACAGAAATCATTCCCTTGTTCCTGCCACAACTACTTTACAAGAAATAGAGGTCAATCAAACTGATAAGCAAGAATGCTAAATGGTATTGATGAAGCTAGCGCTTGAATCACTAGGAGATGCGCGGAACATGCTACTATAGTACTTACTTTCGGGTGTCTAAATTCCAGCTCCTTCGGCAGTCCCGGAACTGTTTTGGTGAATTTTCTCCAAACCCTGCGGGACAAAGAAAACAATTACTTGATATCAGGAAATGAACAAAGTTGCTGATATGGTGGATAATGATCGATTTAACTTACTTCTTGAGGATTTCAGTCATGTCCGCATACTCCTTGGGATCTTTTCGTTTAGAGTCCAAGACGGTTACTACTCCCTGCTCAAGCTTAATCTCTAGGAGAATATAGTGGTAACTGCACACACATGCATAACTCATCAATTACATTACTATAACCTTGACTAATATATAAGGGAAACCGAATACGCACAAGACAGTAACACTCACCTGAAGTTGTAAGGAAAGAGTATTATATCTTTGTTTTGATTTATTACGAACGATCGTAGCAAGCTGGCCTCGGTAGCTGCGGCATGAAGTTTAACCTGAGTTGCATCTATGAGATTTGTGTTAATGAACCCAATATCACCGACTTATCTTTTCTTCAATTCGACGATCTTCAATCTGCATAATATAGTGAGGATAATTATAAATACATGCAATGAAAGAGCTGAGCTATATAGAGTACTTAATGACAGAAGTAGTAGTACTTACAGACAGTAGCAGGTGACCGTTGCTTTATCGAGGGCCAATTGATTGAAAAACTGATAGAACTCCTCAAATGGAACAGGCAACAGATCAATTCCAACGAGGTCATGCTCCGGTTTAACTCTCGCATACAAAGTACTCCTCCCCGAGAGTCTCTGCAGATTTTCAAGTACCAATCATGCAATCTTCGCATCATCGTTGATAGAGATCTTTCATCTTTGACGAGAGGCTTCCCGTACTCGTATCTTTGTATCTGCACGTCCATGGGTTCATAATGTACTTCGTCGGGCAGGTAATCTGCAAGATTGCTATAACCGGGCACCATCCTCGGATCATTATCGACGTTGTGGCTAGGCACCTTGAGCGGGGGGCACGATTGCTTCGCTTGTTCGCCGAGCTGGGCAATTTGTTTCCCAGCTCGTCGTTCTTTCAGCCTTTGATCACTGACAGTACTTCCCGACCGCTCCGCTTCGGCAAATTCCTTTCCAATAATGCGGTCATAGTTTCCTTTCGGCGAATCAGACTTCAGTGGTTTTGTCAGGGCAGCCAGAGTGCGCTTCACTTTCACCCGATCTACCTTCTCCTCCGGAGGTGGATGTTTCTTTGCTTTCACCCCTTCAAAGAATTTCTTCACTTCTTCTCGCGCGATCTCGGCGTTCTCCTCCTGGGTCCTCTCGTATGGTAACTTCTCTGGAGTCTTCAGAGAAGGACCGAATTTGTATGTCCTCCCGCCTCTGTTTGTACTGCTAGACGCCGACCGAGCAGACGTAGCGGTTGTCTTCTTTACTTGCTTAAGAGGCGGAGGAGAAGGACTACGACGCGCCGGAGCAGCTGGAGCGGCGGCAGGTCTCTTCCGCCCTTGCTGACGAGGCGGAGAAGGAGGAGGCTGGCTGCTCGGGCGCGTCGGCGCAGGCGGAGAAGGAGGCGGAGTGCCGCCGCGCGCCGGAGAAGGAGCCGGCCGAGGGCCCTGATCGTCACTCGCCGGAGGAGGAGGCGGTGGAGGCGGAGTGCCCTGACTCGCCGGAGGAGTAGGAGGAGGCGGTGGCGTCCAGTTCGGAAGGTTGATGAGCTCCTTCCGCCATAGGCATGGAGTCTTCAGAGCAGACCCCAGCCAAGTCTCCCCTTCACCGGTAGGGTGGTCAAGCTGGAGGTCCTCAAATCCCTCCGTTATCTCATCCACCATCACCCTAGCATATCCTTCTGGAATCGGCCGGCAGTGAAAAGTTGCGCCGGGTTCAGTAGGAAAAACAGAGCCAACAGCCGCCTTGACCTTCAAATTCATCCATTGCGTCATAAGGTGGCAATTTTGAGACTCTGTTATAGCATCCACGGGATAGCTAGCAGGAGCCGTCAAGGCATGCTCCGGCTGAAGCAGCTCGGTGGAAGCCACGCTGCTTCTGCGCTGAGATGGCGGGGTAGCTTCGGGGGAGGCTTCGGCAGTACGTTTGCTGCGATTTGCTTCTCGTTCCTCTATCGCGTCTACCCTTGCTTGCAGCACTTTTTTCCTCCTCTCATGGGATTTGTAACCGCCTGCGTCCGGAAACCCAACCTTCCACGGAATGGAGCCTGGCGTGCCTCGTGTCCGTCCAGGGTGCTCAGGATTCCCGAGGGCCATTGTGAGCTCGTCGTTCTCTCTGTCAGGAAAGAACGTCCCTTCCTGCGCTGCTTCGATATACTGCTTAAGCTTACTGCCTGGTATGTCCATTTGATCGTTCGTCCAAATGCACTTCCCTGTTACAGGGTCCAGTGTTCCGCCAGCCCCGAAGAACCAAGTCCGGCAACGGTCTGGCCAGTTAATTGTCTCTGGTTCGATCCCTTTATGAACCAGATCATTCTCAGTCTTGGACCACTTAGGCCGGGCTACGAGGTAGCCACCTGACCCCGTGCGATGGTGAAGCTTCTTCTTCACAACATTTTGCTTGTTTGTCGCCGACATCTTCTTACTCTTTTCCGATGTCTTGTGGGCCACAAATGCGGGCCAGTGATCTCTGATATTCTCATATCTGCCCTTAAATTCTGGTGTCTCATTATTTTCGACAAACTTATTCAGCTCTTTCTTCCACCTCCTGAATAGTTCTGCCATCCTCTTCAGAGCAAAAGACTTGATTAATTTCTCTTTAACTGGGTTCTCTGGATTATCCTCAGGCGGTAGGGTGAAATTGGACTTCAGCTCAGTCCAAAGATCATTTTTCTGCATATCATTGACATAAGAGACCTCAGGGTCTTCTGTAGTCGGCTTAAACCATTGCTGGATGCTTATCGGGATCTTGTCCCTAACCAGAACCCCGCACTGAGCAACAAATGCGCTCTTTGTCCGGAGGGGTTCAATAGGTTGGCCGTCGGGCGCGATTGCTATGATCTCAAACTTTTCATCCGAGCTCAACTTTTTCTTCGGGCCTCGTCTCTTTACCGAAGTTGTGCTCGATCCGGAGGGCTAGAAAAAAGAACAAAGACTTAATTAATATGTGTACATACCAAAACAATGAATGCATCAATCAGCTAGTCAACATAGGCTTAACTAATATATATACCTGGCCGGACTCGGTTCGGTCACCGGAGCCGTCCTCATGTTCTTCTTCTTGCACCGGCATTAGGTCACCGTAGCCAGCTTGTTCACCCTCTCCTTCCAGACCATCGGTTTCGTTGAGAAACAACGAGATGGCATCACTTCCTTCTACGATTATGTCCCTCAACAACGCTTCTTTTGTTGCTTCGTCTAGGGCGGTGTCCATAGTTTCTACAAATATTTACAACATGGCAATTATTATTCAAACATGATAGATGGATATATTAGTGCCAAACGTAGAACTAGCTACCTAATCATACTAAGCTATCGGGAGGGGGTATATATCGACAACGACGACACTACATCTATGTCCCTCGACGACCCTCGTTCCCGATAAAAAAAGAGGAAGAAGAAGAAAAATAAGAGGAGAAGAAAGAATAGAGGAGAAGATCTCCTCTATTCTTTCTTCTCCTCTTTTTTTCTTCTTCCTCTTCTTTTTTTATCCTCTTCTTCCTCTCATGTTCGATAGGATCGCCGAGGGGTCGGGAGGTTGCGTAGTGTCTCAGGATTCAACAAAACCATGTCTTCATCATTAGGCGAAAGTAACATGTGCATGATGGTACGAAGCTCTTCAAAGTTGTTCTGGAACGGACTCCCAGATAGGATAATCTGCCTTTTGGTACAAAGTTCAGCAAGAGCCTTCCGAATATCTCTATTTGGAAGGCCTTTGCTGAATTGGTACCAAAAGGCGGATTATTCTATCCGGGACTCCATTCCAAAACAACTTTGCAGAACTTCGTACCAACATGCCCTGGTTACTTCCGGCTAATGATGAAGGCATGGATTTCTTCAATACTTTGACACTAGGAAACCTCTCTCTACTTCCGGCTAATAAGAATAAGAAGAAGAAGAAGAATAAGAAGAAGAAAAGAAGAAAAAAAAGAGGAGAAGAAGAAAGGAATAGTGGAGAAAAGAGAAAATAGAATATATTCTATTTTCTCTTCTTCTCCACTATTCCTTTCTTCTTCTCCTCTTCTTTTTCTTCTTTTTTCTTCTTCTTATTTATTTCTCCTCTTCTTTTCGGTAGAGGAAACCCTAAATAGCTAGCAAGTTTCGTGGGTGTGAGATACATGTGGCCTTCGGTGTCGGACACTACATCCACGTCCCACAAGTGACGTGGGCGTCGAAGCCCGCGCCACTTGTGGGATGTGGGTGTAGTGTCCGACACCGACGGTACATGTATCTCACACCGACGATACTTTCTATTTAGGGTTTCTCCTCTACCGCTCCTCGACCTCTCGACGACCCTCGTTCCCGATAAAATAAAGAGGAAGAAGAAGAAGAAAAAAGAAGAAAAGAAAGAATAGAGGAGAAGACTTCCTCTTCTTCCTCTCCTCTTCTTCTCCCTCTTCTTCCCCTTCTTTTTTCTTCTTCTTATTTATTTCTCCTCTTCTTCCTCTCCTCTTCTTCTTCTTATTTAGTTCTCTCGACCCCTCATCCCTCTCTCGACCCCTCGATGACCCTCATCCCTGATAACATATTTTTTCTCCCCTCGACACCTCTCGACCTCTCGTCCCACTCTCGACCCCTCATCATCATCTATCTCCCCCCTCGTTTTCTTTAGCATATATCCATGAACAAAATAGAGGAGAAGATCGAAGAAAAAAAAAGAAGCCTTCCTCTTCTTATTTTCCTTTCCAAACTCCTTCCTTTTCTTCTTCTTCTTCTTCCTTCTTCCTCTTTTCTTCCTTTTCCTTATTTTACTTTTTCCTCTACACTAACCTAAAATCGATATCTACTAATTAACAACCTAAATAAAAAAAATGAATACATATATGAAAAAAACATCATATAAAAAAACATTTTTGACATATTTAGCATATTCTGATCCATAGTTCAAAATTTTCAAATTTCATTCAAATGAAATTTGAATCAGATTCAAATAACTTGTTGAAAACTAAATAGAATCGGATTCTAATTTTCTCTTCTTCTCCTCTATTCCTTTCTTCTTCTCCTCTTCCTTTTCTTCCTCTCCTCGTCTTCTCCTTCTTCTTCTCCTTCTACGAATAGTGTTCCCGAGTGAACCGGAGGGGGACATTGGTCATATTTTCTACGAATGTTCTATATACATACATCCATCGATATCATTCCATACATACATATATATCTACATTATATATGAACAAAAAAATATCAAAATTCATCATACATACATGCATCTACAGTATATATGAACAAAAATTATAAACTTTCTCCCCAAATCATACATACATACATACATACATCTACATCATATCAATATTTTGCAAATTTGGAGCAGGGAAGGAAGGAGAGGATGGGCTACCTCTCCCGGAGGGATCGGGGAGGAGACGCGGGCGGCCGGCGTCGGGGGCGACGGCGACGAGGACGGGCTCGGGGTCGGCGAGGGCGAGGGCGACGGCGGGGTGCGCTCAGCGGCGGCGGACGGCGGAGCTCGAGGGCGAGGGCGAGGGCGACGGCTGGGCGGCTCGGGGTCGGCGACGACGGCGAGGCAGGGCGCGCTCGGGGGCGGGGCAGGGGCAACGGCGGCGACGGCGAGGCGAGCAGAGGGGCAGCCTGGCGGCGATCGAAGAAACTGTACCAAAATTTTCACAAGTGTGGCTTATATAGACGGAGCATTGGTCCCAGTTGGTGGCACCAACCGTGACCATTGCCCCCTTTAGTCCCGGTTCGAGCCACCAACCGGGACCAAAGGCCTCTTTTCGGCAGCCCAAAGGGCGGGAAGCGAAGGCCATTGGTCCCGGTTGGTGGCACCAACCGGGACTAAAGGGGGGCAATGGTCACGGCTGGTGCCACCAACCGGGACCAATGCCACTTTAGTCCCGGTTGGTGCCACCAACCGGGACCAATACCCTTGTGCTGCCCCGCGCCCAAAAGTTTAGTCCCACATCGCTAGTTGACAGCGCCCAACACCAGTTTATAAGCTCTGCTGCCTCCTCCCTCTCGAACTCCTCTGAACTGCAGGCCTATGGGCCTAATTTGACACTGCTTTGCCTGTGGGCCTATTGGGCCTTCTGCGGGCCTGAATCCTGGCCCATGTAGGGTTTCTAGTCGTATTCAGGCCGTGGAGGCCCAGTAGGTGGCATTTTTTTGGTTTTTTCTTTTTTATTTCTACATTTTTTGGTTTTTTATTTTTTTATTTCTACTTAAAACTAAATAC
The DNA here is from genome assembly GCF_002575655.3 of Aegilops tauschii subsp. strangulata. Taxonomy (NCBI): domain Eukaryota; kingdom Viridiplantae; phylum Streptophyta; class Magnoliopsida; order Poales; family Poaceae; genus Aegilops; species Aegilops tauschii. The sequence goes on along the minus strand of NC_053036.3, from coordinate 641,922,075 downwards.
TTAAAGTTTTTTAGTGATTTCTTTTTGCTTTTAGGTCACAAAAATTATAAACTTTCTGTTAGTGCCATTAGTTTTAAATTTTAAATAGTTTAAATTTGAATTTTTAAAAATTTGTGTGAATCACTAGTTTATGAATAACTTTACTATAAAATTAGAATTTTTTTTTCTATTTATTTTTTATTTCTACTTACAACTAAATACTTACAGTTTTTTAGTGATTTCTTTTTGCTTTTAGGTCACAAAAATTATAAACTTTCTGTTAGTGCCATTAGTTTTAAATTTTAAATAGTTTAAATTTGAATTTTAAAAATTTGTGTGAATCACTAGTTTATGAATAACTTTACTATAAAATTAGAATTTTTTTTCTATTTATTTTTTATTTCTACTTACAACTAAATACTTACAGTTTTTTAGTGATTTCTTTTTGCTTTTAGGTCACAAAAATTATAAACTTTCTGTTAGTGCCATTAGTTTTAAATTTTAAATAGTTTAAATTTGAATTTTTAAAAATTTGTGTGATTCACTAGTTTATGAATAACTTTACTATAAAATTAGAATTTTTTTCTTCTTTGCTATTTATTTTTTATTTATACTTACAATTAAATACTTATAGTTTGATTTTAGGTCACACAAATTATATTCTTTTTGCTATTGAAGAATATTATAGTTTTATTTTAGTTGATCATAACATAATATTTTAATTGATTGTTTTTATTTTCATAAAAGTTTTGTAGTTCATTCTGTTTGCTATTAATTCATTCTTTGAGCTAAATGACTCTGAAATTGGAAAGCATTTCAAAATGAACTCTGAAAAGGTTGAAGTTGGCATGGTATCATCATTTCACCCACATAGCATGTTCCAAAAAGTAGAGAGGGTTACGACAAAAACTTGATGCACTTCGTGTACAAAATGGACAATCACTTTCGAAGTATCAAAGTTTCGAACCATAAGACATGAAAGCATTTCAAATGAACTCTGAAAAAGTTGAAAGTTGGGATGGTATCATAATTTCACCCACATAGCATTTGCTTATTACGGGAGAAAGTCTTCACTTTTTCTTTGCTTGTGTCATTTGCTTATTGCGCCGTAACCATGGATAATCTTCATTGTTTATCAGGATGCTTGGGTCAGCCTTGACATTGAAGGGAGGAATTTCATGAAACTTTTCATAATCTTCAGACATGTCTGTCTTGCCGTCCACTCCCAGGATGTCCCTTTTTCCTGAAAGAACTATGTGGCGCTTTGGCTCATCATATGATGTATTCGCTTCCTTATCTTTTCTTTTTCTCGGTTTGGTAGACATGTCCTTCACATAGATAACCTGTGCCACATCATTGGCTAGGACGAACGGTTCGTCAGTGTACCCAAGATTTTTCAGATCCACTGTTGTCATTCCGTACTGTGGGTCTACCTGTACCCCACCGCCTAACAGATTGACCCATTTGCACTTAAACAAAGGGACCTTAAAATCAGGTCCGTAGTCAAGTTCCCATATGTCCACTATGTAACCATAATATGTGTCCTTTCCGCTCTCGGTTGCTGCATCAAAGCGGACACCGCTGTTTTGGTTGGTGCTCTTTTGATCTTGGGCGATCGTGTAAAATGTATTCCCATTTATCTCGTATCCTTTGTAAGTCAATACAGTCAAAGATGGTCCCCTGGACAACAAGTACAACTCATCACAAACAGTGTTGTCACCTCTGAGACGTGTTTCCAACCAACTGCTGAAAGTCCTGATGTGTTCACATGTAATCCAGTCGTCGCACTGCTCCGGGTGTTTGGAGCGCAGACTGTTCTTGTGTTCATCGACATACGGGGTCACCAAGGTAGAGTTCTGTAGAACTGTGTAGTGTGCTTGAGACCAAGAATATACGTCCCTGCATATTATTGAGTCTCTTCCCAGAGTGCCTTTTCCAGTCAGTCTCCCCTCATACCGCGATTTAGGGAGACCTATCTTGTTAAGGCCAGGAATGACGTCAACACAAAACCCGATAACATCCTCTGTTTGATGGCCCATGGAGATGCTTCCTTCTGGCCTAGCGCGGTTACGGACATATTTCTTTAGGACTCCCATGAACCTCTCAAAGGGGAACATATTGTGTAGAAATACGGGCCCCAGGATGACAATCTCGTCGACTAGATGAACTAGGACGTGCGTCATGATATTGAAGAAGGATGGTGGGAACACCAGCTCGAAACTGACAAGACATTGCGCCACATCACTCCTTAGCCTTGGTACGATTTCTGGATCGATCACCTTCTGAGAGATTGCATTGAGGAATGCACATAGCTTCACAATGGCTAATCGAACGTTTTCCGGTAGAAGCCCCCTCAATGCAACCGGAAGCAGTTGTGTCATAATCACGTGGCAGTCATGAGACTTTAGGTTCTGAAACTTTTTCTCTGGCATATTTATTATTCCCTTTATATTCGACGAGAAGCCAGTCGTGACCTTCATACTGAGCAGGCATTCAAAGAAGATTTCTTTCTCTTCTTTCGTAAGAGCGTAGCTGGCAGGACCTTTATACTGCTTCGGAGGCATGCCGTCTTTTTCGTGGAAACGTTGCAGGTCCTCTCGTGCCTCAGGTGTATCTTTTGTCTTCCCATACACGCCCAAGAAGCCTAGCAGGTTCACGCAAAGGTTCTTCGTCACGTGCATCACGTCGATTGAGGAGCGGACCTCTAGGTCTTTCCAGTAGGGTAGGTCCCAAAATATAGATTTCTTCTTCCACATGGGTGCGTGTCCCTCAGCATCATTCGGAACAGCTAGTCCACCGGGACCCTTTCCAAAGATTACGTAGTGTAAATCATTGACCATAGCAAGCACGTGATCACCGGTGCGCATGGCGGGCTTCTTCCGGTGATCTGCCTCGCCTTTGAAATGCTTGCCTTTCTTTCGACATTGATGGTTGGTCGGAAGAAATCGACGATGGCCCAGGTACACATTCTTCCTGCATTTGTTCAGGTATATACTTTCAGTGTCATCTAAACAGTGCGTGCATGCGTGGTATCCTTTGTTTGTCTGTCCTGAAAGGTTACTGAGAGCGGGCCAATCGTTGATGGTCACGAACAGCAACGCCTTAAGGTTAAATTCCTCCTGTCTGTCCTCATCCCACGTACGTACACCGTTTCCATTCCACAGCTGTAAAAGTTCTTCAACTAATGGCCTTAGGTACACATCAATTTCGTTGCCGGGTTGCTTAGGGCCTTGGATGAGAACTGGCATCATAATGAACTTCCGCTTCATGCACATCCAAGGAGGAAGGTTATACATACATAGAGTCACGGGCCAGGTGCTGTGATTGCTGCTCTGCTCCCCGAAAGGATTAATGCCATCCACGCTTAAAGCAAACCATACATTCCTTGGGTCCTTTGCAAACTCATCCCAGTACTTTCTCTCGATTTTTCTCCACTGCGACCCGTTAGCGGGTGCACTCAACTTCCCATCTTTCTTTCGGTTCTCACTGTGCCATCGCATCAACTTGGCATGCTCTTCGTTTCTGAACAGACGTTTCAACCGTGGTATTATAGGAGCATACCACATCACCTTCGCAGGAACCCTCTTCCTGAGGGGCTCGCCGTCAACATCACCAGGGTCATCTCGTCTGATCTTATACCGCAACGCACCGCATACCGGGCATGCGTTCAGATCCTTGTATGCACCGCGGTAGAGGATGCAGTCATTAGGGCATGCATGTATCTTCTCCACCTCCAATCCTAGAGGGCATACGACCTTCTTTGCTGCGTATGTACTGTCGGGCAATTCGTTATCGTTTGGAAGCTTCTTCTTCAATATTTTCAGTAGCTTCTCAAATCCTTTGTCAGCCACAGCATTCTCTGCCTTCCACTACAGCAATTCCAGTACGGTACCGAGCTTTGTGTTGCCATCTTCGCAATTGGGGTATAACCCTTTTTTGTGATCCTCTAACATGCGATCGAACTTCAGCTTCTCCTTTTGACTAATGCATTGCGTCCTTGCATCGACAATGACCCGGCGGAGATCATCATCATCGGGCACATCGTCTGGTTCCTCTTGATCTTCAGCAGCTTCACCCGTGGCAGTATCATTGGGCACATCGTCTGGTTCCTCTTGATCTTCACCAGCTCCCCCCGTTGCAGCATCACCGTATTCAGGGGGCACATAGTTGTCATCGTACTCTTCTTCTTCGCCGTCTTCCATCATAACCCCTATTTCTCCGTGCCTCGTCCAAACATTATAGTGTGGCATGAAACCCTTGTAAAGCAGGTGGGAGTGAAGGATTTTCCGGTTAGAGTAAGACCTCATATTCCCACATTCAGTGCATGGACAACACATAAAACCATTCTGCTTGTTTGCCTCAGCCGCATCGAGAAACTCATGCACGCCCTTATTGTACTCGCGGGTGTGTCTGTCACCGTACATCCATTGACGGTTCATCTGCGTGCATTATATATAATTAAGTGTCCAAATTAATAGAAGTTCATCATCACATTAAAACCAAAGTGCATACATAGTTCTCATCTAACAACATATAGCTCTCCAGAGCATCTAATTAATTAAACCATACATAGAAACTATGTAAAACATTTCAATGCGAAAACAAATGCGATCATAATCGCAACCAAGGTAACAATTGATCCAACGGCATAATGATACCAAGCCTCGGTATGAATGGCATATTTTCTAATCTTTCTAATCTTCAAGCGCATTGCATCCATCTTGATCTTGTGATCATCGACGACATCCGCAACATGCAACTCCAATATCATCTTCTCCTCCTCAATTTTTTTTATTTTTTCCTTCAACAAATTGTTTTCTTCTTCAACTAAATTTAACCTCTCGACAATAGTGTCGGTTGGCATTTCCGATTCACATACATCCTAGATAAATAAAATCTATGTCACGTTGGTCGGCATAATTTTCATAAACAATAAATGAACCAATAGTTATGAAGATAATATACATACCAAATCCGAATCATAGACAGGACGAGGGCCGACGGGGGCGGATACCAAAACCCTCGCACTATATAAGATGCAATAATAAATGTAAGAAAATGATACAAGTATCTATCTAAACAGACAAGTAAGAATATTTTTCTTTTCAGAAAGAAGATAAGAACAAGAGGCTCACCACGGTGGTGTCGGTGATGAGATCAGCGCGGGTGATCGACGGTGATGAAGACGGGGACGGGGCGTGACGGACCGCTAAATCTAGACAAATCTCGAGGAAAATGGAGCTTGGAGGTCGAGCTTCGAGAGGAGAAAGTTTAAGTAGTGTTGCTCGGGCATTCCATCGAACACCTCATGTGCATAGGAGGTCAGCTAGAGCACCACAAACCCCTCCCCTCGCCGGCCAGAGAAAAACAGAGCACGGGAGTGCTCTGCTCGCGGGCGAGGGTATATATAGGCACCTCATTGGTCCCGGTTTGTGGCAAGAACCGGGACTAAAGGGGAGCCTTTGGTCCCGGTTCGGGCCACCAACCGGGACCAATGGTGGTGGGCCAGGAGCGAGGCCCATTGGTCCCGGTTCGTCCCACCAACCGGGACCAAAAGGTCCAGACTAACCGGGACCAATGGCCCACGTGGCCCGGCTGGCCCCCTGGGCTCACGAACCGGGACCAATGCCCACATTAGTCCCGGTTCTACACTGAACCGGGACTAATGGGCTGAGCCGGCCTGGACCATAGCCCTGTTTTCTACTAGTGATCCACGTTGATGGAGACTTCAACCCACGAAGGGTAACGGTTGCCCGAGTCCACGGAGGGCTCCACCCACAAAGGGTAACGATTGCGCGAGTCCAGGGAGGGCTCCACCCACGAAGGGTCCACGAAGAAGCAACCACCCACAAAGGGTCCACGAAGAAGCAACCTTGTCTATCCCACCATGGCCATCGCCCACAAAGGACTTGCCTCACTAGCGGTAGATCTTCATGAAGTAGGCGATCTCCTTGCCCTTACAAACTCCTTGGTTCAACTCCACAATCTTGTCGGAGGCTCCCAAGTGACACCTAGCCAATCTAGGAGACACCACTCTCCAAGAAGTAACAAATGGTGTGTAGGTAATGAACTCCTTGCTCTTGTGCTTCAAATGATAGTCTCCCCAACACTCAACTCTCTCTCATAGGATTTGGATTTTGTGGAAAGAAGATTTGAGTGGAAAGCAACTTGGGGAAGGCTAGAGATCAAGATTCATATGGTAGGAATGGAATATCTTGGTCTCAACACATGAGTAGGTGGTTCTCTCTCAGAACATATGAGTTGGAATTGTGTATGTGTTCTGACGGCTCTCTCCACGAATGAAGAGGAGGTGGAGGGGTATATATAGCCTCCACACAAAATCCAACCGTTACACACAGTTTTCCAATCTCGGTGGGACCGAATCAACAAACTCGGTCGGACCGAAAATGTAAACCTAGTGACCGTTAGAGATTTTCGGTGGGACTGACATGCAACTCGGTAGGACCGATATGGTTAGGGTTTGGGCATAACGTAATCTCGGTGAGACCGAATTTGGTAATTAGCTAACTAGAGAGTTGGTCAGGCAAACTCGGTGGGACCGATTTGCTCTTTCGGTGAGACCGAAAAGTTACAAAAAGGAAACACTGAATTTACATTGCAATCTCGGTGGGACCGATCCGCTCTTTCGGTGAGACCGAAAAGTTACGAAAGAGAAACAGAGAGTTTGCAATCCCATCTCGGTGAGACCGAGATCCCTATCGGTAGAACCGAATTGCTAGGGTTTGGAAGTGGCTTATGACAAGTGAAACTCGGTGGCGCCGGATAGGAAGAATCGGTAGGACCGAGTTTGGCTTAGGGTTTAGGTCATATGTGGATATGGGAAAGTAGTTGAGGGTTTTGGAGCATATCACTAAGCACATGAAGCAAGAGGCTCATTAAGCAACACCTCATCCCTCCTTGATAGTATTGGCTTTTCCTAAAGACTCAATGTGATCTTGGATCACTAAAATATAAAATGAAGAGTCTTGAGCTTTTGAGCTTGAGCCAATCCTTTGTCCTTAGCATTTTGAGGGTTCCACTTTCACATCCATGGCATGCCAATCATTGAGCTTTCCTGAAATAGTCATTTTGGAATAGCATTAGCTCGATGAGCTATATGTTGTTATGAATTACCAAAACCACCTAGGGATAGTTGCACTTTCAGGGGTCCACCAACTCGGTCCCGGCGGTTACAGAGTGGCGAAGCCTGTATGGGACAAGGAGGACGCGGAGCGTGCCGAGCAAGGCCTACCGCCCCGCTTCGAAAAATAGAGTGACAAGCAGACCAGGAACTTTCTCAGGGCCCGGTACAAGGAGGACCAGGTAACAAAGGAGCTTACCACGGATCCGAAGACCAAGAAGCTTGAGCTTGTTCTGGTAAGGAATACACCCCCGCGTAATTAGCTCCATATGGTTGCATTCTAATTAATCCCCAATATTTCTAAATGGTTCACGTTCCTTCCGCAAGACAAAGAAAGCAGTAGCGCGGGGTCGTCTCAGAGCTCCCCTTTCGACACCCCTTTGAATAGGGCATTGAACGTAATGAAAAACAGGGATAAGCTCAATAAGCCGACATCAGCTGGTCGTGTGGCCGGCAAAGGCTTGTCCACAAAATGGTCGTCATACTATGGCGCTGGTGGGCGAAAGGAGAAAAAGACCAGCTCGGAAAGCCAGTCGCGCGAGGTTGAAGTACTCAAGGCGCAAGTGGCGCGGATTCCAGAGATGGTCCAAGAGCAAGTGCAACAACAACTGGGATCGACGCTTACCGGCATTATGCCTACCTTGATTCATGGGATAACGACGTGGATTGCGGGTGGCCAACAGGGGCCGCTCCCGATTCCCAGCTTCACGGCCAGCAACTCACACAACGCGCAGGCGGCGCCATTGGTGTCTCCGGCGGCGGCGGTATTGGTGTCTACGGCGGCGGCGCCATTGGTGTCTCCGGCGGAGCCGGTATTGGTGTCTCCGACGCCGGCATTGGAGCTTAATGCATCCGGGTGTACGCCGGCCGGCACCTCGCCAACAAGCGGCCCCTCCGTCAGTTGCACACCAGCCGTTGGCGGTGCCTCGACATTAGCCGAGCTCGACGGCATCACGGTAACTAAGCCTCTTGGCCGAGGACTTCATCTCCTTGCCTTTGACTGGGCATCCCTGGCGCCCTACATGTTTTCGCAGGGCGCCGCCAACGTTCCTTGCACTCTCCTGCACTTCGTGGGCCACGAGTTGGTCGATGTCGCCAAGGGAAGAATCATTCAACCGGGCAACCCCGTGTTCCATGGTAATCCGATGCCACCCACAATGTATAGGGTTGAAGTGGTTCGGGTGCTGCCAGGCTGCGACGAGCTGTTACCTCCGATTCGACCCGCTGGGGCCGGCGAAGAAGATGAGATGACCCTCAGCGCATGCGTAAGCTGGCCCCTGCTTTGGCCGAATAGCCAGATTCGTTTGGGGGTGGGGGACACCACCCCACAGACAAGACCGCCAGTCGTGCCGGCGCCAAGCCATGGCAAGAACGTCGCAACGCTACCGGACATGCCGGACATCCCTATGGCACAGGATCCGGACGACGACGACAACGACGATGGTACATTTACCAACGTCGATAAGTACTTTGCCGAACATGGGTACAGTGACGAGTTCTGCGGGCCTCCTTCTCAAGAACCCAAACAAGACGACCGCGATCTAGCGGGTACGGCCGAGAAACCCAATTGCAACAGGCGTCGTCTGGCATTCAGTTCTCAGGAGACGCCTCCAGCTGCCGCCTTCACCGAGCCTTAGATAGCGGAGGTGCCAAATATTATCAGCCCCAACACACTCAAGAAGGCGGTCTGTGAGCAGAACTCGGTCCCATTACAGCAGATCAAGAAGAAGGGCCGGAAACGGCCGACTAAAAAGGCCGCTGGTGCGAGCCAGCCGGCACCGAGTACGATCCGTGCTCAGGACGGGCCACCTTCACCTAAGGATATCTCGAGGAGGGTGCATGTGGCGGGTAGGGCGATGCTGCCGACAAATATGCTCAATGCTGCAACCGGTGCTATGCGGAGTCTGCACGACAGTGTTCTTTCTTTGGAGAAGCGGCGTCTCAGAGAGAATGATGTGGCATACCCGGTTTTCGTGGCCAAGGTGCCAGAGGGCAAGGGCTTTGTGGATGGCGACATCGGGGGTACGATCGTCCTGCAGTTTGATGACATCTTTGCTATGTTTAACCTTCATCCGCTGCACTACACCTTCGTTCGGCTGTTTTCGCTGAGTATGGAGATGCGGGTCATTAGAGACAAGACCCCGGACATCGTGATCGTCGACCCCTTCTACATGCGTGCCAAGCTCTTGAGCAGCGCTGGGGACCGCAAAGTCGCGAGTTCACACCTCGAAGACGTCATTCTGGCAAACCCAGATTAGGATAACTACCTTGTGGCTTACTTTCCCGAGTAAGTCATCCCTTAACCGCCCCGTAACATATGATTTCTTAGATTTTGATCGTTCTTTTTTTTCTAACATTCCGTGTTCTATGCAGTGACACACATTGCACACTTATCCTCTTAAGCCCGAAATATTCCATGGCCACGTATTTCGACCCGAACCGTAACTCCAAGATAGACTACACAAATATCAAGAAAGTTCTTGATGATGTTCTCCCCGGCTACGCCAAATCTGGAGGCACCTTCACCAGGGCAGTTCGTAAGTACGGCAAGCACGTGTTCGCCCACAATACGACGTTCTACTGCGTCAAGCAGCCGCCTGGCGGTCAGAAGGATGCCTACTACGCCCTCCATCACATGCGGGCGATCGTAAGGGACCATCATCACCTTCTGCTACCAAATAATCTCAAAGATTGGGCCGCGAGCTTGTCGGCAATCTAGGACGCGGACATCAGACAAGAATTCTTTCGCATCCAGTCGGAGTTTGCGGACATCATCCATCAAGATGTCCTTCATACCTCGGGGCAGTTCTTCCTCAGATATCAACCGTCCAACATTGAGATAGACGGAATGCTACAAATGCAGGCTGACAATGCCCGCGATTTCATGACCATCACGACAGACGGCGGCTTCATCCACACTCCTGTCCATGAGTCGAGTCGAAAGTAGTGATGTGTAGTTCTGAAACATTGATTGGCTCATGTTGTAGTTAAACTTTAATGAATTGTATGTCTCTTTGGTTTGGATAGTCGTTCAACTTAGATGTAATCGATGCTATTTATTAGTAGGACCATGAATCGTGCTATTAATGTCTTGCTTTTCTCTTCCGATCCTTTTGTTGCATACTTATATATTGCTTATGTATGTATTGTCTGTTGTTTGGCTTGTGCATAGAGATGCCGTCGTATGTCGTGTACAAGGGTAAGGTTCCCGGTGTCTACGACGACTGGGAGGAGTGTCGGAGACAGGTTCATCGTTTCAGCGGTAACAGTTACAAAGGGTACACCACTAGGGCGGAGGCGGAATCTAGATACGCCCGCTATCTAGCGGGGGTGAGGAGGGAGCGTTGGAGGAACCGGATGAAGACCAGTTTCATTGCGATGATGCTCATCACTGGTAGAAAAAGGGCCTGTTGTCCCGGTTCGTAAGGGCCTTTTGTCCCGGTTATGGAACCGGGACTAAAGGGTCGGTACTAATGCCCTGTCCCTTTAGTCCTGGTTCAATCCAGAACCGGGACAGATGGGCCTCCACGTGGCCTGTGCGCGGAGCCCAGGCAGGAGACCCTTTGGTCCCAGTTGGTGGCACCAACCGGGATCAATAGGCATCCACGCGTCAGCATTTCTGTGGCTGGGGTTTTTGTTTTTTTTTGAAAGGGGGGGGGGGTTGGGGGTTTTGGGGGGTTAATTTAGGTGTTTCAGATATTGTTTTAGCTAGCTATAATTAATAGAGAGAAGTGTCCTCTCTTATGTCCGTGCTTGGTCGACGCTACGTACTATACATACGTATAGAGAGGACTAGACACGCTAGCTAGCTAGTAAGCAAACGAAGGAAACAGAAGATCGTCATAAACATATATGCATACAGAGAGAAGTGATATCGACCACCTCTCCTTCTCCGAGAGATTGGTCGAACAACAAGTTCTCGTATATCTATCCGACACTACCGGCTACATATATACAATAATTATCTCTTACAAATATAATCATACGGACTCAGGGTCCACATAGCATTCTCCGTCTTCAGCGATCACGTTGTCAAGAAAGAATGCCGCCAATTCCTCTTGAATTGCTCGCATGCAAGCTGGTGCTAGGAGTTCATCCCGCTTCCGAAACATCTAGTTTAAAGAAGGGGTCAATACATATATATATGAATGAATGAAACTCAACACAAATGATGGTAATAAAATAAAATTGTGAATGTTGTTATTTATGTACTTCATATTGTTCGTCAGTGTAGCCCCGCTCACAGGTCGTGTGGCGGATGGACTCGCAAACGTAGTATCCACAGAAATCATTCCCTTGTTCCTGCCACAACCACTTTACAAGAAATAGAGGTCAATCAAACTGATAAGCAAGAATACCAAATGGTATTGATGAAACTAGCGCTTGAATCACTAGTAGATGCGCGGAACATGCTACTATAGTACTTACTTTCGGGTGTCTAAATTGCAGCTCCTTCGGCAGTCCCGGAGCTTTTCTGGTGAATTTTCTCCAAACCCTGCCGGACAAAGAAAACAATTACTTGATATATCAGGAAATGAACAAAGTTGCTGATATGGTGGATAATGATCGATTTAACTTACTTCTCGAGTATTTGAGTCATGTCTGCATATTCCTGGGGATCTTTTCGTCTTGAGACTAAGACGGTTACTAGTCCTTGCTCAAGCTTAATCTCTAGGAGAATATAGTGGAAACTGCACACGCATGCATAACTCATCAATTACATTACTATAACCTTGACTAATATATAAGGGAAACCGAATACACAGAAGACAGTAACACTCACTTGAAGTTGTAAGGAAAGATTATTATATCTTTGTTTTCATTTATTACCAACGATCGTAGCAAGTTGGCCTCGGTAGCTGCGGCATGAAATTTAACCTGAGTTGCATCTATGAGATATGTGTTAATGAACCCAATATCACCGACTTGTCTTTTCTTCAATTCGGCGATCTTCAATCTGCATAATATAGTGAGGATGATTATAAATACATGCAATGAAAGAGCTGAGCTATATAGAGAGACTTAATGATAGAAGTAGTACTACTTACAGACAGTAGCAGACGACCATTGTTTTAACGAGGGCCAATTGATTGAAAAACTGAAAGAACTCCTCAAAGGTTACTGAGAGCGGGCCAATCGTTGATGGTCACGAACAGCAACGCCTTAAGGTTAAATTCCTCCTGTCTGTGCTCATCCCACGTACGTACACCATTTCCATTCCACAGCTGTAAAAGTTCTTCAACTAATGGCCTTAGGTACACATCAATTTCGTTGCCGGGTTGCTTAGGGCCTTGGATGAGAACTAGCATCATAATGAACTTCCGCTTCATGCACATCCAAGGAGGAAGGTTATACATACGTAGAGTCACGGGCCAGGTGCTGTGATTGCTGCTCTGCTCCCCGAAAGGATTAATGCCATCCGCGCTTAAAGCAAACCATACATTCCTTGGGTCATTTGCAAACTCATCCCAGTACTTTCTCTCGATTTTTCTCCACTGCGACCCGTCAGCGGGTGCTCTCAACTTCCCATCTTTCTTTCGGTTTTCACTGTGCCATCGCATCAACTTGGCATGCTCTTCGTTTCTGAACAGACGTTTCAACCGTGGTATTATAGGAGCATACCACATCACCTTCGCAGGAACCCTCTTCCTGGGGGGCTCGCCGTCAACATCACTAGGGTCATCTCGTCTGATCTTATACCGCAATGCACCGCATACCGGGCATGCGTTCAGATCCTTGTCTGCACCGCGGTAGAGGATGCAGTCATTAGGGCATGCATGTATCTTCTCCACCTCCAATCCTAGAGGGCATACGACCTTCTTTGCTGCGTATGTACTGTCGGGCAATTCGTTATCCTTTGGAAGCTTCTTCTTCAATATTTTCAGTAGCTTCTCAAATCCTTTGTCAGCCACAGCATTCTCTGCCTTCCACTGCAGCAATTCCAGTACGGTACCGAGTTTTGTGTTGCCATCTTCGCAATTGGTGTATAACCCTTTTTTGTGATCCTCTAACATGCGATCGAATTTCAGCTTCTCCTTTTGACTTTCGCATTGCGTCATTGCATCGACAATGACCCGGCGGAGATCATCATCATCGGGCACATCGTCTGGTTCCTCTTGATCTTCAGCAGCTTCACCCGTTGCAGCATCATTGGGCACATCGTCTGGTTCCTCTTGATCTTCACCAGCTCCCCCCGTTGCAGCATCACCGTATTCAGGGGGCACATAGTTGTCATCGTACTCTTCTTCTTTGTCGTCTTCCATCATAACCCCTATTTCTCCGTGCCTCATCCAAACATTATAGTGTGGCATGAAACCCTTGTAAAGCAGGTGGGAGTGAAGGATTTTCCGGTTAGAGTGAGACCTCGTATTCCCACATTCAGTGCATGGACAGCACATAAAACAATTCTGCTTGTTTGCCTCAGCCGCATCGAGAAACTCATGCACGCCCTTAATGTACTCGCGGGTGTGTCTGTCGCTGTACATCCATTGCCGGTTCATCTGCGTGCATTATATATAATTAAGTGTCCAAATTAATAGAAGTTCATCATCACATTAAAACCAAAGTGCATACATAGTTCTCATCTAACAACATATAGCTCTCCAGAGCATCTAATTAATTAAACCATACATTGAAACTATGTAAAACATTTCAATGCGAAAACAAATGCGATCATAATCGCAACCAAGGTAACAATTGATCCAACGGCATAATGATACCAAGCCTCGGTATGAATGGCATATTTTCTAATCTTTCTAATCTTCAAGCGCATTGCATCCATCTTGATCTTGTGATCATCGACGACATCCGCAACACGCAACTCCAATATCATCTTCTCCTCCTCAATTTTTTTTTATTTTTTCCTTCAACAAATTGTTTTCTTCTTCAACTAAATTTAACCTCTCGGCAATAGGGTCGGTTGGCATTTCCGATTCACATACATCCTACATAATAAAATCTATGTCACGTTGGTCGGCATAATTTTCATAAACAATAAATGAACCAATAGTTATAAAGATAATATATATACCACATCCGAATCATAGACAGGACGAGGGCCGACGGGGGCGGATACCAAAACCATCGCACTATATAAGATGCAATAATAAAAGTAAGAAAATAATACAAGTATCTATGTAAACATACAAGTAAGAATATTTTTCCTTTCAGAAATAAGATAAGAACAAGAGGCTCACCACGGTGGTGCCGGCGATGAGCTCGGCGCGGGTGATCGACGGCGGTGAAGACGGGGACGGGGCGTGACGGACCGCTAAACCTAGACAAATATTATGGAAAATGGAGCTTGGAGGTCGAGCTTGGAGAGGAGAAAGCTTAAGTAGTGTGGCTCGGGCATTCCATCGAACACCTTGTGTGCATAGGAGGTGAGCTAGAGCACCACCAAGCCCTCTCCCCCTCGGCCAGAGAAAAACAGAGCACCCCATTGGTCCCGGTTGGTGACATGAGCCGCGACTAAAAGGGAGCCTTTGGTCCCGGTTCAAGCCACGGACCGGGACCAATGGTGGTGGGCCAGGAGTGAGGCCCATTGGTCCCGGTTCATCCCACCAACCGGGACCAAAAAGTCCAGATGAACCGGGACCAATGGCCCACGTGGCCCGGCCGGCTCCCTGGGCTCACGAACCGGGACCAATGCCCACATTGGTCCTGGCTCTGGACTGAACCGGGACTAATGGGCTGACCCGGCCTGGACCAAAGCCCTGTTTTCTACTAGTGCATCGTGATGACCGCAGCTCTTTTTTATGTGATGGTAGTTTAGATGATCGATATCGACTTGTAATGTGAAGACAAACTCGATACTCACGGTCTCGAGACTTGTAATGTTTTATCTTTGTTCGGTCTTTTGAATTCGGAGACTAATATGATGAATTGTATTCGGAGACTAATCTTCTATTGTATTCGATGAATCTGCTGTTGCTGTGTGCTACTGTCTATATTCTGTCAAATAATATATTTTGTAACCTGTGCAAAAATCAGAAAAATAAAAAAAAAATAAAACATAATATTCATACTAATGGCGCATCACTACAGAGTGCGCCATTAGTATGCCAAATTATACTAATGGCGCATCACCAAACAGTGCACCATTAGTATGCCAAGTATACTAATGGCGCATCCATCCGTAGTGCGTCATTAGTGTGCCAAAGCACATGCTTAAATATGGCCCCTGGGAGATATACTAATGGCGCATGGTGTTATATACTAATGGCGCACTGCGTGGTGCGCCATTAGTATACCAGATACTAATAGCGCACCAGTGGTGCGCCATTAGTAATAAATACTAGTGGCGTGATACTAATGACGCACCAGTGATGCGCCATTAGTAGGCAAAACTGGTGCGCCATTAGTAGGCCTTTTCCTAGTAGTGGCAGGGCAGAGGTTGGGGAGGTTAGGACGCTCCTCAGGACTTGTTGTGTTGAAGCTCTATCCCACACTGAAGGTAGATGTGATTGACCCGGGGATTAGGTGCTAGCTCCCTAATACCTAATCCATACCTATGTGTGCTAGACCTATCTTTTCAGTTTTCTTCTAATGACTCATCTCTGTGAGTGACTTCAATTCTATGCTAATCATCTCATCTCGGTCAATACATGGTATCAACTCTGAAATTGTATCATGATGGCCCTTTTATATTGAGAGAAACGAACTTTCATAGTGGTAGTTTAGACATGTGATCTCTACATGTATCCATGCCTCTGAGGTCTGAGCTAGCGACTACCGTTGTTTGGTGCTTGCGTTCACAAAAGCTGTGACAACACAATTTTCTTGTCATGGGCATCATGCATGCATGTACTCATTAGCAGGCAACTGCAGCTACACCACGCCATATTTGTGAAGTTAATTTGCGGCAGCTAAGACCACGACAAACTCATGAAGTTACCGGTATACATTGCCTCCTCTGCTTCACTACCTCGATTAATTAGACGTAGATATAAGCCTTCACGCCTCCTAGTTCTCCTCACGTTACTCCTTGCAACCGCCGGCAGCCTCCCCGGTGTCCGCCGTGCAGCTCCTCCAATATACCCTCTCCAATATGTATTCATAAAACTTGCACACATTTCACATTTTTTTTTACTTTAAACATGATAAAATTAAGTATGATTTATATTCCACATAAAGTATATTATCAGTCTCATAAATATGAGTTATATTCCACAGAGTATTCAAGTTAAAAACAATCCAAATGGTATGGCTTTTATGACATGTTACTCATATAGTATCAATCTGATTGGTGGCCGAAATATAATATTGAAGGCCTAGTTTGGCAGCACGGTTCTAAAAAGCATCTTACATTTTTGGACGGAGGGAGTAGTATACTAAATCTACGGTATTCCAGTGCATGGGCAATGAATACTAAATCTACGGCATTCCGTAGGTTTCCTCAATTTTGCGAAAACTACCGAAGCATCTGGCTGGTGTTGTTTTGCTGGTGCTGTAGTTTTTTTTACTGATAGTTAGGCATGGATGATAGCTGAACCCTAACTCAGCTACATCTAAGGAGCTCCGCAGACGGATCAATCAATATGTGCTAACTCAGCTACACCTAAGAAGCTACACGACCGGATCAATCAGCGGGTGCTAACAGTTGCAGGCTACATGCAACCTTTTCATTCGCGAGGCTGACCTCGTGCGTACGAGTTTGCTACAATGACCAATATGTCTACTCCGTGAGCTAGCTTCGTTCGTGACGTGCGGTACCGAAAGTAATCGGCAACCAACGAAAATCCCTAGAAGCGTGCAAGATCGCCTGAAAGTAACCAGTGGCTACGTCTGCCAATGCAGCCCTTGCTTGCCGCAGTTGTGCAACCGATTTCCAGGGCTGAGGTTGATTTGCTCGTGACTGCAGAGAAGGCAGAGGAACTAGTGACGGCCAGACTCGAAAGGCCAATTAAACATGGACTAATCATATACCTAAACTAAAACACCTAATTATCATGAGATAGCCTATAGTTCATTTAAAATATAACAGATTCAGCAGTTGTCGGACATGGGGATTGGATCTTCTGATCTATACGTAGATGGCGATGTCAACAAGTTGAGCGCTCTCGCCAATGATTTCTCTTAGTCCATCTTAGAAAAAAAGTGGTTGGGGTCTCCTTTTAATATACAGCAGAAAAGTACAATATTTGTTTCAATCCAAACACGTCAAAGTATTTAATACCAAGGTTTTTTTAGAATCTAAAAGGTATTCCTCAAAAACTCCAAAAACACTTTGCTCCCAAACGCATCCAAAATATGTGTGGGCCTTATAAACCGGATCAAAAGAGTAACCCATGAAGTCAACCTATTATTATGTTATATATCCAGAAACTCCACACGTAGTTGTCTTTACATCTTCACCTTCACTACGGACATGGGGCACGACGTGACATACTTACGAGTGCAAAGAGTCCATCCTCATGAATGTTTGCTCGACATCTACATATCGTGCAGAAGGGATGGTCTGGCATCATCAACTCGGTGAGCCAACGGCGATGTGCTTTTTATAAATGTCACCAACAGTTGAATCCTGAAAATTTTGGAATGCATGTATTTCTCCAGGGCACTAAAAGAAGAACCGAAAGGCACTGGCACTGTTTTGGTCATTTTCTTTACCATAAAACCCTCTTTATTAGCTATTGATCGGAGTTGCATCATCATATAACAAAAGGGGAACGAGCACACTGGGAGCTTCTTCGATCCACTCACTACTAAACGAAGTTATATTCTTGGCAAGTTCATGGGTCTAGAGCAATGTTTGAATGGAAACTTCGGCAAATTCACATGCCAGGTAGTAGTAGTAGCCATAAAAAAATCCCACAATTGAGCCGATCAAATGACCTCCCTTGTTCATAATAGTCGTCACCTAAAGGTTGTCAAAATTGATGGCCAACCTTTTTCAGCCCGCCACAACGCAAGTGAAAGGACGAAGCAAACGGACATGGCCTTGGCCATGAGAACTTCAACACACCAATCAGTTTTCTTGTTACTCGACACGATCAACTCACCATTGTTACCATGAAGCACCCTCCCCTACTGCACCATGCAGAAGAATTTCATTATACACAACATTCACATTTAGCTTCACATGACCCTACGGAGGTTGTGTGCATCCTCCTCTCTTCACTGACGTCTTAGGAGAAAAAGCATAATTGAAGTTCTTTTATAAGAGCAGTCTTAGCAACATGATGTTCGAAATTTGACTAACAATATGCTACAAATTTGGACTACTCCCAACAATGCGCCGTGGTACTCTGCAACACAAGGAACCATTTGTTACAAAATGCGCCATGATTACAATTCAAGTCACTATGAAAAAGAAAGATCTGCGAAGCAACATAATTATTGCAGTTCCCCTGTTAACTTGCTAAGCACATCTAGTAAAGGAACTACACAAAGATAATACAACCCTGGAACAAGAGGGAATAGTCGATCTCATAAACTAGATTGCTCGGCATTACTGCTGCTATTTCAAGCCAGCGCCAGCTTACAACCCTCATTAGGAAGCCACCAAACTAAGATAAAATCCTATATCATCAGCATAACTCTGAATCTGTATGAGACAAATTAACCTAGCTTGGATTTGAGCTAAAACAAATTGTCCTGGCGGAAAATATTCTGTAGAGCTTAGGTTTAGATGCACCTCCTTATCTAGTCATCCATCTCTGCATCGCGATTCGTGCAAGAACATTTGTCTTTTTGTTTCTTTCAAATAAAACAACATATGAACTTCAAACATTGTAGCACAACAAAACATTCTAACTAGAATGTGGGAATAAACTTTCAGATTTCTTCGAGCATCATAAATACTAAAAATAACATTTTTGAATATTGAAAATCTCATTTTGTATATTTATGTCGGTCAAATAAATATATAAGTTTTTTCTCACGTTGTATTAAGAAGGTTTTGCTATCTTGCAAAGTTTGATGCTCATATGTTGTTTTATTTGGAAGGAACAAAAAAGAGAATGTTTCACGTTGTATGTTAGTTGTCTAGCACGGATCTCAAAGCTATATTGAAGGGTAAGGATAGGAGGTGTCCATGAGCCCAAGCTCTAAAAATCCGCGTCCCTCTTGTCCTGGCGGAGTGAATTTTAAATTTAAATTACAGAACGGTTTGGCCACCTCCCAACACCGCTCCGTGTTACTCCCCCAAGCATAGGGTACTCTGCCCAGGAACTGGAAACTAACAACGGGGATCTTTGACCCGAAAATAATCTGGGCTTTATTGCTTAGGGCTTCCGGCGAGAGATGGGTATGGAGTGGACCAGGGAGGGGGGTTGGCGGCGGGGGAGGTGCACTTACTTGAATTTCATGCGGGAGAGGTAGTCGATGGCGGAAGTGTCCTTCTCCATTGACTTTGGTGCTGAATGTGTAGTTGGTGAGCAAATACTCGTTCACCACTGACGACTATGAGGCACCCACCATCTCCACCGCTTCGATTCGCGGGGTGCTTGCACTTCCTTCTCGGGCTCTGGTGGTTGCCGGTAGTGGCGTCGGCGAGGGAGGTAAGGCTGGTGGTGGATGTGGGGTCAGGTCAGGTAGGAGTATTAGTCGCGGATTGGGCTTGGTCAGTTTCGTGACATATGGAGGCCCACTCCTTTTCGGCCACACTCCAGTTTTGGGTTGGGTGTATGCATTTTCTGTTCTTTCTGTGCATACCAATCCAATTTTCCAACTCTAATTTCACATTACTATAATTAAAACTCTGTGTTCCAACCTTGGATATTTCAGAAACACTATAAATTCTTAACTTTCAAATTTCAGATTCAAACATAATATATGGTCTTAATGCATGAATAAAACATGATGAGCATCATACAAAAGAGGCTTTATCATTTGCAAAATTTAGCGCCTGCTCAATGTGACCACCGGAGGTTGACAAAGGTCGATGTCTGTGCTCGATAGGATGACCTCGACGGCGTCTATAGTTGCAGCTTTGCCCAATGGGTGGTTGACGAGGTCGACGCAGTCTATGAGCCCTATGCGTGATGGAGTACTCTCTGTGGAAGCCGAAGGTGATTGACCCAGAATCAGATGCTCGTTCCCAGCAAAGCTGAGTCGCTGTTGCAAGTCATTAGTGAAACATACAATGTACGGATGGGTTGCTCTGCCTAGCAGGGGGTTGGATAAAGTTGGAACGTTCCTCAAGGCCTATGACGGCGTATTAACTGCCAATGCAAGGCAGCGACGTCGATTGGGGGATTAGGTGCCCGGTCCCCATTACCTCATTGGTAATTCTGGACCCATTTTTTCAGTTTTCTTCTAGTGTCTCATCTATGTGGACGACTCCCTGAATCTTATACTCATCATCTCATCTCATAGTAATATATGACATATCTTCCCTGAAAACAGTTGCACAATGACCCCTTTATAAGTAAGAGAAACGAGCTTTCATAGTAGTAGTTTAGGCATGCGATCTGTACACGTATGCATGCACCTGAGCTAGCCACTGCCACTGCTTGGCTGCCGCTTGCGTTCACAAATACTTCATGCGACAACACATTTTTGTAGTGAGAGCTTAACTAGAGGTGGTTTCATATAATTCATTCACGGAGAGATGCCATGGGGATCATGCATGCATGCTGCGATGTCAGATGCGTAATGCATGTATGTACGTGCCGCCGCACCGTGCATCATGCATGCTTGTCATTTTCAAGGCCGATGTGTGAGCAAATACATGCATGTCCCCGTGAGCAATCTACTACGTACTTTTTGCAGCATGTGCGTGGTTGCACTGATATTTTTTTAGGGGTTGCACTGATAGTCTTTTTTAAAGAACATGCATGCGCCCGACTTTATAGATAAAGCCACAAGGCAGAGTAGCAACACACATAACCAGCCAGACAAATAGACGGGATGAGCCACAAACACGGGCCGGCCGAAGTAAAACGGGGAGAGATACATGGCACCAAAGCCAGCACATGGCACGTAGGCCAGATAAACTTCAAACACCAAGCCAACACTAGCCGAAGAAAACGCAAAACCAACTAAGCATCCTGCTCCTGTCTGCAAAGAGAAGACGCCGAGGCCCGAACTTTAGAAATCAGCAGATTCAGAGCATCTTGGTCCTCCGCCTTAGTCAATGATTTCCACTGCTTTAAGAGAGCACAGGATTTAAATAAGCAGTCTGCAGGTTTAGCAGGGAACACGTGGTCAATGGTAAACTTGTTCCTAGTCATCCAAAGGGACCAGCAAACCGCTCCCAGACCCAAAAAACCCCGTTTGATAGTGTCTGTCAGGGAATTAGCGAGGGAACGATGAGGGGTCCCAGGAGACCTGGAGCCACTCTGTAACGCAGCTCCAGATCAACTTAGTCAGAACACAATTGAAGATAATCTGATTTGTATCCTCCAAGGCACCACAAAGGGTGCAAAACTCCGATCCCGGGCCATTCCTTTTGCGAATTTGGTTGGCCGCTGGCAGACGCCCTCTAATAGCTTGCCAGAGAAAAATCTTAACTTTTGGGGGGATCCGGGCACTGATAGTCTGATACTTCATCAGAAGATTGTTCACGATATACTTATCCCACTGTACTACGTAATTTCTTGTTTAAAAGAAAGATGAACGTATGCTAGCAACACATCATTTCGTATCAATGAAATGCTATCTCCTTCCAAAGGTACCAAGGATTGAAAGAAATCAAAGTGACTTGTCAGCCAAGTAATTGAGTTGTCGACAAGTTTTGTCGCACATAAGGCACCACAACAAAGTTGATAACAGAGGGTGACAGTGAATACTATGGTAGCTAATTAATCAGCAACTGTTAGACCATGATGAACTTCACAATATACTTACCGGCGCTGCAGTCTGTGCGGCGGCCACCATTCAGACCCCTCTTGCTGTTCAAATTTACAAAGCCCCTGCATGCATTTTAATATTTACTCCCACTATAATTTTGATCAACAAAACATGGATTATGCTCCTCAAAAAATTTATAATTGGACTCATATGCAGAAGAAGTCCCCGATGATGCTCCGTTTTCTGGCACATTAGCTATCAATTATTGCTCTGATCGATGATAGCTGTTTAGTAATACATTTTTTCTGGCACATTAGCTATCAATTATTGCTCTGATCGATGATTACAAAAATATCTTGAAATGCATGCAAACCTTATTAACTGGATGGGAAGGATAGCCGTTAGCCGACCAAGTCAACCTATTCTATACCCAACCAAAAACTCCACTGACATCATCACCTTCGCAACAGGCGTGGGGCACCGCACGCCGTCATGCCACCATGTTATTCTGGACTTACAAATGCTAGGAGCTCTTCCTCATGAACGATTTGCCCGACATCTAAACATCGTGTACATGCGACGGCTTACATTGTGTACCAGTGAGAGATTGGTGGCTTGCTTTTTATAAATGTCACCGACTGAGTATTTTTCCCGGGCAATAAATAAATAAAAGGGCTAAGATGATGAACAGTAAAGCATTACCTCCTTTCCACCCCTCATGCCTCGTTTTTTTTTTGTTGTTTGAGAAATTTGGTGGTTTGAAATTCAATTTCGACAAATTTCGTTTTTCAATTATGTTGTGCCATTGATGTTGTTCTTTTTTTTTGTTACAAGTAGCTATGGATGCGGTTTTTTCATGAGAATAGCTATGGATGGGTTAATTCGTGCGTGGAGGTAGCCCATGGTACTTTTGAGGCTCTGGATAGGTACTTTGGAGGCCCAGCCCAGCGCCGCCACCTCCTTTAACGAAGAGCGCGCGAGACAGACGGTGGAGCCGAGCCTCGTCGGAGACCTCCTCCTTCCTCCAGTCCCCACTCGCCTCTAGATTAGATGGAAGATCTCAGAGCGGCACTTCCTCACCGAAGTATGGAGCATGGGGCTAGCGAGGCTCATGAAGGCCATGCCCCTGCAATGGTCGCAGCCTCGCTCCCGTGCCAGCAAGACAACGGATTGGACAAATCAGACGGCCAGGCGAACTGAAAGGCTGGCTTGCCCTGCCGGCAACCAAACACCGAACATCATCGCACCCAGCCGGGAAAACCGGAGGCGCCAGATTTCCCGGGGTACCATTTTATCTTATGGGAAAGTGTACATTGTGATCCAGTAGCTCTTGTGTTGTATTGAATGCCCACTTCTTTTTGTCTCACACTCCGGTTTTTCTTTAGGGGTGTATGCATTTTCTCTTCTATTGTCTCTCTTATGAATGTGTGCATATGAGATCTATTTTATGCTTTCAAATTTAACTTCGCATCCATATAATTAAAATTTTCTGCTCCAATCTCACTCGTTGCGGTGATATTTTAAATTGATAATTTCTGAAATTTTGAAATTCAGACTTGAACGTAACATATGGTTTCAATGCATGGTAAAACATGATAAACATCATCCAGAATAACTTGGCACTACCATTTGCATGATTTAGTGACTGCTCCAACTTCCCTATAGTGTGACATCGTCGCCCACGGCCCCTATGGTATGGTAAGAAGTTCTCAAGAGACCAGAGAGGTTGGCACGTTCCGTGAGCACAACATGGGCGGAGAAGTCTATAATAAAGCCTAGTGTGGTTCACCCGGGGATCAAGTAGTCGATGAAGACAAAGATTACTGTCGCTAGATCGTTAGTGTATCCAAGGAGGTAAAATTTGTTCGCCTGCACCATGGCTCCTCTACCTTGCAGGAGGTCAGAGAGATTACGACGCTCGTGACACCATATAGTAGTTGTCGGTGGAAAGGCGTCCTATCGAATCGTGGATTAGGTGCTCGCTCTTTAATATCTCATCCATACCTACATCGTGCAGACCTATTTTTTCAGTTTCCTTCTAATTGCTCAACTAGGTGGGTGACTCCTTTCAATTGTACACCAATCATCGCATATCACAGTCATATGATGTCTTCCATCAAAAAGTAGCATGGTGGGCCTTTTATAATGAGAAAAATGAACTTCCACAGAGGTATCCATGCCCCTGAGGGCTGAGGTAGCCACTACCCTTTTTTTTGCGGGTGATCCACTACCGTTGTTTGGCGCTTGCGTTCACAAAAGCTTCATGTGACAACACATTTTTGTTGTCATGGGGATCATGCATATGCACTGTTACCAGTCAACAACATCTGGACCATGCCATATTTAACAAATAAAAAACTATTTGTTAAATGTTGAAGTTAATTAACGGCAACTAGACCACCACACTCATGAGGCTACTTTTTTTGGCGAGAAACTCATGTTGGTATATATATCCTTCACCAATTTCAACCCCTTGATTTTTTATTTTTTTGGCAGGAAACAATCCCTTGATTATTAATTAGTCATAGAGATTCCTCATGAAATTAGTCGTAGAGATATGCTCCCACCTCCTAGTCTACCTCCCACTACTTGCCGCGGCAACGCAACTTCTATCATTACCATCGTGTGACCCTTCCAAACCACCTCTATCCGGATTTATAAAGCCCACAAGTAGATTTCACAAATCTTTTTACAATAAATGTGATTAATAAATTACGAGTTAGATTCCACACAAAGTATACTGATGTATTCACATTAAAAATAAATCCAATTATTAGGCCTGACATGCCTTTCTTTCCCTTCTCCTCAGGCGATTAGGGAAAACTTTCCTTCCCTCGATGTCCATTGATGAGCTCGTGGATTCACCTCCCCTCTAACCACCACTCCGATGACCAGTGTAGGGGAGGGGAATCCTGGTGCCTCGACCTCTACTAGTATATAGGTTAGGGTTTTAGTCCTTGCAGGGGTGGACGGATGTGGAAGTTTCTCCTTCGAGTTAGTCTTCCAAATCCAATCCTCCTAAAGTTCATTTGTCAAGATGGATTAGACAGAGCTTCTACATGGATTCTGCCAGATCCTTGGGGCAGAAAGTTTCGGATTTCTTCTCAAGCGTGCACGATGGCAAGAATTGGTGTCAGATTCTTTGAATCGATTCAAGTGTTAAACAACGACGACGACGACGACGACTGCAGCTTTGGGGCGCCGACACTCAGGGCGATGTGCACAAAAACTTCACTGATGTCATCGAGAAGGTCGGGCCAATTACAATATGGGAGCAGCGACGATGGTGTGTCGATGAGTCGTTCTAATGTCGACAATGCTCATTTAGTGGTCCAGAGATCTCGGTGTAATTTTTATTATGTTTGGCGTGTTTACTTCTGTTAAAGTTATAATAGATCGATTCCTTAAAAAAAAGAAATCTAATTGATATAACTTTTATTGTATGTTCAATGCCAATTATATATTATGGATCGATCGAAACGTAATCTTGAAATGCATGTGGGCCTTATATCCACACGTAGTTTCCGTGATGTCTTCACCTTGGCGACAGGCGACAGATGAGGGGCATGACATCATGCCACCATCAGACATACGAGTACCAGTAGCTCCTACTTATAAATGATTTACTCAACAACTACATATCAAGGGGATACCTGCCGTCATCGCCTCAACTAGTGGGTTGCGATGTACGTAGTTTTAAAAATGTCGACTCCTAAGAGGGAGGGGATTTTTAGCTTGTAGGGGCAGGGGGCATGCAGCCCCATTTTTCTTTCGGCTTTCGATTCTCAATCTCTTATATCTTCTGAATCAAAAGTACAAATTAAGTTTCATTTGCATATCTGTGTTTTCTGTGACGAGGGCTTTGAAATGACATCTATTTTGAATATGTATTGATGAGTTTTTAAAACTTTGTTAAGTTTAAACTGTTGAAACTTGGTACGAGAGACCGACAAAATCGTATGTTTTTTGTTAAAAAAATTCATTTCCGAGTGGCACTGCCGTGCCTCATGCGGAAAAAAAACCATGCCTCTCGCGGAAGCAAAACCATGCCTCTCACCAAAAAAACTAAAAAGCCAAGAAAGCTATGAAAAGTCAAAAAATATCAGAAATAAACCATCTGAAAAGCCAAAAATATGTGCGGAAAAATAAAAAAACCGGATGGAGCGCCCAGAGCGCGACACGTGATGGCGGTGGCGTGCTCTCTCCCGAAAGAGCGCTCCTCTACTAGTTGCTCTAGTTTTTTTAGACATACTAGTTACTCTAGGGTTTTTTTTGAGGATACTAGTTACTCTATTTTTGAGAAATCTCGCCGACTTTATTTATTCGCAATGATGTTCATAGGTACAAGATTTGGGTCATGAGCGACACCCAACCAAACATGTCTACCTATGCCTAAATTCAAGCAAATTTGGCGAGGTTGTGAGCCTTGAAATTATGATTTCTATGCTCATGCACAAAACTACAGGAAAGAAAACTAGAACTATGAGCCATTATTTCATGTATGATAGCTGCATGAGGACCCCTATCCCCAAGTTGATGTCATTAATGACCCCTTGGCAATACGAGGCCACCGTGAGGCTCTGAATAGCGAGATCCTCGGCTGGTGATAGCGCTTCCCTGCAAGCATATGTTTCGAGAATCACCGGGTCCGTGATACGGCGGTAAACAATCGCCGACGATCCAAGGTAGGTGCCATCGCTGTTTCGACATATAGCTGCAGCCACCCCTCCTCATCCTCCTCTCACTATGGCTCCATCCACATTCAGCTTCATCATTCCCTGCGCTGGAGGTAGCCACAAGTTCGGTTGAGCTTGGATTACTCTTGGCGCATCAACCTTAGCCCGGCTCACTGTAATGTGGTCCAGTTCAGCTATGAAGGTGTTCACGAACCCAATAGTTTGCTGTGGGCTTTGAAAAATCCCCTCATAAACAGCCGTCCTTCTCGCAAACCACATTGCCCATAATGTAACAGCCATTTTAGTGAAGCTCGTGTGGTCTAACAATTTAGATAGCTCGAACAGCCACACCCTAGCGCTAGAATCTTGAATCTCTGACATCTTAGAGACGAGATCATCGTCGGCCAGAGCCCACACACACCTTTGTTGGAAATATGCCCTAGAGGCAATAATAAATTGGTTATTATTATATTTCCTTGTTCATGATAATCGTTTATTATCCATGCTATAATTGTATTGATAGAAAACTCAGATACATGTGTGGATACATAGACAACACCATGTCCCTAGTAAGCCTCTAGTTGACTAGCTCGTTGATCAATAGATGGTTACGGTTTCCTAACCATGGACATTGGATGTCGTTGATAACGGGATCACATCATTAGGAGAATGATGTGATGGACAAGACCCAATCCTAAGCCTAGCACAAAGATCGTGTAGTTCGTATGCTAAAGCTTTTCTAATGTCAAGTATCATTTCCTTAGACCATGAGATTGTGCAACTCCCGGATACCGTAGGAATGCTTTGGGTGTATCAAACGTCACAACGTAACTGGGTGACTATAAAGGTGCATTACAGGTATCTCTGAAAGTGTCTGTTGGGTTGGCACGAATCGAGACTGGGATATGTCACTCCGTGTAAACGGAGAGGTATCTCTGGGCCCACTCGGTAGGACATCATCATATGCGCAATGTGACCAAAGAGTTGATCACGGGATGATGTGTTACGGAACGAGTAAAGAGACTTGCCGGTAACGAGATTGAACTAGGTATTGGATTCCGACGATCGAATCTCGGGCAAGTAACATACTGATAGACAAAGGGAATTGTATACGGGATTGATTAAGTCCTTGACATTGTGGTTCATCCGATGAGATCATCGTGGAACATGTGGGAGCCATCATGGGTATCCAGATCCCGCTGTTGGTTATTGACCGGAGAACGTCTCGGTCATGTCTGCATGTCTCCCGAACCCGTAGGGTCTACACACTTAAGGTTCGGTGACGCTAGGGTTATAGAGATATTAGTATGCGGTAACCCGAAAGTTGTTCGGAGTCCCGGATGAGATCCCGGACGTCACGAGGAGTTCCGGAATGGTCCGGAGGTAAAGAATTATATATAGGAAGTGCTATTTCGGCCATCGGGACAAGTTTCGGGGTCATCGGTATTGTACCGGGACCACCGGAAGGGTCCCGGGGGTCCATCGGGTAGGGCCACCTGCCCCGGGGGGCCACATGGGCTGTAGGGGGTATGCCTTGGCCTATATGGGCCAAGGGCACCAGCCCCAAGAGGCCCATGCGCCAAGAGTAGAGAAAAAGGGGAGAGTCCTAAAGGGGGAAGGCACCTCCGAGGTGCCTTGGGGAGGATGGACTCCTCCCCACCCTTGGCCGCACCCTTCCTTGGAGGAAGGGGCAAGGGCTGCGCCTCCCCCTCTCCCTTGGCCCTATATATAGTGGGGAAAAGGAGGAGCAAACCAATCTAAGGCCTGGCGCCTCCCTCTCCCTCCCGTGACACATCTTCCTCCTCCCGCAGCGCTTAGCGAAGCCCTGTTGGAATCCCGCTACTTCCACCACGCCGTCGTGCTGCTGGATCTCCATCAACCTCTCCCTCCTCCTTGCTGGATCAAGGCATGGGAGACGTCTCCGTTCCGTACGTGTGTTGAACGCGGAGGTGCCGTCCGTTCGGCGCTAGGATCATCGGTGATTTGAATCACGACGAGTACGACTCCATCAACCCCGTTCTCTTGAACGCTTCCGCGCGCGATCTACAAGGGTATGTAGATCCAATCCTCCCTCGTTGCTAGATGACTCCATAGATAGATCTTGGTGACACGTAGGAAAATTTTGAATTTATGCTACGTTCCCCAACAGTGGCATCATGAGCTAGGTCTATTGCGTCGATTCTATGCACGAGTAGAACACAAAGTAGTTGTGGGCGTTGATTTTGTTCAATATGCTTGCCGTTACTAGTCTTATCTTGATTCGACGGTATTGTGGGATGAAGCGGCCCGGACCAACCTTACACGTACTCTTACGTGAGACCGGTTCCACCGACAAACATGCACTAGTTGCATAAGGTGGCTAGCGGGTGCCTGGCTCTCCCACTTTAGTCGGATCGGATTCGATGAAAAGGGTCCTTATGAAGGGTAAATAGAAATTGGCATATCACGTTGTGGTTTTGCGTAGGTAAGAAACGTTCTTGCTAGAAACCCATAGCAGCCACGTAAAACATGCAAACAACAATTAGAGGACGTCTAACTTGTTTTTGCAGGGTATGCTATGTGATGTGATATGGCCAAAAGGATGTGATGAATGATATATGTAATGTATGAGATTGATCATGTTCTTGTAATAGATGATCATGGAGCCCCAAGATGGAGATCAAAGGAGCTACATGATATTGGCCATATCATGTCACTATTTGATTGCATGTGATGTTTATCATGTTTATACATCTTATTTGCTTAGAACGACGGTAGTAAATAAGATGATCCCTCATTAAAATTTCAAGAAGTGTTCTCCCCTAACTGTGCACCGTTGCTACAGTTCGTCGTTTCGAAGCACGCCGTGATGATCGGGTGTGATAGATCCTTACGTTCACATACAACGGGTGTAAGACAGTTTTACACATGCAAAAACACTTAGGGTTAACTTGACGAGCCTAGCATGTACAGACATGGCCTCGGAACACAGAAGACCGAAAGGTCGAGCATGAGTCGTATAGAAGATACGATCAACATGAAGATGTTCACCGACGTTGACTAGTCCGTCTCACGTGATGATCGGACACGGCCTAGTTCACTCGGATCATGTAATCACTTAGATGACTAGAGGGATGTCTATCTGAGTGGGAGTTCATAAGATGAACTTAATTATCCTGAACATAGTCAAAAGGATTTTGTAAATTATGTCGTAGCTCGCGCTTCAGTTCTACTGTTTAGATATGTTCCTAGAGAAAAAATTAGTTGAAAGTTGATAGTAGCAATTATGCGGACTAGGTCCGTAAACTGAGGATTGTCCTCATTCCTTCTTAGAAGGCTTATGTCCTTAATGCACCGCTGTGCTGAACCTCGAACGTTGTCTGTGGATGTTGCGAACATCTGACATACACGTTTTGATAACTACATGATAGTTCAGTTAAATGGTTTAGAGTTGAGGCACCGAAGACGGTTTTTGAAACGTCACGAAACATATGAGATATTTTGAGGGCTGAAATTGGGATTTCAGGCTCGTGCCCACGTCAAGAGGTATAAGAACTCAGACGATTTTCTTAGCCTACGAACTAAGGAGAAAAGCTCAATTGTTGAGCTTGTGCTCAGATTGTCTGAGTACAACAATCGCTTGAATCAAGTGGGAGTTGATCTTCCAGATGAGATAGTGATGTTTCTCCGAAGTCATTACCACCAAGCTGCTAGAGCTTCGTGATGAACTATAATATATCAGGGACATATATGATGATCCTTGAGATATTCGCGATGTTAGACACCACAAAAGTAGAAATCAAGAAGGAGCATCAATTGTTGATGGTTTGTGAAACCGCTAGTTTCAAGAAGGGCAAGGGCAAGAAGGGATACTTCGTGAAACGGCAATTCAGCTGCTGTTCTAGTGAAGAAACCCAAGGTTGAACCCAAACCCGAGACTAAGTGCTTCTGTAATAAGGGGAACAGCCACTGGAGCAGAATTACCCTAGATACTTGGAAGATGAGAAGGCTGGAAAGGTCGATAGAAGTATATTGGATATACATTATGTTAATGTGTACTTTACTAGTACTCCTAGTAGCACCAGGGTATTAGATACCGGTTCGGTTGCTAAGTGTTAGTAACTCGAAATAAAAGCTACGGAATAAACGGAGACTAGCTAAAGGTGAGCTGACGATATGTGTCGGAAGTGTTTCCAATGTTGATATGATCAAGCATCGCAAGCTCCCTCTACCATCGAGTTTGGTGTTTGCGTTGAGCATAGACATGATTGGATTATGTCTATCGCGATACGGTTATTCATTTAAGGAGAATAATGGTTACTCTGTTTATTTGAATAATACCTTCAATGGTCTTGCACCTAAAATGAATGGTTCATTGAATCTCGATCGTAGTGATACACATGTTCATGCCAAAAGATAGTAATGATAGTACCACCTACTTGTGGCACTGCCACGTAAGTCATATCGGTATAAAACGCATGAAGAAGCTCCATGTTGATGGATCTTTGGGCTCACTCGTTTTGAAAAGTTTGAGGCATGCGAACCATGTCTATTGGTGTATATGCATGAAGAAACTCCATGCAAATGGACTGTTTGGACTCACTTGATTTTGAATCACTTGAGACATGCAAATCATACCACATGGGCAAGATGACTGAAAGCCTCGGTTTCAGTAAAATGGAACTAGAAAGCAACCTGTTGGAAGTAATACATTTTGATGTGTGCAATCCAATGAGTGCTGAGGCATGTAGTGGATATCGTTATGTTTTTACTTCACAGATGATTTGAGTAGATGTTGAGTATATTTACTTGATGAATCACGAGTCTGAATTATTGAAAGGTTCAAGTAATTTCAGTGTGAAGTTGGAAGATCGTCGTGATAAGAGGATAAAAATATCTATGATATGATCATAGAGATGAATATCTGAATTACGAGTTTGGCACAGAATTAAGACATTGTGGAAATTGTTTCAAAACTAATACAGCCTGGAACACCATAGTGTGATGGTGTGTCCGAACATCATAACTACACCCTATTGGATATGATGCATACCATGATGTCTCTTATCGAATTACCACGATAGTTTATGGGTTAGGCATTAAAGACAACCACATTCACTTTAAGTAGGGCACCACGTAATTCCGATGAGATGACACCGTATGAACTATGGTTTAGAGAAACTTAAGCTGTCATTTCTTAAAAGTTTGGGGCTGCGACGCTTATGTGAAAAAGTTGCAGGCTGATAAGCTCGAACCCAAAGCGAATAAATGCATCTTCATAGGACACCCAAAACAGTTGGGTATACCTCCTGTCTCAGATCCGAAAGCAATAAAGGATTGTTTCTAGAATCGGGTCCTTTCTCGAGGAAAAGTTTCTCCCGAAAGAATTGAGTGGGAGGATGGTGGAGACTTGATGAGGTTATTGAACCGTTACTTCAACTAGTGTATAGCAGGGCACAAAGAGTTGTTCCTGTGGCACCTACACCAATTGAAGTGGAAGCTTATGATATTGATCATGAGACTTCAGATCAAGTCACTACCAAACATCGTAGGATGACAAGGATGCGTACTACTTCAGAGTGGTACGTAACCCTGTCTTGGAAGTCGTGTTGCTAGACAACAATGAACCTACGAGCTATGGAGAAGCGATGGTGGGCCTGGATTCCGATAAATGGCTCAAGGCCATATAATCCGAGAGAGGACCCATATATGAAAACAAAGTGTAGACTTTGGAAGAACTACTTGATGGTCGTAAGGCTGTTAGGTACATATGGATTTTAAAAGGAAGACGGACAATGATGGTAAAGGTCACCATTAAAAAGGCTCCACTTGTCGTTAAGATGTTTTTCGACAAGTTCAAGGAGTTGACTACGATGAGACTTTCTCACTCGTAGCGATGCTAAGAGTCTGTTGGAATTATATTAGCAACTGCTGCATTATTTGTGAAATCTTGCAGATAGGATGTCAAAACATTGTTTCCTCGACGATTTTCTTGAGGAAAGGTTGTATGTGATACAACCGGAAGGTTCTGTCAATCCTGAAAGATGCTAATAAGTATGCAAAGCTCCAGCAATCCTTTTGAGGACTGGAGTAAGCATCTCGGAGTTGGAATGTATGCTTTGATGTGATGATCAAAGATTTGGGTGTATACAAAGTTTGTGAGAAACTTGTATTTCCAAAGAAGTGAGTGGGAGCACTATAGAATTTCTGTTGAATATATGTTTTCGACATATCATAGATCAGAAATGACGTAGAATTTCTGGAAAGCATATAGGGTTATTTGGAAAGTGTTTTCAATGGAAAACCTGGATTAAGCTACTTGAGCATTGAGCATCAAGATCTATAAGGATAGATCAAAACGCTTAATGGTACTTTCAAATGAGCACATACCTTGACATGATCTTGAAGGTGTTCAAGATGGATCAGTCAAAGAAGGAGTTCTTGCCTGAGTTATAAGGTATGAAGTTAAGACTTAAAGCTCGACCACGGCAGAATAGAGAGAAAAGACGAAGGTCGTCCCCTATGCTTAAGACGTAGGCTCTACAGTATGCTATGCTGTGTACCGCACCTGAAGTGTGCCTTGCCATGAGTCAGTCAAGGGGTACAAGAGTGATCCATGAATGGATCACAGGACAGCGGTCAAATTTATCCTTAGTAACTAGTGGACTAAGGAAGTTTCTCGGTTATGGAGGTGGTAAAAAGAGTTCGTTGTAAAGGGTTACGTCGATGCAAGCTTAACACCTATCCGGATAGCTCTGAGTAGAGATACCGGATGCGTATAATGGAGCAACAATTTAGAATAGCTCCAAGTAGAACAGTTATTTGGATTAGCTCCAAATAGAACGTGGTAGCTACATCTAGGAGATGACATAGAGATTTGTAAAGCACACACGGATCTGAAAGGTTCGGACCCGTTGACTAAAACCTCTCTCACAAGCAACATGATCAAACCCAAAACTCATTGAGTGTTAATCACATAGTGATGTGAACTAGACTACTGACTCTAGTAAACTCTTGGGTGTTAGTCACATGGCGATGTGACCTGTGAGTGTTAATCACATGGCGATGTGAACTAGATTATTGACTCTAGTGCAAGTGGGAGACTGTTGGAAATATGCCCTAGAGGCAATAATAAATTGGTTATTATTATATTTCCTTGTTCATGATAATCGTTTATTATCCATGCTATAATTGTATTGATAGGAAACTCAGATACATGTGTGGATACATAGACAACACCATGTCCCTAGTAAGCCTCTAGTTGACTAGCTCGTTGATCAATAGATGGTTACGGTTTCCTAACCATGGACATTGGATGTCGTTGATAACGGGATCACATCATTAGGAGAATGATGTGATGGACAAGACCCAATCCTAAGCCTAGCACAAAGATCGTGTAGTTCGTATGCTAAAGCTTTTCTAATGTCAAGTATCATTTCCTTAGACCATGAGATTGTGCAACTCCCGGATACCGTAGGAATGCTTTGGGTGTATCAAACGTCACAACATAACTGGGTGACTATAAAGGTGCATTACAGGTATCTCTGAAAGTGTCTGTTGGGTTGGCACGAATCGAGACTGGGATTTGTCACTCCGTGTAAACGGAGAGGTATCTCTGGGCCCACTCGGTAGGACATCATCATATGCGCAATGTGACCAAAGAGTTGATCACGGGATGATGTGTTACGGAACGAGTAAAGAGACTTGCCGGTAACGAGATTGAACTAGGTATTGGATTCCGACGATCGAATCTCGGGCAAGTAACATACCGATAGACAAAGGGAATTGTATACGGGATTGATTAAGTCCTTGACATCGTGGTTCATCCGATGAGATCATCGTGAAACATGTGGGAGCCATCATGGGTATCCAGATCCCGCTGTTGGTTATTGACCGGAGAACGTCTCGGTCATGTCTGCATGTCTCCCGAACCCGTAGGGTCTACACACTTAAGGTTCGGTGACGCTAGGGTTATAGAGATATTAGTATGCGGTAACCCAAAAGTTGTTCGGAGTCCCGGATGAGATCCCGGACGTCACGAGGAGTTCCGGAATGGTCCGGAGGTAAAGAATTATATATAGGAAGTGCTATTTCGGCCATCGGGACAAGTTTCGGGGTCATCGGTATTGTACCGGGACCACCGGAAGGGTCCCGGGGGTCCACCGGGTAGGGCCACCTGCCCCGGGGGGCCACATGGGCTGTAGGGGGTATGCCTTGGCCTATATGGGCCAAGGGCACCAGCCCCAAGAGGCCCATGCGCCAAGAGTAGAGAAAAAGGGGAGAGTCCTAAAGGGGGAAGGCACCTCCGAGGTGCCTTGGGGAGGATGGACTCCTCCCCACCCTTGGCCGCACCCTTCCTTGGAGGAAGGGGCAAGGGCTGCGCCTCCCCCTCTCCCTTGGCCCTATATATAGTGGGGAAAAGGAGGAGCAAACCAATCTAAGGCCTGGCGCCTCCCTCTCCCTCCCGTGACACATCTTCCTCCTCCCGCAGCGCTTAGCGAAGCCCTGTTGGAATCCCGCTACTTCCACCACACCGTCGTGCTGCTGGATCTCCATCAACCTCTCCCTCCTCCTTGTTGGATCAAGGCATGGGAGACGTCTCCGTTCCGTACGTGTGTTGAACGCGGAGGCGCCGTCCGTTCGGCGCTAGGATCATCGGTGATTTGAATCACGACGAGTACGACTCCATCAACCCCGTTCTCTTGAACGCTTCCGCGCGCGATCTACAAGGGTATGTAGATCCAATCCTCCCCCGTTGCTAGATGACTCCATAGATAGATCTTGGTGACACGTAGGAAATTTTGGAATTTATGCTACGTTTCCCAACAACCTTGACATGGAGCATGAGAGCAAAGCATGCCTCCATGAATCTTCGGCACCACATAATGGGCATGCATTCTGAGTAGCCATATTTCGATGATGAAGTACATCCGTAGTAGGAAGCGAGTGACGAGCCGGTCTCCATAGGAAACCTTTAATCTTCGAGGGCACCGCAATTTTCCACAACTCAGTCCATGACTTCTCATCTGCCGTGCTTGACGTTCCACTTCTACCTTCCAACCAATCCTCCCTCTGGAATTTGGTTTTCGATAGAAATCTGTACGCAAAGCTGACACTGAAGTTTCCTTTTTTCTCTGGGAACCATGCCCAAAAGTCCTCGGTGTTGCGTGTACAAACAGGAATTTTCAAGATTGCATCCGCATCAAAACGAATAAACAATGAACATACCAATGTCTAATTCCACGTACCAATAGCCGGTGACAGTAGCTCTGCCACCATAGTCGGTGGGTTTTGCACAAGGGACGTGATCGGCCTTGGTATGGTTTCTTTTGGAATCCAGTTATCTGTCAAAATGTCCGTGTCTGACCATTACCAATCTGTCGTATTACCCCTTGTTTCAGAACATCCCTCTCTTCGAGGATGGCGCGCCACACCTGGGATGGGCGAGAACCTAACTCAGCCTCCAAAATCGTACTCGCTGGAAAATAGGTCGCCTTCAGAATTCTGGCACTCAGGGTCAAAGGTTCATGCAAAATCCTCCACGCCTGCCTTGCTAACAGCGCAAGATTGAGCAACTCCATGTCTCGAAACCCTAAACCACCCAAGTGTTTAGGTCTTTTCATTACGTCCCAGGACACCCAAGATGGTTTACGTTCTCCTTGCTTGCAACCCCACCAGAACTTCAGGATAATGGATTTGATGTGATCGCATAAGCCCCTTGGTAGCTTGAAGCAAGACATGGAGTAAACAGGGATAGACTGAGCTACAGATTTTATGAGGACTTCCTTGCCTCTGATGACCCACAAGTGTAGGGGATCTATCATAGTCCTTTCGATAAGTAAGAGTGTCGAACCCAACGAGGAGCAGAAGGAAATGACAAGTTGTTTTCAGTAAGGTATTCTCTGCAAGCACTGAAATCATCGGTAACAGATAGTTTTGTGATAAGGTAATTTGTAACGGGCAACAAGTAATGAAAGTAAATAAGGTGCAGCAAGATGGCCCAATCCTTTTTGTAGCAAAGGACAATCCTGGACAAACTCTTATATGAAGGAAAACGCTCCCGAGGACACATGGGAATTATCGTCAAGCAAATTTTCATCACGCTCATACGATTCGCGTTCGTTACTTTGATAATTTGATATGTGGGTGAACCGGTGCTTGGGTACTGCCCTTTCTTGGACAAGCATCCCACTTATGATTAACCCCTCTTGCAAGCATCTGCAACTACAAAAAAAGTATTAAGGTAAACCTAACCATAGCATGAAACATATGGATCCAAATCAGCCCCTTACGAAGCAACGCATAAACTAGGGTTTAAGCTTCTATCACTCTAGCAACCCATCATCATCATCATATATAGCATGAAGCTCCTGCCTGATGCCCATTGATTTCAAGTCTGCCCTTACTTTTGGCCCATCTTTGGTCCTCTCTGGCATGTTGAGCAGGGTACCAAGCAGACTCTCGCACACGTTCTTCGTGATATGCATGACATCAAGGCTGTGAGGCACACGGTGGATCTTCCAGTACGGCATGTCCCAGAAAACAGACCTCGTTTTCCATACCTTCAGCAGCGGCTCTGGCGCCTTTCGCTTTTTTCCCGGCTCTGACGCCTTTTGCTTCTTTCCCGGCAGTGGGCAGTCTTTCCAATTTTTCAACAGCTCATCTATTTCCTCGCCGCTCCTCGTACGCGGGCGTCCTCGGGGTTCGGTTTCACCATCGAACAGATCCTTGCGTTTTCTCCACGGGTCATCGTCGCGAAGCCACCTTCGATGTCCCATGAACACGGTTTTCGAAGACCCAGGATCTCTATCTAGCTGGCGATACGTTGTGTCATCCATGCACCTGACACATCCAGAAAATCCGTGGACCACCTGCCCCGCGACATATCCGTAACCGAGATAGTCGTGCACCGTCGTGAGCAGCGCGGCTCTCATAGGGAAATATTCTTTCTCTGCGGCGTCCCACGTATTGGCTGGCGTTTTCCACAGCGTGTCAAGCTCCTCTTTCAGCAGCCCCAGATACAGATTGATGTCGTTCCCTGGTTGTTTCGGTCCTTCAATTAGCATACTCATGTGAATGTACTTCCTCTTCATGCACAACCAGGGGGGAAGGTTGTACATCCACACAAACACAGGCCAGGTGCTATGTGTGCTTCTCTGGCTGCCAAACGGATTGACTCCATCGGTGCTCGCGCCCAGCACGATGTTCCTTGGATCGTTCCTAAATTCTGGGTCTTCGAAGTTCAATGCTTGCCACTGGCTCGCATTCTTAGGGTGACTCAGCATCTTGTCTTTTTTATCTATCTCCGGATCATTTGCGTCATCTTCTCGCTTCTTCTCCTCCCTATCCGCGTGCCAACGCAGGAGCTTTGCTACCTTAGGGTCCGCGAAATACCGCTGCAGACGAGGAGTGATCGGAAAGTACCACACCACTTTTCGAGGAGCTTTCTTCCTCTTCTTGTATCGAGTGACGCGGCACACCGGACATATGGTAGACTCCGCGTGCTCGTCCCGATAAATGATGCAATTGTTCATGCACACATGGTATTTCACGTGCGGTAAATCCAGAGGACACACGATTTTCTTCGCCTCCTCCAAACTGGTCGGGCACTTGTTCCCCTTGGGAAGACATTCGTGCCAGAATGACATGTTCTCGTCGAAGCATGCGTCGGTCATTTTGTGTTTTACCTTCATCTCCAGAGCCATGAACGTTACTTTCAGGCGGGTATCCTCGGGCCTGCATCCTTCATACAATGGAGTAACCGCGTCTAACTCAAGTTGATCCATCTTGGCTTTCTCTCGGGCGGCAGCTCTTGCGTTATCCGTCTGCTTGAGAAGCAGCTCTTGAATATGAGGGTCCTGCAGCCAGCCCATCGATGGTCCAGCGTCGTCTGCTCCGCCGGCATCATCATCTTCATGATCATGCCCGTCGTCTGCTCCGGCATCTTCCTCATCATCATGTCCTGCATCTTCTACATGATGACTGTGTACAGCATCACCGTCGTGATCATCTCCTGGGGATTCTTCGTCTTCTTGCCCGCCCGAGCCGCGGTGGTTGTCTTGCTGCCCTTCCTCATTTCTTGTCCGGCCCCCATGGACGACTTCGTAGTCATTTTCATCACCCTTCCACCGATAGCCATCCATGAAACCACGCAAGAGCAGGTGGTCCCGCACCTGCCCGGATTCCGGGTCCGCAATAAGGCTCTTCAGCTTGCATCTTCGACACGGACATCTTATCTCCGTCTCGTTCTTTTGAAGCATCTCGGCCTTCGCGGACCTCAAAAACCTATTCACGATGCCTTCGGTCATCGTGCGGACCATGGTCGCCTGCGGGGTAGAGCAAAACGATATTCTAGAACCAAGAAAAAATTTGGCATGACTTTCCCTAAAAATAGGACCAAAAAGAATGCTTAATGCCAAAATTCTCGCCGAAACGGAAATGAATCAACATTCTGGCAAAATATTGGCAACTATCGCATTTCAAATACCGGTACACCTCCAAACACAAACACATATGTAACACCACAAACATATGCAACACCACGAACATACATAGATCTAGCTAGGCCATAAAAAGTGCATATGCACATTGTTGTAGGGAGAACAACATAAATATAGCTTCCCCCCTTACTTACCTATCAAAACAAGGTAATTTAACCACTTAAATTGAATGAATCTATGGTGGAAATGAGGTGAAAAAGAGGAGGCACCCGAGACAAGGAGGAGGTGGAGAGAATGAAGTGGGGAGAAAGTGAGTGTGGGTAGGAGAGGCTGTCCAAAATATCTTGTTGCTGCCCACTTACTAATGGCGCACCAACTCTAAATGCGCCATTAGTAATCCAGGTTACTAATGGCGCACCTTCTGGTGGTGCGCCATTAGTAGTTTTGCAAAAAAACATACTAATGGCGCACTGTTCCACAGTGCGCCATTACTAGTTTTGCAAAAAAAGGAATAAAAAATATAATAAAAAAACAACATTAGTGGCGCACTTTCCGACAGGTGCGCCATTACTAGTTACAACTAGTAATGGCGCACTGTGTCTGGATACGTCATTAGTATGTTTGGACAGGCGCACTAGTTCAAAAAAAAATTGATACTAATGGCGCACCCTGGGCCAGGTGCGCCATTAGTAGTTTCAGCTCTAATGGCGTATCAGAAAGTGGTGCGCCATTAGTATATACTAATGGCGCACCGCTTGTCTGGTGCGCCATTAGTGTCAATCCCATCTATAGCCCTTTTTCTAGTAGTGTTATTTCTCAATGCCTTCCTCTACGCTCAAATAATGGTTAAGTGTCATGTAGTCGATGTTCACATAACACCACTAGAGAAGAGACAACATACATCTTATCAAAATATGGAACGAATACCAAATTCACATGACTACTTATAGCAAGACTTCTCCCATGTCCTCAGGAACAAACGTAACTACTCACAAATCATATTCATGTTCATAATCAGAGGGGTATTAATATGCATAAAGGATCTGAACATATGATCTTCGACCAAATAAACCAACTAGCATCAACTATAAGGAGTAATCAACATTACTAGCAACCCACAGGTACCAATCTGAGG
Organism: Aegilops tauschii subsp. strangulata; assembly: GCF_002575655.3. NCBI lineage: Eukaryota > Viridiplantae > Streptophyta > Magnoliopsida > Poales > Poaceae > Aegilops > Aegilops tauschii. The sequence continues at coordinate 641,881,989 of NC_053036.3, read as the reverse complement.
TTTTGAGACAAAGATTGGATACAAGAGATAAACTAGGGTTTTAGAGGAGATGGTGCTGGTGAAGATGTTGATGGAGATTGACCCCCTCCCGATAAGAGGATCGATGGTGATGAAGATGGTGATGATTTCCCCCTTCCAGAGGGATGTTTCCCCGGCAGAACAGTTCCGCCGAAGGCCTGGATTGGTTCCGTCAAGGTTCCGTTAAGGTTCCGTCAAGATTCCGCCTCGTGTCGGCGGTGTTTCGTCCCCAAAGCTTCCGCTTCATTTTTGAATCTATGTCTGTGCTTGATAGGATGACGTTGACGGCGTCTACAGTTGCAGCTTTACCCAATCGGTCGTTGAAGAGGTTGACGCGGTCCATGAGCCCTATGCGTGATGCAGTACTCTAGGTCGAAGCACAAGGTGATTGACCTAGAATCAGATACTCGCTCCCAGCAAAGCTGAGTCGCTGTTGCAAGTCATTAGTGAAACATACAATGTACGAATGGGTTGATCTGCCTAGCAGGGGGTCGGATAAGTTGGAACGCTCCTCATTGGGGGATTAGGTGCTCGGTCCCCATTACCTCATTAGTACCTATGTATTCTGGTCCCATTTTTTCAGTTTTCTTCTAGTGTCTCATCTATGTGGACGACTCCCTGAATCTTATACTCATCATCTCATCTCATAGTAACATATGACATATCTTCCCTGAAAACAGTTGCACAATGACCCCTTTATAAGTAAGAGAAACGGACTTTCATAGAAGTAGTTCAGGCATGCGATCTGTACACGTATTCATGCTCCTGAGCTAGCCACTACCATTGCTTGGCTGCCGCTTGCGTTCACAAATACTTCATGCGACAACACATTTTTGTAGTGAGTGCTTAACTAGAGGTGATTTCAGATAATTCATTCACGGAGAGATGCCATGCGAATCATGCATGTATGCTGTGATGTAAATGCGTAAATCATGCATGTACGTGCCGCCGTCGCCGTGCATCATGCATGCTTGTCATTTTCAAGGCCGATGTGTGAGCAAATACATGCATGTCCCCGTGAGCAATCTACTACGTACTTTTTGCAGCATGTGTGTGGTTGCACTGATACTTTTTTTAGGGGTTGCACTGATAGTCTTTTTTAAAGAACATGCATGCGCCCGACTTTATAGATAAAGCTATAAGGCAGAGTAGCAACACACATAACCAGATAGACAAATAGACGGGATGAGCCACAAACACGGGCCGGCCGAAGTAAAACGGGGAGAGATACATGGCACCCAAGCCGGCACAAGGCACGCAGGCCAGATAAACTTCAAACGCCAAGCCAACACTAGCCGAAGAAAACGCAAAACCAACTAAGCATCCTGCTCCGGTCTGTAAAGAGAAGACGCCGAGGCCCAAACTTTAGAAATCAGCAGATTCAGAGCATCTTGGTCCTCCGCCTTAGTCAATGATTTCCACTACTTTAAGAGAGCACAGGATTTAAATAAGCAGTCAACAAGTTTAGCAGGGAACACGTGGTCAATAGTAAACTTGTTCCTAGTCATCCAAAGGGACCAGCAAACCGCTCCCAGACCAACCCAAAAAACCCCGTTTGGTAGCGCCTATCAGGGAATTAGCGAGGGCCCGGAGTTCAAGGAACGATGAGGGGTCCCAGGAGACCTGGAGCCACTCTGTAACGCAGCTCCAGATCAACTTAGTCAGAACACAATTGAAGATAATGTGATTTGTATCCTCCAAGGCACCACAAAGGGTGCAAAACTCCGATCCCGGGCCATTCCTTTTGCGAATTTGGTTGGCCGCTGCCAGACGCCCCCTAATAGCTTGCCAGAGAAAAATCTTAACTTTCGGGGGGATCCGGGCACTGATAGTCTGATACTTCATCAGAAGATTGTTCACGATATACTTATCCCATTGTACTACGTAATTTCTTGTTTAAAAGAAAGATGAACGTATGCTTGCAACATATCAGTTCGTATCAATGAAATGCTATCTCCTTCCAAAGGTACCAAGGATTGAAAGAAATCAAAGTGACTTGTCAGCCAAGTAATTGAGTTGTCGACAAGTTTTGTCGCACATAAGGCACCACAACAAAGTTGATAACAGAGGGTGACAGTGAATACTATGGTAGCTAATTAATCAGCAACTGTTAGACCATGATGAACTTCGCAATATACTTACCGGCGCTGCAGTCTGTGCGGCGGCCACCATGCAGACCCCTTTTGCTGTTCAAATTTACAAAGCCCCTGCATGCATTTTAATATTTACTCCCGCTATAATTTTGATCAACAAAACATGGATTATGCTCCTCAAAAAATATATAATTGGACTCATATGCAGAAGAAGGCCCTGATGATACTCCGTTTTCTGGCACATTAGCTATCAATTATTGCTCTGATCGATGATTGCTATATATAATACTCCCTCCATCCAGGTGCATAAGTCATCTTAGGTTGTGCATCGCGATTAAGAGGCGGAGGGATAAATGAGAGAACTTAATATTTATTTGCTAATTAATACCATTGCAAGCAATGAACTGACCACTACATGTCGTGTTTGGTAATCTCAAGTCATTGAAAGCATATAAGCCCCACATCTCTTATTGGTTGATTCCTTTATTTATATCAAAAAAAAAGAAACGGGGTGAGAGTTAATGCACCGCGCCCAAGTGTTTTGAAATTATTTAGTTTTTGTAAGGTGACTTATACACCTAAACGGAGGTAGTAGTACATTTTTTTCTGGCACATTATCTATCAATTATTGCTTTGATCGATGATTGCAAAATATCTTGAAATGCGTGCAAACCTTACTAACTGGGTGGGAAGGATAGCCGTTAGCCAACCAAGTCAACCTGGTCTATACCCAACCAAAAACTCCACTGACATCATCGCCTTCCCAACAGGCGTGGGGCACCGCACGCGGTCATGCCACCCTATTATTCTGGACTTACAAATGCCAAGAGCTCTTCCTCATGAACGATTTGCCCGACATCGAAACATCCTGTAAATGCGACGGCTTACATCGTGTACCAATGAGAGATTGGTGGCATGCTTTTTATAAGTGTCACCAACTGAGTATTTTTCCCGGGCAATAAATAAATAGAAGAGCTAAGATGGTAAACAGTAAAGCATTACCTCCTTTCCACCCCTCATGCCTCGTTTTTTTTTGTTGTTTGAGAAATTTGGTGGTTTGAAATTCAATTTCGACAAATTTCGTTTTTCAATTATGTTGTGCCATCGACGTTGTTCTTTTTTGTTGTGTTACAAGTAGCTATGGATGTGGTTTTTTCATGAGAATAGCTATGGATGGGTTAATTCGTGCATGGAGGTAGCCCATGATACTTTGGAGGCTCTGGATAGGTACTTTGGAGGCCCGGCCCAGCGCTGCCACGGACTTTAACGAAGAGCGCGCGAGACAGACGGCGTAGCCGAGCCTCGTCGGCGACCTCCTCCTTCCTCCAGTCCCCTCTCGCCTCCAGATTAGATGGAAGATCTCAGAGCGGCTCTTCCTCACCGATGTATGGAGCATGGGGCTAGTGAGGCTCATGAAGGCCATGCCCCTGGAGACCTCCTCTTGAGCGCCTTATGCGCCGGTTCTCTTACCGGGCGCTCGCAGCAGCCTCGCGTGGGCCGGCCCAGCTAGCACGCTCGCTCCTTTCCTCGTTCGCAGCTGCGCGTTTTGTTCCTTCGTTTCTTTTTTTTTGGCGTTCGTTCCTTCCTTCACAAAATTGAAAAAACCAATGGATCTGAAATTTACGAATTTGAAAGCAGTTCCTGAATTTGAAAAGGTTCATAAATTCTAAAAAGCAGCTCATAAATTTTAAAACAAATTTCACAATATTTGAAAAGATTTCATCGAATTTGAAAAAAATCATTAGATTTGGGAAAAGTTCATCCGATTTGAAAAAAAGTTCATCAAATTTTAGAAAAGTTCACTGGATTTGAGAAAAAAGTTCATCGGATTTGCAAAAAGTTCACCGGATTTGAAAAAAGTTCAACGAATTTGACACAAAATTTCATCAAACTCGAAAAAGGTTCACCGGATTTGAGAAAAAAGTTCATCGGATTTGCCAAAAGTTCATTGGATTTCAAAAAGGTTCACCGAATTTGAAACAAAAGTTCATCTAGTTTGAAAAAAGTTCACCGGATTTGAGCAAAAAGTTCACCGGATTTGAAAAAAGTTCACCGAATTTGAAATAAAAAGTTCATCAAATTTAAAAAACGTTTGTTGAATTTGAAAAAGTTCATCAAAATTTTTAAAAAAAGGTTATCGAGTTTGAAAAAAGTTTTCGAATTTGAAAAAAAATACGATTTTGCAGAAAATATTGATGAAGCAAAAAGGTTTCTCGAACTTGAAAAAAGAAAAAAAAGGGAATATAAAAAAGAAAACAAAGATACGAAAGAACAAAAGGTAAACATAACAACTGAAGTGGTCTGGTGGTTGTCTCGTCCTGCTCTGAATACGCTCGTCGTGAGATCGAATTCTGGCTCTCGCACAATTTTTGCGCTTTAGAAACACAGAAGAAAAATGAAAATGGGCCGTCCGTTAGTGAAATGACTAGTATTGGGCGCAGCGGGCGCCGAATAGGAAATCGCATGCCCGTGCGGTGGTCGCAGCCTCGCTCCCGTGCCAGCAAGACGACGGATTGGCCAAATCAGATGGCCAGGCGAAACTGAAAGGCTGGCTCGCCCTGCCGGGAAAACCGTAGGCGCCAGATCTCCCAGAGTACCATTTAACTTCGCATCCATATAATTAAAATTTTCTGTCCCAATCTCACTCGTTGCAGCGATATTTTAAATTGATCATTCCTGAATTTTTGAAATTCAGACTCGAATGTAACATATGGTTTGAATGCATGGTAAAACATGATAAACATCATCCAAAATAACTTGACACTACCATTTGCATGATTTAGCGCCTGCTCCAACTTGCCGATAGTGTGACATTGTCGCCCATGGCCCCTAATGTATTGTAAGGGCATCTATAACGCCGGGCGCTAGGCCTGGGCGCTAGGATAAATATCCTGCCCGATCGGCAGTTAGACTACAAAATCCTAGCGTCTAACCTGGCAGCGACGCAAAAGCTGGAGGCGGGCGCTTCGTCTTTTTCCCACAGCCATGCATGTAGCGATTGGTTTTTCTATTAGTTTTACGATTAATTAGCGCCCCTCATTAGCGCTTGCCGTTGGGTCAGAAAACGCTAAGTTTCTTTCCTATTTTATGAGAATTACCTTTTTATTCCTAAGCGTCTACGCAGGCGCCCAGCAATGGAGATGCCCTAAGAAGTTGTCAAGAGACCAGAGAGGTTGGCACGGTCCATGAGCCCAACACGGGCGGAGTAGTCTATAATAAAGCCTAGTGTGGTTCACCCGGGGATCAAGTAGTTGATGAAGACGAAGATTACTGTCGCTAGATCGTTAGTGTATCCAAGGAGGTAAAATTTGTTCGCCTGCACCAGGCTCCTCTACCTTGCAGGAGGTCAGAGAGATTACGACGCTCGTGACACCATATAGTAGTTGTCGGTGGAAAGGCGTCCCGTCGAATCGTGGATTAGGTGCTCGCTCTTTAATATCTCACCCATACCTACATCGTGCAGACTTATTTTTTCAGTTTCCTTCTAATTGCTCAACTAGGTGGGTGACTCATTTCAATTGTACACCAATCATCTCATCTCAGTCATATGATGTCTTCCCTCAAAAAGTAGCAGGGCCTTTTATAATTAGACAAACGAAGTTCCACAGGGGTGTTTAGGCATGCGATTTGTACATGCATCCATGCCACTACCCTTTTTCTCTTGCGGGTGAGCCACTACCGTTGTTTGGCGCTTGCGTTCACAAAAGCTTCATGTGACAGCACATTTTTGTTGTCATGGGGATCATGCATATGCACTGTTACCAGTCAACAACATCTGGACCATGCCATATTTAACAAATAAAAAAACTATTTGTTAAATGTTGAAGTTAATTAGGGGCAACTAGACCACCACACTCATGAGACTAGTTTTTTGCCGAAAAATGGTTTCTCCCGCTTTGTATACAAAGCAACCAACCAAACCATACAGGGATAGATGCTGGGGCGGAAACAGCACAGTCACACTCAAAAAAACAACAGAGAAAAGCAAAAGAAACAAATGCTGACAACGGCGGATCAACAAAAACAAAGAAGCCTCGCGATCGCAGCGCCCACCAGGATCTTCCACTAGACTCCAAGACTCCGAAGCGCCGGCACCTATCAACACCTCCAAGAAGGATCGCGGCGATGACGACGCTGCTGCCAAGGGTTTCCCCCGGTACACGACGAGGCGAGAGGAAGGGTAGCCCCGACGCCCTTCCGAAAGGTCAGGTGGCACCAACAGGCGCCACCGCGCCGGTGTCGGCCATGTCGCCAGGGGTTTCCCCCGATCCCAACACGCACCTCGGGCGCCCCGGAGCCTGCCATCAAACGAACCACCACCGTGCGCCAACGCGATCATGAGGTCCCCATGCCGTCTCACCACGGCACCGCGAAGTGACGACAGCACGACGAAGAATCAGAGCCGGGACTAGGGCATCAGCACCGTCGGCACGCGGGAGGGCCCCACCTCCACCGTCAGCGACGGTTGCCGTTCGGACGCAATAGCAGGAGCACACCAGGCCCATGGGCCCGGCCGAGCCCTTGTGAGCCCGTAAAGCTCCCGCCTTCGCGCTGCTGCCGGCACGCCGTCGGTGCCGTCGCCCCAATTCCGAGCCGCTCCTCCTCTTCACCGCGCCGCAGACAATGAGGCCACGCCCAGGGGCCGGCCTGCTAGGACCCAGACGGGGCCCTAAGGGCCCAGATCTGGGACGGGAACGCGCCGCCAGCCAACCTGCGCCACCAGGCCGCCCCGCCGCCAAAGGACGGCGCCACCACCGCGCCGGGCTGCCGACAGCCACCACCAGGCCGCCGTCGGCTAAAGGGCACCCGCCGCCAGGCGACCCCGGGTCAGGAGGTGCGGGGGTGGGGGGGAGAAGGACCTGCCGCCGCCAGCCCGCCCGGCCAGATCCGAGGGCTCCGCCGGCGGCCGGGGGGGGGGGGGGGGGGCGGCCGCCCCTCGGGGAGGCGGCGCGAGCGCGGGGTCGGGGGAGGGAGGGAGCCGGTCCCTTTGATGCTCTTTGACTAATGTAGACGCTATGACATCATGAGGCTACTTTTTTTTGCGAGAAACTCATGTCGGTATATATATCCTTCACCGTTTTCAATCCCTTGATTTTTTATTTTTTTGGCGGGAAACAATCCCTTGATTATTAATTAGTCACAGAGATTTCTCATGAAATTAGTCATAGAGATATGCTCCCACCTCCTAGTCTACCTCCCACTACTTGCCGCGGCAACACAACTTCTATCATTACCACCGTGAGACCCTTCCAAACCACCTCTATCCGGATTTATAAAGCCCACAAGTAGTTTTCACATATCTTTTTACAATAAATGTGATTAATAAATTATGAGTTAGATTCCACACAAAGTATACCGATGTATTCACATTAAAAAGAAATCTAATTATTAGGCATGGCATGCATTTCTTTCCCTTCTCCTCAGGCGATTAGGGAAAACTTTCCTTCCCTCGATGTCCATCGATGAGCTCGTGGATTCACCTCCCCTCTGACCACCACTCCGATGACCTGTGTAGGGGAGGGGAATCCTGGTGCCTCGATCTCTACTAGTACATAGGTTAGGGTTTTAGTCCTTGCAGGGTTGGACGGATGTGGAAGCTTCTCCTTCGAGTCAATCTTCCAAATCCGATCCTCCTCAAGTTCATTTGTCAAGATGGATTAGACAGAGCTTCTACATGGATACTGCCAGATCCTTGGGGCGGAGAGTTTCGGGTTTCTTCTCATGCGTGCACGATGGCAAGAACTGGTGTCAGATTCTTCGAATCGATTGAAGTGTTAAACGACGACGAAGACTGCAGCTCTGGGGCGCCGACACTCAGGGCCATGTGCACAAAAACTTCCCTGATGTCATCGAGAAGGTCGGGCCGGTTACAGTATGGGAGCGGCGACAATGATGTGGCGGTGACTTGTTCTAACATCGACAATGCTCATTTAGTGGTCCAGAGATCTCGGTGTAATTTTTATTATGTTTGTCGTGTTTACTTCTGTTAAAGTTATAATAGATCGATTCCTTAAAAAAAGAAATCTAATCGATATAGCTTTTATTGTACATTCTATGCCAATTATATATTATGGATCGATCAAAACATAATCTTGAAATGCATGTGGGCCTTATACTCCACACGCGGTTTCCGTGATGTCTTCACCTTGGCGACATGCGACAGATTAGGGGCATGACATCATGTCACCATCAGACTTGCGAGTACCAGTAGCTCCTACTCATAAATGATTTACTCAATAACTACATATCAAGGGGATACCTGCCGTCATCGCCTCAACTACTGGGTTGCGATGTACGTTGGATTTTTAGCATGCAGGGGCAGGGGGCATGCAGCCCCATTTTTCTTTCTGCTTTCGATTCTCAATCTTTTATATCTTTTGAATCAAAAGGCCAAATTAAGTTTCACTTGCATATTTGCGTTTCCTGTGACGAGGGCTTTGAAATGAGATCTATTTTGAATATGTGTTGACGAGTTTTTAAAACTTTGTTAAGTTTAAACTGCTGAAACTTGGTACGAGCGACCGACAAAATCGTAAGAGTTTTGTTAAAAAATTCGTTTCCGAATGGCACAGCAGTGCCTCACACGGAAACAAAACCATGCCTCTCACGGAAGCAAAATCATGCCTCTCACGAAAAAAACAATCTAAAAAGCCAAGAAAAGCTATGAAAAACCGGTGAAAAACCGGAACGTAAAAAAAATCAGATATAAACCATCTGAAAAGCCGAAAACACGTGTGAAAAAATAAAAAAAAAATCCGAATGAAACGCCCAGAGCGCGACACGTGATGGCGGTGGCGTGCTCTCTCCCGAAGAAGCGCTCCTCAACTAGTTGCTCTAGTTTTTTTTAAGGTAAACGTTTAGAGCTGGTGCGCCGGCAGCGCGTTCGGCCGGCCGCACGCGCGCGTGCCATGCGCCACGGGCCCCACACATCTAGAAACCGCTTCCACCTTCCTTATCTTCTTTTCTCCACCGCTCAGATCCCATTTTTCTGCTCATTTCACCTTCCGCACCTGCGTCCATGTGTTCTACCCCCCGCAAGACTGCTTGAGATGCTCGCTGCTGCAAGCAACCATGGCCGGATTCATCTGCTTGGGCGGAGGCCATGGGCGGATTCAACCTGTCCATGGATGGATTCATCTGCTTGGGAGGAGGGGATTCTTTTGCGCCATGGGTGAGCTGCTAGCGGCGTCAACAGGGACAGCGGCGGCGGTGGTGGGCGGTGACTGCGGTAAGTTCATCCATATTTTTGTTTTTTTTTTGCTGGAACCGGTTTTGATTTTTGCTGGAACCATCTTTCGATTTTGCTGCAACAGGGGAGGATAGTTTTGGGCGGCGACGGCGATGGCCTCCAGGATTTTTTGCTGCATAGAATTTTTGCTGGAACCAGCATTTGACTTTGCTACAACCGAGGAGGATGGCGCTGGGACGGCGATGGCCGGCATGATTTTTTTGCTGCATTGATATTTCAATTTTGCTGGAAACCTTTTCAATTTTGCTGGAACCGTATCACAATTTTGTTGAAACCATGTTTAGTTTTTGCTGGATCATAACATTGTTTACTAGAAACAATTTATAGTTTTTGCTGGAACCATATCGCTTTTCTGCTGGAACCATATTGTTTTTTGCTGGAACCATGTTTTTTTTGTTTCAAACCGGCGACATCCTGCTCTCCGTGTTTTTTTGCTGGAACCACCTCTCTGTTTTGCCGGAATTGGGGTCGAAGGGTGCTGGGACTGGTGAACTCATGGTGGTGGATCGCGATGTCGCATGCAGTTGACCGGCGATAACTATTTTTTGCAACTTGTGTTGTGTTTGTTTGCTGGAACCAGCGGATCCAATTGCTGGAGTCGGTGAAGCATTTTGCTGCAACGGCGAAATCGATGGTGCCGGACTGCGTCGTCATTTTTGCTGGAATGAAGCTGTCGACGACGAGGTGGAGAGCAAGACTCCGGCAGCTGTGCGGGTGGGGGGCAGGGATGCGAGGGATTTTGGCGATCTGGTGGGCCGCATCTTTTTTTTTCTCTCGTGCGTGTTTGGATGCGAGATGTGGGGGACAAAACACTCCTGATCTGACGGTTGGCAGTTAGCGTAGCGGACGCACGGGATGCGACCGGCCGAAACTTTCGGCCGGCGCGCCGGCGCCTATAAGCTCTAGGTGATGGTTAGTAGTTTGTGGGTGGAGGCGGCCCATAGTTATTTGGAGGCCTGTCCACTCCCGGATACCCAGCCCAGCCCAGCGCCGCCGACGCCCTTCCGCGGACAGAGCACGAGACGGCGGAGCGGGGTCCTCCTCCTCGTCGGCGGCGGTTTCCTCTCCGGCGGTGACCTCCTCCTACCCCCACTTCCCACTTCCTTCGGAGTTTGATGGAAGATCTCGGAGCGTCTCGTCCTCGCCGGCAACCATACGGCGCTCCTCGCACTGACGCTGCCCAAACGGAGGGCCCAGATCTCCCGGAGGTGCCTTGAATTTCAAGTGCATTGCATATCCATCATTTTACCTGCTGTGTATTGGGATCTAGCAGCTAGCTGTTGGGCTGTATAGTATCTGCTGATTGCATTTTGCACTGTGTGTTTACTCATTTGTAGCACATCATATCTTGGTTAGCAAATGCTTGTTGACTATGCCTAAATTAAGTAGGAACGGTCCCTTCGGGGACATCCGATAAATTAAGTAGGAACGTACTAGGTGGCGGTGCTCAACATACAGCACATTCCAATGCAGGCTGCATCTTTGTAACATTGTGCGCTTTGTGCGATCACACGCGTGTATCTTACAGTGCCGATTCTGAACTTTTCTCGGGCGCTTTTGTGTGCAGGACGTCTGGCACTATATACATTCCTTGATACCGCTGAGAGATGCTGCCCGAGCCACCTGCGTATCTCGGTCCTTTATGTGTTCCTGGAGATGCCATCTCAACCTCATTTGGAGTAGGGACACTTTGGGCTTGGAGGCAGATGTGTTTGAAAAGATAACAGCTAGAGATTTCAGAACCAGAATCGACCACATTCTGAGCAAACCATTCGGGCACCGGGTGAGGAAACTCAGCCTTTTGGTTGGTTCCAAATTACAATACGAAGGACCATCATTATATCATCGAATGGATTCAGAAAGCAGTTACACCAGGGATTGAAGAACTCGCCCTTTGTCTGCCTACAATTAATCTGGCATCATTGTGCCTATGGTCAATTCACCAATGGTATCTAGGAAACTTGCTGACCTGAAATCTGTGAACCTCTCTTGGAGAATTCCCCTTTGGTCGGGGCTTTTACTGCTCTTCTCTGGTTTCTATCTTTCGTGCTTCCTCATGCTGGAACCGTTAACTGAATGAAGGTTGTCTTTTCATCTCTAGGTATCCAATGACCTCATGCTGCATGTCTTAGTTTTGGGAGATCCCTGGATTTCCAGAACCAGTGGTCTCTTATCACCAGCGAATAAGATGCTGGTCGAGCTAACATGCCATATCCTCAGGGCCTGGTCTCATGCCATATTCTTGGAGTGCAACGTCATAATGTTAGCCCAGAACTACTCGCTAGCACTCGAGTATACTGATAGATGACCGGTGGAAGAGCAAAGTGATGGTACGCTCAGGCTCTCTAGGCTAGTACGCACACACACACTAGTGAAGCATGCACCGATGGAGCTACACTTGAGAAAAGATACTACTTGAATTGATCGGAGTGGAATAAGTTACATCGATGGAGCACAGCTCCTTATATAGTGGTCACGAACCGACCTAAGCAAAATATCTGCTAGATATGAAGTAAGCACTTGCGTCACATACTAGCTTATCTAGTAAGCTTCGTTTCTACTACTACTGCCTTAACTAGTAAGGAATGCAAAAGCTGTTGCTGCCGACCTGCAACTTCTAGCCATGCATGCATCGGAGACAGGGTTGGGCCTACACATAACAGGGGCAGAGTAATGCCAAATGCTTGAAATGGACATGCATAGAGAACACTCTACAGCCGAAAAATAAACTAAGGCCAAGCCCGCTTTCCTCAATTTTGGTCGATCATGCTTTTGAAGATTGAACACTAGATGCCATTGTCAAGCAGTATGGTGGTTAAAGGTACTCTTAGCTTGTTATTCGTTCATTTCATATTTATTTATTTTGACCTCCATGCTAAAATGAAGTTAGGGTGGTCTCCAGAACAAGGAAAATGTCGCAGAAAATGTAATCCTATTTCAGAATGCCCTAGTTTCATGGTAAATGACATATATTAGCTGTAAAGGCGAACAATAAAACAACTTTTCTGTACTGTGTATTCAGGAACTGGCAGACAATTGCCTATGTAAAACCTCATTCGCTTCTAGGAGTAGGAAATCCTGAAAATCTGTATCATAAATCAAGACAGGGAATCATGGACGCATATGCCACACTGGCACAAATCCAAAGAGCTCTATCATCATAAATCGTGTACACCTATTCTCACAAAGAAGTTCAATAACTAGCAGGAAAGGGAGCATTGTACCCTTTCTTTTATTTTTAGCTTTATCTCTCAATCCTGCAACCGGCTAGCTACAAGCAAAGGATTGATTTGTTGCTTTACCAAAGGAAAAGGTGTAAGGCGCTAGCAGGAGAGGAATACTTGCAACTTTTCTTTGTCTCCTTTGAAGGCTTTTATCTTCAAATCCTGCAGCTACAAGCAAAGGATTGATTCGTGGCTTTACTAAAAGAAAAAGAAAAAGGTGTAAGGAATAACACCGCCTTGCTTGTCTAAGGCATTTCTACATACACTACACTTCCTAAGTTTTGCTCTCTGTCCAGCTTGTAGTCGCTCCTCAACCACATTTGGCTTCTATCTGGCTACTCTCTGGATGGTACCAATTATTCAACTGAAGCAAGGTACATAACTATTTCACCTGTACTCAATCTACCTGCCTGCTTCAGATTTATACTACGAAGCACCGATATGCCAGAAACTGGAGTATCGGCGTACTAAACGTTTCTGATATGGGGATACGCACGATACGGCTAGGATACGGTTATCGGCGAAGTATCCTATTTTCTGATTTAAAAAGAAAAGAAAAAACGTCGATACGTCCTGTGCATCGTCTACGATACGGGAGCGACATGGCAGCCCACTGGAAGGCCCATGGCTAACCCTAGCATCTGGGCCCCCTCTCTTTTGTTTTATTCGCACGACAGGAGCTTGCACGAGGGAGCCGTCGCCGCTGGACAAGCCTCCCCGCCGGCCGCAGCCGCAGACTGGAGTCACTCGCCGCCTAGAGTGGCTCACCGGCGCCGCTGGAATTGCCTCGCTGCCGCCTCAACTCGCCCCCACCGGCTGGAATCGCCTCTCCGCTTGAATCTTCTGCTCTTCTCCACCGCCGTCGCAACTCACAAGGTAAACAGCAATTACCCCGAGCCCCTAGTGATGTACTGATGTGTGCTTGATCTTGATGCATGCTTGGCTGCTTGCTGGCTTCCTTAGACCGTAGTAGCAGACTCTCTCGTTAGGTAGTAGTAGTACTATACTAATTTGGATCTGATGTATGTTTGGCTGCTTGCTGGCTTCCATGTGGGGTGTGCTTGCTGTGTTGCTGCTTGTTGATGTTTGTGGGATAAAATTATTACTTGCTGATGTTGTTGCTGCTGTCTATTGCTAGGGAAGGAGATAGAAGTACAACATGGCATTATAGGGAGTTCCATGGCAACATTTTGATCTCATCTCACACATTTTATTATGTTGGCTTTTATTACATGTCATTTTATAATTATTTATATATATACTTGCCGTACCGCATATTGCTGTTTCTACAGATTCCGGTATCCCGTATCGCCGTACTCGTATCGCCGTATCGGTGTCGCCGTATCGGTGCAACATAGGATTTATATAGAGTAGCATGTGTCCATACATGCAAAATTAATAATAACAATTGCTCTTTTTTGTGTATGAATGTATACAGAAACAGATCGACAAGAAATTTATCTGCTGGAGCTTGCAAACAAGATTGACAATTGATGAGTGTAAGCCCAAAATGAAATAAATGTAGTGGCTGGAGATCCACAGATCTGACAGTTAATCATGCGAACTGAGGTATGACACTTATGAAACACCTTTCATTCCATTTTGCATGCTTTATTTTACCTCCTAGCTTAATTTGCGAATTTGCTGTTATTCAGTTGTAATCGTTCCACACAAAACTGTGAGATTGCAGCACTTAACTGCATCACGTACCTATTGTATCATTAGTTGATTCACTAGTTCGAACTAATGATCACCTTATCGCTACATGTGTGCGCATGTTCACTCAGGTTATAAAGGCGGACACCATTGATGCAGCTGCTGAACGAATTCTTGATGAACTCAAAAACACTAGAAGCAGAGAGAATGCTATCTACTTTGATGGCTGGGATGGCCTGGGGGCATCTGCCGTCCTGCGAGCCGTGGCCCAGCGGCTGGCACCAAAGGAACAAACAAGGCCCCCCAGGACTGGAGTTTGAGCAAGTCATCCACATTGACTCCTCAAAGTGGGAGAGCAGAAGAGCGGTGCAGAGGGAAATCTCAGAGCAGCTGAAGCTTCCCGGTTGGGTGAGGAAGATGTTTGACAAGCAAGATGAGGATGATGATTTCAGCGGTATGGATCAAGGCTCTCGCACTGAGATAGCAGAAGTCACGGCTGAGATCCATAGGAGCATGCAGAGCCGCAGGTTTCTTCTGGTTCTTCACAACGGAAGCAGCGAGGAGATTGACACATTTAACCTCGGTCTTTCCCTATATGGATACTTGAGTAGCAAGATGCTTTGGACCTTCCAAGGGAGGTTTCGGCTCGACCCCAAGCTGCGAGACAAGGTTGTGGCAAAGAACACAACTGATGTTCTTCTCTCAGCTTCGCGCTCTAAGCGAGACCCACAAGATCTCTGGTCCTATCTACTTCTTGAAGAAGCTAAGGACGTCTCCTGCAAGCATGGCCTGGATCCTGCAACTGTTGCTGAGTGCTACTCGTACATGTTGGAGCGGAGTTACATGAGCCAAAATATCATTGACTATGAGTGGACTCTCCATGCGAGTAAATGGCACTGACAGTCATATAACTTGTGCGGTGGGTGCACTTTAGTCACACTACTCACAATCCGGAAATACTGGTCACAGAACTTGTGCTTCGGATGCAAGTTGGTCAAAACTGACCGACTCCGTTAGTTTTTTTGCAGCAAACCCCCAAAACTGATACGGGCTTTCCTTGCGGGAAAAACACCACGGTAGACGCAGACAAGGTATTCGATGAAACGACGGACGGCAGTGCCACGTTCTGGTGCCCTGCCACCGTGCGGGAGGGGCTCTGCGATTGGCCCTAGCTGGCGCTCACCCGCGAGCTCCCACTTGGCTTCCTATACCCGCCGGTGCTAAGTTACAGAGCGCCCCGATAGCATGTCGGCGAAGGAGAGGAATATGATGTCGCCGCTGAACCTGTCGACCAACAAGTTCAATGGCTCGCTGCCAGCGTCCATCGGCAGCTTACCGTCGCCGCAAAAACTTCTCGGCAACAAGCGGCTCCAAGGCATCCCGCGGGAGGTTGGTCGGCTGAAGCGGCCTCTCAAGCTGAACCCTAGCAGGAACAACCTGACCAGCCAGTGAGCCTCACTTCCTGCTGCCTCACTGGTGTACGTGGACGGTGGACCTAAGAGCGAACCAGCTCAGCAGAGCAATCCAACATGGTGCCGCTGAACCAGCAACTCGATCATCTTATTCAACGCGACGTCGTTTGCCGGCAACCCGCCACTGTGCTTGCCAGTTGCCACCGCCACCTCCCCTGACATTGCGAAGCGACCACGATGGTGGCAGCAACGTGTCGCCACCGTGCACGCACAGGGAAGAATGCCGTCGCCATTGGGAGTATGCCGAGCTGCTGCTCGCCAGCGCCAGAAAGGCGCTCAAATTCACATACACGTACAAGGGCACCTATATCAACAGGCACGACACCCACGCCGTCCTCGGCGTCAGGATGAGGGGCAAGGATGTGTGGACGTCGTCGGGCTCAACCTGCTGAGGGGCTCCGCCGGTGCGCTCTGGCGCCATGCCGACATGCAGGCCTGTAAAAGAGCTCGCCGACGACACCTTCTCCCAGGACAACCGGCAGAGTTGGCTCTAGGGCCGGGGGTCGTCGTCGCGGAGGGCTCCTGCCTCCTGGCCCAGTTCCGCTCGGTTGCCGCCTCGCCGGTCATCTCCAACAAGGACTGTCGCGTTGGTCTCTGGGCAAGTCAGTCGTCGTGTCGTTGTTGTGTGGGAGCTACGGAGGGCGTGTAGTCAGGGAGCCAGATGTGTGCGCTTGATGTGTGTTGCGCGCGTGATCTGGTGTGTGCGTGATGTGGTGTGTGCTGTGTGCGTGCTCGTGGAGTGTATTGTGTGCTGCGTGGTGTGTGCGTGCTTCAGTCTGCGCGTGCGTATGTGCTGCGTCCTCGGTGTTTGGTGCAGAGGCTGGACGACAAACTCAGAATGCCGGTGTAGCACATCAACAACTACGCGGACGTTCTTTCATTTCATCGAACACCTTGTAGGCGTCTATGATGGTGTTTTTTTGCAAGAAAAAACCCATACAAAAAGTTTAGGGGCTTTGCTGTAAAAAAAACTAACGGAGTCAGTCAGTTTTGACCAATGTGCACCCGAAACGCAAGTTCTGTGACCAGTTTTTCCGGTTTGCGAGTAGTGTGACTAAAGTGCACCCACCACACAAGTTCTGTGACCACTAGTGCCATTTACTCCTCTCCATGCTCCCAGTTTCTGGATATTTGATGGGATCATACAACAGGGACAGGGTATTCTTGAGTGTTGGCAGGTGGCGCATGCTCTACAGTCTACACCAAGAAATGAGATTTTGTATTGACAAGTTGTCTCGACAAACAAGCAAGGAAGAGGATTTTCATACTTCTCACATGGCAAGGTCTGCCGATCACCAACCATACTGGATTTCAACAGAAACATGTGGATCTGTACTAAATCCAGGCGGGCTTCTCCGCAACAGCATATTTAATAATTCAGACCAGATCAGTGTGCTGAAACTGTCACGGTGTGCCTTCAGTTTCTCATCGCCCCCGTTTCTCTGCTGCCACCGCCTTCGATTTCTGTGGCTTGACCATTGTCAAGACCTGCAAAGAAGCATAGATTCACAAGAAGAGAGGCATGCTTCCAGAGCTTGTGGATGCTTGACCTGCGCTACATGGACTGGTCTTGGATCTTATCTGCATATACGATGGATCTCATGACCCAGCTCATAGAGTTAAACGTAATGGGAGCTGACAACTGGGACATGAGCCATCTACGAGGACGTTTGCGTAATATTCGCAAACTCCGGATAACAAAGTCTACCTGCCGCAATTACGATAGCAGCTTGTTATCCGAGATGGAGCAGATGGAGATTCTTGAATTTTCTAGAAATGACATTACGTCAAGAGGCACGTCAAGCTTGACTCTTTGCAGTGCAGCAAGAAGAGGGAGTGGACTTCAGACTGTCATTGTTGATGGATCCGTTGGGCTAAAAAAGATCTCACTGTGGGGTTGTGATGTAACGCCCCGAGACCGATGTGCCAGGTGTCGTTCAGTTATTCGCTGTTGTTGCCTTGTCATTGCTTGCGTGTCATGCATTGCATATCATGTTATCATGCCATCATCTCATAAATCTTTTGCTACTCAACTAAATAAATTGCATGGGCCTTTGATCCATTTAAATCGAGGGAAGTCACTTGTGATATCTCTTTATAACATATTGAAGCCTCTCAATATTATTAGAGAGCTAAAATAAAAATACTCCATTCTTTTGGAATTAACCAAAACACAATTGAAAAATCCCCACTCCCTTTCTACTTCAAGTTTGGTCCCCAAACTTTGCCAACATTTCTTTTCCCATTTATCGAGGCTCCTCCTAAATTCTCAACATTTTTGGACTCTTCTAAATCCTAGTCCTTGTTCAAACCTTTTAAATTAAATTCAAATGAATTTGAATTTAATTCTTGCAATCTTGCCCACTCCATTTTTCTTGGGTCAAGCTCATTTTTGTGAGTCCAGGAAATTATCCGCATGCCCAAATTCTTGTCCACTCATTCCTTTTCTCTCCTTTTCTTTCTTTGCTTTTCTGTTTTTATAAGAGTTTTGAAAAGAGAGGGAGTGGAGAGCCCAGCCGCCTCCCTCTTCGCTGGGCCGGCCTCCTAGGCCCACCAACCCTCCTGAAGCCCAGCCGCACCGATAACCAACCCTAGCTCTGTCCCTCGATCCCTCTCTTCCCCTCGAACCCTTCCTCCAGCGCCGCCATCTCCCTCGCTCATCCCGATCCCCATCTCACTCTCTCCCTCTCGATCCCGCGCGCCTCCCTCTGCAGCACCAGGCCGCGACCGTGCCTCCTCCTCGCCTAATCCTCGTCGCCTAATCCTCGTCGCCCGAGTGCTCGAGGAGAGGAGCCCCTCGAGCACCCGCGCCCGCATCCGTCGTCGGCCGCCGCCTGGCCCGTTCGCCCGCCTCCTCGCGCGACCACAGCGCCTCACCGGACCCGGGGAGCACCGCCGTCGCCTGCAGTCGCCGGCGCCCACAGCTCCTCGCCGGACCCGGTCCCGGTCCCCGCGCCCTCCTCCCTCTCCGTGCGGCTCCCTCCCCGCGCCTCTGCTTCGCGCCTCCCGAGCAGTGCCGGGATGCTCTTCCTCCCGCTGCGTCCAGGAGCGCCACCACCAGCTCTCCGCGCCGCGCCGTCCTTCCTCGCTGCCGGCATCTAGCCTCCCCGTGCTCGACCCCAGCCTTCTCTGCTTTGCCTTCTCGCCGGAGATTGCGTCCATGTCGTCTTCTTCACCTCCTGCCCGAGACCCACCTTCGGCCTCGCCATGGTTCGCATGTACCAGCTCCGTCCGACAAGGACGTCGCCCCGCTGCCTTTCCTGTCGTTGCCAAGACTAGTGAACACAGGGACACAAGACCGCCTCTATGGTTTCCTGTCGACAAGTACCTTCTTCAAGCCTGGCAAGTACCTGGACGCCCGATGCCTAGAACGCCTACCGTCGACCCCGTGGACGTCAAGTACCTCTACGAACCGTGTACGACTACCGCCGCCGAGGGCCGTCGAGTGAACAACAACCGTCGCTGTGGATCCGGCAAGACCTCGGAGATCGACTTCGTGGACCGACAAGTACCCCAACGTCATGTGTACAACGACCGTCGTCGAAGACCCGGATAGCAAAACGTCAAGTACCTGTGACCGAAGAATGCCATGTACCTCTCCGAAAAACGAACATGTACCACTACGTCCGAAGACCTCGAAACCGTCAAGTCCGACAACGATTGTGCACAGCTACCGACGACGTGCATGTTGCCAAGTACCCTATCCGGATCGTCATGTTCCATCACCGTCGCCGAGATCGCGAGAACCTCTACCGTCGACCCTAGAGCGTGCGAGAATGTCTACTTCCACTACTGCCGTCGCGAGAAAAACTACTTCCTCTACGAACTCGAACCGCTCGAGAATGCTCCCTTGGAAGGTATAACCACCGAGACGACGCCCGTGAATCAAATGTTGTGTGATGTATGAGATGCTTGTGTTCGCACCGTGTCCGTTTTGTCACTCATTTTCCTTGCCACCGATACGTGGGAAACCCGGTATCCGGGATCACTCCCCGTACCTCTTTCACATTCCACACATCTCACATTTGTTTCTTGCACCGACATCTCAACTAGTTGTCGGATCACCGGAATGTTGCCGTGGCACCATTTCCGTTGTAGTTGCCGTGGCACCCCTTTTGTTCCGCCATGACGACCAAATGCTTCATAATGCTCATGTCAACTCTTAATAAAAATTGCATAAAACTTGTTCATGTCATCCGCATCATGATAACAACAATTAAAATGTTTAAAATTGTTGTTGCACCAGATTGATAAATGCATGTGGGGATCTACCGGAATTATTGTTTGTTATTCCGGCCTCATTTAAACTTGCCTAATTAGATAGTTTTATTATGATTCTCTTGCCATGTTTAACAACATTTAATATTGTTGGGTACATAAACGAGATCGAACTAAATAATTGATGTGGTGTTCCGTCAATATGCAACTCGTTGCATATTGAGCTCCACTTAATTTGTAGGATTGTTTGTGCATTTTGCCATGCCATGCCTATTTAAATCGGACATGCATCATTTGTTTGTGCATCGTGCCATGATTATGTGGTGGTTGTTTACTATGTTGTGTGCTTCTTTTCCGGTGATTGCTTCTTCGTGTTGGATCCGGTAACGTCGTGTGTGTGAGGACCCGTTCGTCTGCGTCCGTTTGTCTTCTTCATGGACTCGTTCTTCTTCCTTGCGGGATTTCAGGCAAGATGATCATACCCTCGAAATCACTACTATCTTTGCTATGCTAGTTTGCTCGCTCTTGCTATGCCAATGCTACGATGCCTACCTTTTGCTTGTCAGCCTCCCAATTGCCATGTCAAACCTCTAACCCACCTTGTCCTAGCAAACCGTTGATTGGCTATGTTACCGCTTTGCTCAGCCCCTCTTATAGCGTTGTTAGTTGCAGGTGAAGATTGAAGTTTGTTCCTTGTTGGAACATGGAGATGTTGTTCCTTGTTGGAACATTGTTTACTTGTTGGGATATCACTATATATCTTATTTAATTAATGCATCTATATACTTGGTAAAGGGTGGAAGGCTCGGCCCTATGCCTGGTGTTTTGTTCCACTCTTGCCGCCCTAGTTTCCGTCATATCGGTGTTATGTTCCCGGATTTTGCGTTCCTTACGCGGTTGGGCTATAATGGGAACCCCTTGACATTTCGCCTTAAGTAAAGCTCTTCCAGCAATGCCCAACATTGGTTTTACCATTCGCCACCTAGCCTCTTTTTCCCTTGGGTTTCGCGGACTCAAGGGTCATCATTATTTTACCCCCCCGGGCCAGTGCTCCTCTGAGTGTTGGTCCACCTGTCAGCTGCCGGTGGCCACCAGGGGCAACTCTGGGCTGGCCTACCCGTACCTAAGACAATCTGAGTGTGCCCTGAGAAAGAGATATGTGCAGCTCCTATCGGGATTTGTCGGCACATTCGGGCGGTGTTGCTGGTTTAGTTTTACCCTGTCGAAATGTCTTGTTGTACCGGGATACCGAGTCTGATCGGAACGTCTCGGGAGGAGGTCTATTCCTTCGTTGACCGTGAGAGCTTGTGATGGGCTAAGTTGGGACACCCTGCAGGGATTTGAACTTTCGAAAGCCGTGCCCGCGATTATGGGCAGATGGGAATTTGTTAACGTCCGGTTGTAGAAAACCTGAAGTTGACCGTAATTAAAATGAATCAACCGCGTGTGTAACCGTGATGGTCTCTTTCCGGCGGGGTCCGGGAAGTGAACACGGTTGTTGGAGTTATGCTTGACGTAGGTAGTCTAGGATCACTTCTTGATCATACTTTTATCGATCGTGCTTTGCCTTCTCTTCTCGCTCTCATTTGCGTATGTTAGCCACCATATATGCTAGTCGCTTGCTGCAGCTCCACCTCGTACCTTTACCTTACCCATAAGCTTAAATAGTCTTGATCGCGAGGGTGCGAGATTGCTGAGTCCCTGTGGCTCACAGATACTTCCAAAACCAGCTTGCAGGTGCCGATAAGTCCGTGCAGATGACGCAACCAAGCTCAGGAGGAGCGCGATGAAGATCTTGTCCTTTGTATGGTTTCGTTCTAGTTGATCAGTAGTGGAGCCCAGTTGGGGTCGATCGGGGACCTTTGTCGCATTTGGGGGTTCTTCTTTCATTTTGGTTCCGTAGTCGGACCATGAGTGTATTTGATTGATGTAATGTTTATTCCTGTAATTGTGTGAAGTGGCGATTGTAAGCCAACTATGTATCTCTTTCCCTTATTTATTACATGGATTGTGTGAAGATTACCTCACTTGCGACATATGCCTTCAATGCGATTATGCCTCTAAGTCGTGCCTCGACACGTGGGAGATATAGTCGCATCGAGGGTGTTACAAGTTGGTATCAGAGCCTTCCCCGACCTTAGGAGCCCCCACTGCTTGATCGAATTAGCGGACGAGTTGTGTCTAGAAAAAAAATGTTTTGAGTCATTTAGGAATTATATATCGGAGAGTTTAGGAATTATTTTTACTCCCCAGTTCCTTCATCGCTCTGGTAAGGCATCCTGACGTAGAGTTTTGACTCTTCTCTTCTCAAATTTCACTAAAAAAATTTAGGATCACGCGGGTATCTTGGAATCGTTCCGATGGTTTTATGATGAGAACATTGTCTTGGTGCCTCCTGTCAGGGGTTTTGTGGAAGTGTTCCGGGGAGTTGAGCTCTGAGGTGTTGTCGTCATAATTTTATCGTTGCAATTCTGGAATACCTGAGTTTAGTACGCCGACATCGAAAATCTCTTTTATGCAGTTCGTTGGTGAGATAACCTCGACGCCACCCAGTACTGGGGCGGGAGTTCGGGAGTATTGCCATAACTTGGATAACGGATGCTTTTCGAAGGTTGAGGTAGATGATTTCCGAAGGTTTCTTGGTTATGTGTTGAAGGATGGATACAGCTGGATGTAGGATTTGCTAGTTTGGGTGAGATATTATGCTTCCCCTGTATCCCCAACACCTGATTGCATAACCGGAAAGGTTCGGAAGTTTCATAGGTGGGAATTCAAGTAGCTCTTAGGATTTCTTTCCGACAGATCTATGATATGACATTGGGGTTCGACGTCTAGTGGTCCGCCTATTCACGGTCGATTTTACAGTAGTCTCGTTGTGTCTTAAAGAGTCCTTGGCTATGCCGACTCGGGGACGCTTCGTATGTCATGTGCACTGCCTTGTACATGATGGTGCTGTACGATCGAGCCCGTGTAGGCCCCACCACGAAAACTTCGGACGAAATCTCTATCATATGTTTGTTTCGGCTTATTCTGCAAGCCAATCCTTTGTTTTTGTTTTGAGTTGTGGTATTCGAGTTGCTTCGAAGTCAAATGTTGATTCCATACCTTTTCCAAGTGGTGTTCTCATACTTCTATGTGAATACTAATCCTTCTCGATCATCGAGTTTGTCATGTCAATCCTTTTAACCGGCGTGTTTCTCTTCAAGTGGATCCGATCACTTCAACAGTCGCAAGATCTATTACTAGCCCTTCAGAACGGTGTTTGTTTCACCCGTCTCCAAGTTGCCTTTGTTTTTCCCTTCCTCCCACCCTTTTCTTCAAGGAACCAGATTTCTTATTCAAGGATCATTTTAATGTTGTGAAGTCTCTTCATTCTTTTTTTTTCAATATTCTTATCCGGTGATTCTCATGAAGATGCCAACGGAGCTTCAAGTTCGTCACTCTTCACTCGTTTTTCTTCTCCGGTGGATTCAAGTCAAGCTTTGTTGATCATATCTTTTCCTCGTTTCAATGTTTTCTCATGCCGATGCAATTCTTAATCATTCACCTCTCGCTATTCAATTGTTCCAGAGTGCTGAAGATATCTCGGAAGGATCGTCTTGTCATTCAAGATCAGTTAATCCTATTTTGAGGATGTTTATCTCATTCAAGCCTTTTAATTCAACCGTTGCATTCTCTCTTTTAAATCGTTCTACGGTGTTTCTTTTCAGTGGGCCCTAACCCACAGGTCTTTTCCCAGGATCTTACCTGACTCTTCTTATTTTCCCGGAGCTATCCTCAAATTATTTTCCAAGTTTGACGTAAGAATGATTTATCATCAGTCTTATGTATTTATCCAAGATCTTCCAAATTCTTTTCATCGTTGGCTAAATCGCTTCGCTTTTGATTCTTCCGGAGCGTCTAAATAATTCATGGTGGTGTCTCTCATCGTCTTTCATAACGCTTGAAGACCGAAGAAGAGTTTCCCCTTGAATCTTGTTTTGATCTATCAAAGATTCGTGATTCTAGCCTGTTGCCATCCTCTCATAATTGTTTCTATTGTGAGAATTTTTTTCACCCATCCGGAGTAATTCAAGAGTCTTCTCGGTTTTGTTATCCGGAGTCCATCAATTCAGGTTTATTCATTCTCAGCTTTCAGCTATCATTCTCCAATTTTACCGGTGCTTCGTTCAAGTGATCTTTAATCGGCTCGTGATCTCTTCGTTATCATGTACCTAAATCCTCTCAAGCATCTTCGCGTATTTGCTAATTCTTTCCGGAGTTTCTTTATCTTCTCTTCGTTCCTTTTCAATTCTCACGGTGGTTCGTTCAAGAGTTCTCGTCATTCGTTGTCATATCAATTCTTTCATTCTTTCAAATTCTACCGGTGGTTCTTGGAAGACCTTCTCAAGTTTGTGCTATATACATCTTAATCCTTTCTATGAGAATAAGTAGTATGCCAAATCCATGGTTTGTCATCAATTTAATTGGCGAAGGACAAGCATAATGTAATTCTTATTCTTGTTTCATCTAAGTGGTTAATTCTTTATTCCGGAGGCTCATCAAATTATCGGTTTCACTTGATTCATTTTTCTTTCCCGGAGTTCCAAGCTCTAAATATCACGGAGATCCATCTAAATCATTACAAGGTTTGACCTTGTGTTTTCAACTTCTCTTTCCTTTCGTTTGATGATTCTTTTCTGATCGGAGTTCTTCGTGAAGGTTCTACATGATGGTTCATCAAGGATTTAATTCTTTCTCCAAGTGTTCATTGAGATTCCTTTCAAAAGGAGCTCAAGCTTTCTTCATCTTGCTATCCGGAGTGCAATTCTTTCTTCCGTATCATTGGAGGTGGTATTATGTCATTCTTGATATTTTGAATTCATGTTTCATGATTCACATGTTGTCATGAATGAGATATTTTAAAATCCATCAATCTCGTCATTGGAGCATCTTGGGTTATATTTCACCTAAAGCCTTCCCTAAGGTTGTTGCTATCTATGGTGCTCATAAAGGACCCAAGTTCTTCATTTATCCTCCCGGTGAAATAGCGTTCGCGTCTCTTTGTTCATTCCAATCCAATTCTTCTTCCCGTGAGTGGCAGGTTGTCACCTCATAAATTGAGTTGTATTCCATAAGACCATATCAAGCTTATTATTTTCGTTGTTGGTTTTTCCAACAACTCCGTTCTAGCTTTTGTTATAAGCGTGCTCCCTCGAGATCTTGTTTCCCTCCATTCATTCCAATTCCACTCTTTCATTTCATTTCGGAGGCTTTGTTTTGTTGCTATATTCATCCATCATCTCGTTTTGTCAAATATCATGTTCTTTTCATGATTGTCTATTTAACCGGAGTGTTGTGCCCCTTTGTTCAAGTTCTTTTCGCCTTATCAAGCCTTGCATCTCTTTTCAACCGGAGTGCTGCCCGAATTTGGTCTTCCTTGATCCCCTTCCTTAACCGGAGTGGTTTCAATATATATCTTGCCCTTCAACCTCAAGGTTTTTCGCAATGCTCTTTGTCCCTCTTTTCCTAACGGAGTGTTTTCGATCTAGTTCACCTTCATTGTATTCTTTTCTCGAATTTGTTCAACCTCTCAAGGTTCATGGTTTCACTCGTTTGTCAGAGAAGCAACTTAGTTTACCTCTTCTCTTTCTCTTCCGTTTTCCCTCCGGTGCCATTCTAGATCTCGGGACGAGATCCTCTCGTAGTGGTGGAGTGTTGTAACGCCTCGAGACCGATGTGCCAGGTGTCGTTCAGTTATTCGCTGTTGTTGCCTTGTCATTGCTTGCGTGTCATGCATTGCATATCATGTTATCATGCCATCATCTCATAAATCTTTTGCTACTCAACTAAATAAATTGCATGGGCCTTTGATCCATTTAAATCGAGGGAAGTCACTTGTGATATCTCTTTATAACATATTGAAGCCTCTCAATATTATTAGAGAGCTAAAATAAAAATACTCCATTCTTTTGGAATTAACCAAAACACAATTGAAAAATCCCCACTCCCTTTCTACTTCAAGTTTGGTCCCCAAACTTTGCCAACATTTCTTTTCCCATTTATCGAGGCTCCTCCTAAATTCTCAACATTTTTGGACTCTTCTAAATCCTAGTCCTTGTTCAAACCTTTTAAATTAAATTCAAATGAA
Source organism: Aegilops tauschii subsp. strangulata (assembly GCF_002575655.3). Lineage (NCBI taxonomy): Eukaryota > Viridiplantae > Streptophyta > Magnoliopsida > Poales > Poaceae > Aegilops > Aegilops tauschii. The sequence goes on along the minus strand of NC_053036.3, from coordinate 641,855,929 downwards.
TTTGAATTTAATTCTTGCAATCTTGCCCACTCCATTTTTCTTGGGTCAAGCTCATTTTTGTGAGTCCGGGAAATTATCCGCATGCCCAAATTCTTGTCCACTCATTCCTTTTCTCTCCTTTTCTTTCTTTGCTTTTCTGTTTTTAGAAGAGTTTTGAAAAGAGAGGGAGTGGAGAGCCCAGATGCCTCCCTCTTCGCTGGGCCGGCCTCCTAGGCCCACCAACCCTCCTGAAGCCCAGCCGCACCGATAACCAACCCTAGCTCTGTCCCTCGATCCCTCTCTTCCCCTCGAACCCTTCCTCCAGCGCCGCCATCTCCCTCGCTCATCCCGATCCCCATCTCACTCTCTCCCTCTCGATCCCGCGCGCCTCCCTCTGCAGCACCAGGCCGCGACCGTGCCTCCTCCTCGCCTAATCCTCGTCGCCCGAGTGCTCGAGGAGAGGAGCCCCTCGAGCACCCGCGCCCGCATCCGTCGTCGGCCGCCGCCTGGCCCGTTCGCCCGCCTCCTCGCGCGACCACAGCGCCTCACCGGACTCGGGGAGCACCGCCGTCGCCGGCGCCCACAGCTCCTCGCCGGACCCGGTCCCGGTCCCCGCGCCCTCCTCCCTCTCCGTGCGGCTCCCTCCCCGCGCCTCTGCTTCGCGCCTCCCGAGCAGTGCCGGGATGCTCTTCCTCCCGCTGCGTCCAGGAGCGCCACCACCAGCTCTCCGCGCCGCGCCGTCCTTCCTCGCTGCCGGCATCTAGCCTCCCCGTGCTCGACCCCAGCCTTCTCTGCTTTGCCTTCTCGCCGGAGATTGCGTCCATGTCGTCTTCTTCACCTCCTGCCCGAGACCCACCTTCGGCCTCGCCATGGTTCGCATGTACCAGCTCCGTCCGACAAGGACGTCGCCCCGCTGCCTTTCCTGTCGTTGCCAAGACTAGTGAACACAGGGACACAAGACCGCCTCTATGGTTTCCTGTCGACAAGTACCTTCTTCAAGCCTGGCAAGTACCTGGACGCCCGATGCCTAGAACGCCTACCGTCGACCCCGTGGACGTCAAGTACCTCTACGAACCGTGTACGACTACCGCCGCCGAGGGCCGTCGAGTGAACAACAACCGTCGCTGTGGATCCGGCAAGACCTCGGAGATCGACTTCGTGGACCGACAAGTACCCCAACGTCATGTGTACAACGACCGTCGTCGAAGACCCGGATAGCAAAACGTCAAGTACCTGTGACCGAAGAATGCCATGTACCTCTCCGAAAAACGAACATGTACCACTACGTCCGAAGACCTCGAAACCGTCAAGTCCGACAACGATTGTGCACAGCTACCGACGACGTGCATGTTGCCAAGTACCCTATCCGGATCGTCATGTTCCATCACCGTCGCCGAGATCGCGAGAACCTCTACCGTCGACCCTAGAGCGTGCGAGAACGTCTACTTCCACTACCGCCGTCGCGAGAACAACTACTTCCTCTACGAACTCGAACCGCTCGAGAATGCTCCCTTGGAAGGTATAACCACCGAGACGACGCCCGTGAATCAAATGTTGTGTGATGTATGAGATGCTTGTGTTCGCACCGTGTCCGTTTTGTCACTCATTTTCCTTGCCACCGATACGTGGGAAACCCGGTATCCGGGATCACTCCCCGTACCTCTTTCACATTCCACACATCTCACATTTGTTTCTTGCACCGGCATCTCAACTAGTTGTCGGATCACCGGAATGTTGCCGTGGCACCATTTCCGTTGTAGTTGCCGTGGCACCCCTTCTGTTCCGCCATGACGACCAAATGCTTCATAATGCTCATGTCAACTCTTAATAAAAATTACATAAAACTTGTTCATGTCATCCGCATCATGATAACAACAATTAAAATGTTTAAAATTGTTGTTGCACCAGATTGATAAATGCATGTGGGGATCTACCGGAATTATTGTTTGTTATTCCGGCCTCATTTAAACTTGCCTAATTAGATAGTTTTATTATGCTTCTCTTGCCATGTTTAACAACATTTAATATTGTTGGGTACATAAACAAGATCGAACTAAATAATTGATGTGGTGTTCCGTCAATATGCAACTCGTTGCATATTGAGCTCCACTTAATTTGTAGGATTGTTTGTGCATTTTGCCATGCCATGATTATGTGGTGGTTGTTTACTATGTTGTGTGCTTCTTTTCCGGTGATTGCTTCTTCGTGTTGGATCCGGTAACATCGTGTGTGTGAGGACCCGTTCGTCTACGTCCGTTTGTCTTCTTCATGGACTCGTTCTTTTTCCTTGCGGGATTTCAGGCAAGATGATCATACCCTCGAAATCACTACTATCTTTGCTATGCTAGTTTGCTCGCTCTTGCTATGCCAATGCTACGATGCCTACCTTTTGCTTGTCAGCCTCCCAATTGCCATGTCAAACCTCTAACCCACCTTGTCCTAGCAAACCATTGATTGGCTATGTTACCGCTTTGCTCAGCCCCTCTTATAGCGTTGTTAGTTGCAGGTGAAGATTGAAGTTTGTTCATTGTTGGAACATGGAGATGTTGTTCCTTGTTGGAACATTGTTTACTTGTTGGGATATCACTATATATCTTATTTAATTAATGCATCTATATACTTGGTAAAGGGTGGAAGGCTCGGCCCTATGCCTGGTGTTTTGTTCCACTCTTGCCGCCCTAGTTTCCGTCATATCGGTGTTATGTTCCCGGATTTTGCGTTCCTTACGCGGTTGGGCTATAATGGGAACCCCTTGACATTTCGCCTTAAGTAAAGCTCTTCCAGCAATGCCCAACATTGGTTTTACCATTCGCCACCTAGCCTCTTTTTCCCTTGGGTTTCGCGGACTCAAGGGTCATCATTATTTTACCCCCCCGGGCCAGTGCTCCTCTGAGTGTTGGTCCACCTGTCAACTGCCGGTGGCCACCAGGGGCAACTCTGGGCTGGCCTACCCGTACCTAAGACAATCTGAGTGTGCCCTGAGAAAGAGATATGTGCAGCTCCTATCAGGATTTGTCGGCACATTCGGGCGGTGTTGCTGGTTTAGTTTTACCCTGTCGAAATGTCTTGTTGTACCGGGATACCGAGTCTGATCGGAACGTCTCGGGAGGAGGTCTATTCCTTCGTTGACCGTGAGAGCTTGTGATGGGCTAAGTTGGGACACCCTGCAGGGATTTGAACTTTCGAAAGCCGTGCCCGCGATTATGGGCAGATGGGAATTTGTTAACGTCCGGTTGTAGAAAACCTGAAGTTGACCGTAATTAAAATGAATCAACCGCGTGTGTAACCGTGATGGTCTCTTTCCGGCGGGGTCCGGGAAGTGAACACGGTTGTTGGAGTTATGCTTGACGTAGGTAGTCTAGGATCACTTCTTGATCATACTTTTATCGATCGTGCTTTGCCTTCTCTTCTCGCTCTCATTTGCGTATGTTAGCCACCATATATGCTAGTCGCTTGCTGCAGCTCCACCTCATACCTTTACCTTACCCATAAGCTTAAATAGTCTTGATCGCGAGGGTGCGAGATTGCTGAGTCCCTGTGGCTCACAGATACTTCCAAAACCAGCTTGCAGGTGCCGATAAGTCCGTGCAGATGACGCAACCAAGCTCAGGAGGAGCGCGATGAAGATCTTGTCCTTTGTATGGTTTCGTTCTAGTTGATCAGTAGTGGAGCCCAGTTGGGGTCGATCGGGGACCTTTGTCGCATTTGGGGGTTCTTCTTTCATTTTGGTTCCGTAGTCGGACCATGAGTGTATTTGATTGATGTAATGTTTATTCCTGTAATTGTGTGAAGTGGCGATTGTAAGCCAACTATGTATCTCTTTCCCTTATTTATTACATGGATTGTGTGAAGATTACCTCACTTGCGACATATGCCTTCAATGCGATTATGCCTTTAAGTCGTGCCTCGACACGTGGAAGATATAGTCGCATCGAGGGTGTTACAAGTGATCAGCTGAAGAATGTCTTGTTGAGAGGACTGTTGAAGAGCTTGGAGGAGTTGGACCTGTCGGGTACAAATCTGCAGACAATTGACCTCAGTGCAATTGAGCTCAGTGCAATGCGTAGCCTGAAACTCAAGCGGCTCCTTCTGTTAGGCTGCCAGAAGCTCCGTGCAATACTGTGGCCACCAGAACTCTACGGAGAACAGGTGGATGTGCTGCGTATTGACACCACCTCCCGATCAGCATCAGATAGCGGAGGGGGAGAAAACATAGATCTTGCACTATACGAGGGGGAAGTAGCACATACTCATCCACATGGCCATGGATCCCTTAAAGAGCAGAAAGGAAGACTGTTTAACAAATGGCGGATTTCTCTTACTGATGCAAGGTTCCTTAGGTCGCTTTCGCCCGTGATGTATGCTTTTAGTACAAACAACTACCCGTGGCCTATTACTCATGGATCTGTACATGTTGATATCTGTTCTCTGGGTGGTAGGATCATCCACGGAACCAGCAGCAGCAGCGAACAAGTGCAAACCAAACCGCATATAAGAACTTTGGTGGACTCGAAGTACAGAGATGCCTTTGAGAAGGCCGGCCTGGTTAATAGTTACGATGATTGTGGTAATGGCCCAACCCCATCTGCAGTGATGATGATGTGGGATTGCCCCAAGATAGACATACCCACTGCCTACCGGACCTGCATGATAGAGATGTTGGTGGACGGACAGTGCCATGAACTCATGGAGGATGCTCAAATTTCTAGTAATAGCGGTTTATCATCTCCCCATTTTCCTGATCCTATATATTTGTATGTTACATCGTTGCACGTGTATGATTGCTCCACCATCACCAGTATCTCTGCACCTGAGAGAGATAAAACATGGCCAAGGCTAAGATAGTGCCGAGTCGAGAGGTGCCCCAAGATACACACGGTCTTCCACACTCCCAGGGGCAGTGAGAGATTGCACCTATTTAAGCTTCTGCGTACATTCTGGGCATCCCAGCTCCTAATGGCACACTACATCTCGAACTGGCCTGCTAGTGTGAGATATCGTCCTCATTATGACTTCTTTGGTCCTCATTATGACTTCTTTAATTAATGACCTGGAGTTGTTGCATCTGGACTACTGCCCAAGGCTCATACATGTGCTCCCCATACAAGTGTTTCCAGAAAGAAGGTACATCTTGGGTCACCTGGGGACAATTGAGATCCTTGCTGTGGGGATCTCAGGGAGATATTCCCGTTGCACTTCTACCATGAGATTGAGAACCAAAAAGAGGAGGCAATAGTATTCCCTGTGTTGAAGCACATCCGTCTCCACGAACTACCCAAGCTGCAGCACATCTGCGTGCTCAACATGAATGCTCCCATGCTCGAAACAGTCAAGATCAGGGGTTGCTGGAGCCTCAAGCGCCTGCCGTCTCTTGGTGACAACACCAAGCCCCCGAAGGTGGACTGCGAGAAGGATTGGTGGGACGGCCTAGAGTGGGATGGGTTGGAGGCCAAGCACCACCCTTCCCTGTACGAGCCGATCCACTCGGCCTACTACAAGAAGAAGCTGCCCAGAGTCTCCCTCCTGAGGTGAGTTGAGTCTGACCAATCCTTTTACATTAGTTTTCCTCATATCCCATTAGTCTGATTGCCAGAAAAATTCATCAATCCTGTCCATTCTACGACATACTCAAACTTTTATTCTCACTACACATGACTGGTACCCCTCTGTAAACTAATATAAGAGCGTTTAGAATGATATGTGTATCTAGAGTTAATCGCATCAGTCGATCGTTGTACAATTTCCTTGATTTAGTTACCTCTCTGTCCAACAGTCTAGCCATCAAAATCCTCTTAGGCCCTGTACAATGCAAGGTGCTTAGCAGAGGTGCTTGGAGAAATAAACCAGGCTTTCCTTAAGCACCGGTGCTTATTTGTACAGGGCAGACGCTTAATTAGGCGTCTCTCCTGTAGAAATAGGCACCGGTGCTTCAGAAAAACCCGGTTTATTTTTCTAAGCACCTCTCTAAGCATCTAGCATTATACAAGGCCTTGGTATGTATAAACATGCAGATGTACCTATTCCATAACTGGCATGTATACATGCTTTGGTTGGATTGAATGTCCTGCGGTCTTGCAGGTAGTTCCTCCAATTGCAGGTCAGGCAAGAGAGAAGGATGGCTCTGCTTTCTTCATCAATGTTGTTCCAGTGTGTTGTCGTGTTCCCGAGAGACCTGATTCCTGATTGATTAGTGTGTGCCCACTGCCCAGTGACATTACATACTACCTGCTGGTTGCTTGCTTGTGTGTTAAGTGCATCGTGTCATCTCCGCTGCCATTGTGGCTGTGAGTTTCAATTCAGTTTGATTTGGTTGGATGATACATATTGTGTGTGCGCATGAGATAGAGGAATAATTAAACAGCGGCGTTGGGCTACCTTCTGCCTGAGATGAGCAAGTTGCTGCTCTGCTCTTCTGTTTATTTGTGTGACTGCTTGTGCTTGTCACCTAGTGAACTATGGACCAATGTATTTGTTCTCCAGTATACTTATTTAATGTGTGTGGTGTAACGTCCACGATGCGGCTATATCTTCTACGTGTCGAGGCACGACTTAGAGGCATAATCGCATTATAGATATTGTCGCAGGAAGGGTCATCTTCACACAATCCCATGTAATGAACAAGAATGGGATAACGAGAGTTGGCTTACAATCGCCACTTCACACAATACATAAATAAATTCATACATCATCCAAAATCCACACATAGACCGACTACGGTCAAATCCAAATGAAAATAAGATAACCCCAAATGCTAGATCCCCGATCGTCCCAACTGGGCTCCACTACTGATCATCAGGAAACGAAACATAGTAATGACCACGTTCCTCGTCGAACTCCCACTTGAGCTCGGATGCGTCATCTGCACTGGTATCATCGGCACCTGCAACTGTTTTGGTAGAATCTGTGAGTCACGAGGACTCAGCAATCTCACACCCGCGAGATCAAGACTATTTAAGCTTATAGGAAAGGATGGTGTAATGAGGTGGAGCTGCAGCAAGCACTAAGCATATATGGTGGCTAACATACGCAAATGAGAGCGAGAAGAGAAGCAACACAACGGTCGCGAAGCTAGAAATGATCAAGAAGTGATCCTGAAAACTACTTACGTTCATGCATAACTCAAACCGTGTTCACTTCCCGGACTCCGCCGAAAAGAGACCATCACGGCTACACACACGGTTGATGTATTTTGATTAAGTCAAGTGTCAAGTTCTCTATAACCGGACATTAACAAATTCCTATCTGCCTCATAACCGCGGGCACGGCTTTCGAAAGATAATACCCTGCAGGGATGTCCCAACTTAGCCCATTATAAGCTCTCACGGTCAACGAAGGATAAACCTTCTCCCGGGAAAACCCGATCAGTCTCGGAATCCCGGTTAACAAGACATTTCGACAATGGTAAAACAAGACCAGCAAAGCCGCCCGAATGTGCCGACAAATCCCGATAGGAGCTGCATGTTGGAAATATGCCCTAGAGGCAATAATAAAATGGTTATTATTATATTTCCTTGTTCATGATAATTGTCTATTGTTCATGTTATAATTGTGTTATCCGGAAATCGTAATACATGTGTCAATACATAGACCACAACATGTCCCTAGTGAGCCTCTAGTTGACTAGCTCGTTGATCAACAGATAGTCATGGTTTCCTGACTATGGACATTGGATGTCATTGATAACAGGATCACATCATTAGGAGAATGATGTGATGGACAAGACCCAATCCTAAGCATAGCACAAAGATCGTGTAGTTCGTTTGCTAGAGCTTTTCCAATGTCAAGTATCATTTCCTTAGACCATGAGGTCGTGTAACTCCCGGATGCCGTAGGAGTGCTTTGGGTGTACCAAACGTCACAACGTAACTGGGTGACTATAAAGGTACACTACAGGTATCTCTGAAAGTGTCTGTTGGGTTGACACGGATCGAGACTGGGATTTGTCACTCCGTATGACGAAGAGGTATCTTTGGGCCCACTCGGTAATGCATCATCATAATGAGCTCAAAGTGACCAAGTGGTTGGTCACGGGATCATGCATTACGGTACGAGTAAAGTGACTTGCCGGTAACGGGATTGAACGAGGTATTGGGATACCGACGATCGAATCTCGGGCAAGTAACGTACCGATTGACAAAGGGAATTGTATACGGGATTGATTGAATCCTCGACATCGTGGTTCATCCGATGAGATCATCGTGGAACATGTGGGAGCCAACATGGGTATCCAGATCCCGCTGTTGGTTATTGACCGGAGAGTCGTCTCGGTCATGTCTGCATGTCTCCCGAACCCGTAGGGTCTACACACTTAAGGTTCGGTGACGCTAGGGTTGTAGAGATATTAGTATGCGGTAACCCGAAAGTTGTTCGGAGTCCCGGATGAGATCCTGGACGTCACGAGGAGTTCCGGAATGGTCCGGAGGTGAAGAATTATATATAGGAAGTCCAGTTTCGGCCACCAGGAAAGTTTCGGGGGTCACCGGTATTGTACCGGGACCACCGGAAGGGTCCCGGGGGTCCACCGGGTGGGGCCACCTATCCCGGAGGGCCTCATGGGCTGAAGTGGGAGGGGAACCAGCCCCTGGTGGGCTGGTGCCCCCCCCCTTGGGCCTCCCCTGCGCCTAGGGTTGGAAACCCTAGGGGTGGGGGCGCCCCCCACTTGGCTTGGGGGGGAAGCCACCCCTTGGCCGACACCCCCCTTAGAGATCAGATCTCCTAGGGCCGGCGCCCCCCAGGTGGCCTATATATAGGAGTGGGGAGGGAGGGCAGCCGCACCACAGCCCCTGGCGCCTCCCTCTCCCTCCCGTGACACCTCTTCCTCCCCGCTTGCGCTTGGCGAAGCCCTGCCGGGATCCCGCTACTTCCACCACCACGCCGTCGTGCTGCTGGATCTCCATCAACCTCTCCTTCCCCCTTGCTGGATCAAGAAGGAGGAGACGTCGCTGCTCCGTACGTGTGTTGAACGCGGAGGTGCCGTCCGTTCGGCGCTCGGTCATCGGTGATTTGGATCACGACGAGTACGACTCCATCAACCCCGTTCACTTGAACGCTTCCGCTCGCGATCTACAAGGGTATGTAGATGCACTCCTCTCCCTCGTTGCTAGATGACTCCATAGATTGATCTTGGTGATGCGTAGAAAATTTTAAATTTTTGCTACGATCCCCAGCAGTGGTATCAGAGCTAGGTCTATGCGTAGTTTCTATGCACGAGTAGAACACAAGATTGTTGTGGGCGTAGATCATGTCAATTTACTTGCCGCTACTGGTCTTATCTTGATTCGGCGGCATCGTGGGATGAAGCGGGCCGGACCGACCTTACACATACGCTTACGTGAGACAGGTTCCACCGACTGACATGTACTAGTTGCATAAGGTGGCTAGCGGGTGTCTGTCTCTCCCACTTTAGTCGGATCGGATTCGATGAAAAGGGTCCTTATGAAGGGTAAATAGTAATTGGCATATCACGTTGTGGTTTTACGTAGGTAAAAAACGTTCTTGCTAGAAACCTATAGAAGCCACGTAAAAACATGCAACAACAATTAGAGGACGTCTAACTTGTTTTTGCAGCATATGCCTTGTGATGTGATGTGGCCAGAAGATGTGATGAATGATATATGTGATGTATGAGATTGATCATGTTCTTGTAATAGGAATCAAGACTTGCATGTCGATGAGTATGACAACCGGCAGGAGCCATGGGAGTTGTCTTTTATTTTTTGTATGACCTGCGTGTCATTGAATAACGCCATGTAAATTACTTTACTTTATTGCTAAACACGTTAGCCGTAGAAGTAGAAGTAATCGTTGGCGTGACAACTTCATGAAGACACGATGATGGAGATCATGGTGTAATGCCGGTGACGAAGATGATCATGGTGCCCCGAAGATGGAGATCAAAGGAGCAATATGATATTGGCCATATCATGTCACTATTTGATTGCATGTGATGTTTATCATGTTTTGCTTCTTATTTGCTTAGTACGACGGTAGTAAGTAAGATGATCCCTTATAATAATTTCAAGAAAGTGTTCCCCCTAACTGTGCACCGTTGCGAAGGTTCGTTGTTTTGAAGCACCACGTGATGATCGGGTGTGATAGATTCTAACGTTCGAATACAACGGGTGTAAGCCAGATTTACACACGCAATACACTTAGGTTGACTTGACGAGCCTAGCATGTACAGACATGGCCTCGGAACACGGAAGACCGAAAGGTCGAGCATGAGTCGTATAGAAGATACGATCAACATGAAGATGTTCACCGATGTTGACTAGTCCGTCTCACGTGATGATTGGACACGGCCTAGTTGACTCGGATCATGTTTCACTTAGATGACTAGAGGGATGTCTCTGAGTGGGAGTTCATTAAATAATTTGATTAGATGAACTTAATTATCATGAACTTAGTCTAAAATCTTTACAATATGTCTTGTAGATCAAATTGCCCACGTTGCCCTCAACTTCAACGCGTTCCTAGATTAAACCAAGCTGAAAGATGATGGCAGCAACTATACGGACTGGGTCCGGAACCTAAGGATCATCCTCATAGCTGCCAAGAAAGATTATGTCCTAGAAGCACCGCTAGGTGATGCACCCATCCCAGAGAACCAAGACATTATGAACGCTTGACAGTCACGTGCTGATGATTACTCCCTCGTTCAGTGCGGCATGCTTTACAGCTTAGAACCGGGGCTCCAAAAGCGTTTTGAGCAACACGGAGCATATGAGATGTTCGAAGAGCTGAAAATGGTTTTCCAAGCTCATGCCCGGGTCGAGAGATATGAAGTCTACGACAAGTTCTTCAGTTGTAAGATGGATGAAAACAGTTCTGTCAGTGAGCACATACTCAAAATGTCTAGGTTGCACAACCGCTTGACTCAGCTGGGAGTTAATCTCCTGGATGACGCGGTCGTTGACAGAATCCTTCAGTCGCTTCCACCAAGCTACAAGAGCTTTGTGATGAACTTCAATATGCAGGGGATGGAAAAGACCATTCCTGAGGTATATTCAATGCTGAAATCAGCGGAGGTGGAGATCAAAAAGGAACATCAAGTGTTGATGGTGAATAAAACCACTAAGTTCAAGAAAGGCAAGGGTAAAAGGAACTTCAAGAAGGACGGCAAGGGAGTTGCCGCGCCCGGTAAGCCAGTTGCCGGGAAGAAGCCAAAGAATGGACCCAAGCCTGAGACTGAGTGCTTTTATTGCAAGGGAAGTGGTCACTGGAAGCGAAACTGCCCCAAATACTTAGCAGACAAGAAGGCCGGCAACACCAAAGGTATATGTGATATACATGTAATTGATGTGTACCTTACCAGTACTCGTAGTAGCTCCTGGGTATTTGATACCGGTGCGGTTGCTCATATTTGTAACTCAAAACAGGAGCTGCGGAATAAGCGGAGACTGGCGAAGGACGAGGTGACGATGCGCGTCGGGAATGGTTCCAAGGTCGATGTGATCGCCGTCGGCACGCTGCCTCTACATTTACCTACGGGATTAGTTTTAAACCTCAATAATTGTTATTTAGTGCCAGCTTTGAGCATGAACATTGTATCTGGATCTCGTTTAATGCGAGATGGGTACTCATTTAAATCCGAGAATAATGGTTGTTCTATTTATATGAGAGAAATGTTTTATGGTCATGCCCCGCTGGTCAATGGTTTATTCTTAATGAATCTCGAACGTGATGTTACACATATTCATGATGGAAAGTTGATAACGATAGTCCCACATACTTGTGGCACTGCCGCCTTGGTCACATTGGTGTCAAGCGCATGAAGAAGCTCCATGCTGATGGACTTTTAGAGTCTCTCGATTATGAATCATTTGACACCTGCGAACCATGCCTCATGGGCAAAATGACCAAGACTCCGTTCTCCGGAACAATGGAGCGAGCAACCAACTTATTGGAAATCATACATACTGATGTGTGCGGTCCAATGAGTGTTGAGGCTCGCGGTGGCTACCATTATGTTCTCACTCTCACTGATGACTTGAGTAGATATGGGTATGTCTATTTGATGAAACACAAGTCTGAGACCTTTGAAAAGTTCAAGGAATTTTAGAATGAGGTGGAGAATCAACGTGACCGAAAGATAAAGTTCTTACGATCAGATCGTGGGGGAGAATATTTAAGTCACGAATTTGGTACGCACTTAAGGAAATGTGTAATCGTTTCACAACTCACGCCGCCTGGAACACCTCAGCGTAACGGTGTGTCCGAACGTCGTAATCGCACTCTATTGGATATGGTGCGATCTATGATGTCTCTTACCGATCTACCGCTCTCATTTTGGGGCTATGCTTTAGAGACTGTCGCATTCACTTTAAATAGGGCACCATCTAAATTCGTTGAGACGACACCGTATGAATTATGGTTTGGGAAGAAACCTAAGCTGTCATTTCTAAAAGTTTGGGGATGCGATGCTTATGTGAAGAAACTTCAACCTGAAAAGCTCGAACCCAAGTCGGAGAAATGCGTCTTCATAGGATACCCTAAGGAAACCATTGGGTATACCTTCTACCTCAGATCCGAAGGCAAGATTTTGTTGCCAAGAACGGGTCCTTTCTGGAGAAAGAGTTTCTCTCGAAAGAAATAAGTGGGAGGAAAGTGGAACTTGATGAAGTACTACCTCTTGAAGCGGAAAGTAGCGCAGCTCAGGAAAATGTTCGTGTGGTGCATGCACCGACTAGAGAGGAAGTTAATGATGATGATGATCAAGGTACTTCGGATCAAGCTCCTACTGAACTTCGTAGGTCCACAAGGACATGTTCCGCGCCAGAGTGGTACGGCAACCCTGTCTTGGAAATCATGTTGTTAGACAACGGTGAACCTTCGAACTATGAAGAAGCAATGCGGGCCCAGATTCCGACAAATGGCTAGAAGCCATGAAATCCGAGATAGGATCCATGTATGGAAACGAAGTGTGGACTTTGACTGACTTGCCCGATGATCGGCGAGCCATAGAAAATAAATGGATCTTTAAGAAGAAGACAGACGCGGATGGTAATGTGACCATCTATAAGGCTCGACTTGTCGCTAAGGGTTATCGACAAGTTCAAGGGGTTGACTACGATGAGACTTTCTCACCCGTAGCGAAGCTGAAGTTCGTCCGAATCATGTTAGCAATTGCCGCATTCTATGATTATGAGATATGGCAAATGGACGTCAAAACGGCATTCCTTAACGACTTTCTTAAGGAAGAATTGTATATGATGCAGCCGGAAGGTTTTGTCGATCCTAAGAATGCTAACAAGGTATGCAAGCTCCAGCGCTCCATTTATGGGCTGGTGCAAGCATCTCGGAGTTGGAACATTCGATTTGATGAGATGATCAAAGCTTTTGGGTTTACACAGACTTATGGAGAAGCCTGTGTTTACAAGAAAGTGAGTGGGAGCTCTGTAGCATTTCTCATATTATATGTGGATGACATACTGTTGATGGGAAATGATATAGAATTCTTGGAAAGTATAAAGGCCTATTTGAATATGTGTTTTTCAATGAAGGACCTTGGAGAAGCTGCTTATATATTAGGCATCAAGATCTATAGAGATAGATCAAGACGCCTCATTGGTCTTTCACAGAGTACGTACCTTGACAAGATATTGAAGAAGTTCAATATGGATCAGTCCAAGAAAGGGTTCTTGCCTGTATTGCAAGGTGTGAAATTGAGCACGGCTCAATGCCCGACCACGGCAGAAGATAGAGAAAAGATGAGTGTCATCCCCTATGCCTCGGCCATAGGGTCTATTATGTATGCCATGCTGTGTACCAGACCTGATGTAAACCTTGCCGTAAGTTTGGTAGGAAGGTACCAAAGTAATCCCGGCATGGAACACTGGACAGCGGTCAAGAATATCCTAAAGTACCTGAAAAGGACTAAGGATATGTTTCTCGTTTATGCAGGTGACGAAGAGCTCGTCGTAAAGGGTTACGTCGACGCTAGCTTCGACACAGATCTGGATGACTCTAAGTCACAAACCGGATACGTGTATATTTTGAATGGAGGAGCAGTAAGCTGGTGCAGTTGCAAGCAAAGCGTCGTGGCGGGATCTACATGTGAAGCGGAGTACATGGCGGCCTCAGAAGCAGCACAAAAAGCAATCTGGATAAAGGAGTTCATTACCGACCTAGGGGTGGTTCCCAATGCGTCGGGCCTGATGACTCTCTTCTGTGACAACACTAGAGCTATTTCCCTTGCCAAGGAGCCCAGGTTTCAGAGGAAGACCAGGCATATCAAGCGTCGCTTCAACTCCATTCGTGAAAATGTTCAAAATGGAGACATAGATATTTGTAAAGTACATACGGACCTGAATGTAGCAGATCCGTTGACTAAACCTCTCCCTAGAGCAAAACATGATCAACACCAGAACTCTATGGGTGTTCGATTCATCACAATGTAACTAGATTATTGACTCTAGTGCAAGTGGGAGACTGTTGGAAATATGCCCTAGAGGCAATAAAAAAATAGTTATTATTATATTTCCTTGTTCATGATGATTGTCTATTGTTCATGCTATAATTGTGTTATCCGAAAATCGTAATACATGTGTGAATACATAGACCACAACATGTCCCTAGTGAGCCTCAAGTTGACTAGCTCGTTGATCAACAGATAGTCATGGTTTCCTGACTATGGACATTGGATGTCATTGATAACGGGATCACATCATTAGGAGAATGATGTGATGGACAAGACCCAATCCTAAGCATAGCACAAAGATCGTGTAGTTCGTTTGCTAGAGCTTTTCCAATGTCAAGTATCATTTCCTTAGACCATGAGGTCGTGTAACTCCCGGATGCCGTAGGAGTGCTTTGGGTGTACCAAACGTCACAACGTAACTGGGTGACTATAAAGGTACACTACAGGTATCTCTGAAAGTGTCTGTTGGGTTGACACGGATCGAGACTGGGATTTGTCACTCCGTATGACGGAGAGGTATCTCTGGGCCCACTCGGTAATGCATCATCATAATGAGCTCAAAGTGACCAAGTGGTTGGTCACGGGATCATGCATTACGGTACGAGTAAAGTGACTTGCTGGTAACGAGATTGAACGAGGTATGGGGATACCGACGATCGAATCTCGGGCAAGTAACGTACCGATTGACAAAGGGAATTGTATACGTGATTGATTGAATCCTCGACATCGTGGTTCATCCGATGAGATCATCGTGGAACATGTGGGAGCCAACATGGGTATCCAGATCCCGCTGTTGGTTATTGACCGGAGAGTCGTCTCGGTCATGTCTACATGTCTCCCGAACCCGTAGGGTCTACACACTTAAGGTTCGGTGATGCTAGGGTTATAGAGATATTAGTATGCGGTAACCCGAAAGTTGTTCGGAGTCCCGGATGAGATCCCGGACGTCACGAGGAGTTCCGGAATGGCCCGGAGGTGAAGAATTATATATAGGAAGTCCAGTTTCGGCCACCGAAAAAGTTTCGGGGGTCACCGGTATTGTACCGGGACCACCGGAAGGGTCCCGGGGGTCCACCGGGTGGGGCCACCTATCTCGGAGGGCCCCATGGGCTGAAGTGGGAGGGGAACCAGCCCCTGGTGGGCTGGTGCGCCCCCCCTTGGGCCTCCCCTGCGCCTAGGGTTGGAAACCCTAGGGGTGGGGGCGCCTCCCACTTGGCTTGGGGGGGGGGAAGCCACCCCTTGGCCGACGCCCCCCTTGGAGATCAGATTTCCTAGGGCCGGCGCCCCCCTAGGTGGCCTATATATAGGAGGGGGGAGGGAGGGCAGCCGCACCACAGCCCCTGGCGCCTCCCTCTCCCTCCCGTGACACCTCTTCCTCCCCGCTTGCGCTTAGCGAAGCCCTACCGGGATCCCGCTACTTCCACCACCACGCCGTCGTGCTGCTGGATCTCCATCAACCTCTCCTTCCCCCTTGCTGGATCAAGAAGGAGGAGACGTCGCTGCTCCGTACGTGTGTTGAACGCGGAGGTGCCGTCCGTTCGGCGCTCGGTCATCGGTGATTTGGATCACGACAAGTACGACTCCATCAACCCCGTTCACTTGAACGCTTCCGCTCGCGATCTACAAGGGTATGTAGATGCACTCCTCTCCCTCGTTGCTAGATGACTCCATAGATTGATCTTGGTGATGCGTAGAAAATTTTAAATTTCTTCTACGATCCCCAACACTGCACATATCTCGTTCTCAGGGCACACCGGATGAGCAGTCCGTACAACTAAAACCAGGCCTCAAGTTTCCCCGAGGTGGCGCTGCAAAGGGCTCTAGTTTGGACCAGCACTCAGAGGAACACTGGCCCGGGGGTTTAAAATAAAGATGACCCTCGGGCTCGCGAAAACCCAAGGGAAAAAGGCTTAGGTAGGCAAATGTAAAACCAAGGTTGGGCCTTGCTGGAGGAGTTTTATTCAAGGCGAACTGTGAAGGGGGTCCCATAAATCACCCAACCGCGTAAGGAACGCAAACTCAAGGAATATAATACCGGTATGACGGAAACTAGGAAGGCCAGAGTGGAACAAAATACCAGGCATAAGGCCAAGTCTTCCACCCTTTACCAAATATATAGATGCATTAATTAAATAAGAGATATTGTGATATTCCAAAATATCCATGTTCCAACATGGAACCAACTTCAACTTCACCTGCAACTAGCAACGCTATAAGAAGGGCTGAGCAAAAGCGGTAACTTAGCCAAACAATGGTTTGCTAGGAAAGGATGGTTAGAGGCTTGACATGGCAATATGGGAGGCATGATATAGCAAGTGGTAGGTAGCGCAGCATAGCAATAGAACGAACAACTAGCAAAGGAAAGATAGAAGTGATTTCGAGGGTATGGTCATCTTGCCTGCAAGGTTCTCAGAGTTGTCGAAAGCTTGATCCTCGTAAGCGTACTCAACAGGTTCCTCGTTCATGAACTCGTCTCCCGGCTCTACCCACAGCAAGAACACAAGCAATGGAACCACAATCAATCACGGGAAATGCACAAGCAACATGATGCAAAACATGCATGATATGCGAGATATGATATGCGATGCATATGCGTGCTCCAGAAGAAAAAGGATGAACAAGGCAGCAACTTGGCAAACCAAGTATGCCACTGGAAAGATGAGATGATTTCGGTCGAAATCGATATAAAGATCACCGGAAACGGATGCACGGTTTGCAAATGGCAAGCAAAACAAAAATGACATACTTCTGCGATTAACAATATGATAGCACTTAGAATACATCAAGTAACTATGCTACAGCACCCCATCATAGCAACAAAGCATATGGCAGTGATCTACAGGAGATGCTTGACAAAAGCTGAACATTGAGATATGGCTATATCACACAATAACAAGCTCAAACAAGCATGGCAAAAATGCAAAAGATATCAGCTTCACAGACTTGGTGAAAATACTGAACATGGCAGAAACAGTATCAGGTAGCAATGTTCAGAGCAAGCAATCAACATGCTACAGGAACTTATCATAGCAAAACAAGGCATGGCATGAATCTACTGAATTCATAGAACAAAAGTCCCTTACTGATCATGAGCCAAAAAGGCACAGAATGTATGATGGCACCCATGTAAACATAGCAAGTTTCGTTAACAGGTTTCAGAGTTGGCAGAAAACAGAAGATGGCATTAACAGAATTATGAAGGCATCTTTGTGAGCTCGATTCACTCATCACAAAGCAATGCATGACAAAACAAGCATACCTACAGCAATATGGCATGTTCATGAAGCTAACCATGGCAAGAGCAAGTTCATAGCATGTATGGATCAACTACAACAACCTTGGCAAAATTGAATATCATGTTACCATTCTGCCAGGAACATTTTATAGCAAAAGTAGAGCAAGATTAAGACATGCTAGGACACTCCATAATTGTAAACAGGGGCATGGATGGATAGAGCAGAACTATATCTACAAAACATCCTTACTGAACATACCCAAAAGAAGCATGGATCTCACTGTAGCCATATGGATACATGGCAACAAAATAACAGCAGTAAAAGACAGCAAAATCCTAAGTCCTTGAAAACAGAAACATCACGAAGCCTAGTTTGCATGCTTGTGCTAGTCACCACATAGATCACAAAAATACATGCCATACACCCCTGTAAAGATGACATGGCATAAATCAAAACACCTGTAGAGCTCATGCCCATAAGATGCACACATCAAATGCAACAAAAATAACAAAACATCAAGTTCTGATAAGTAACAGCAGTAAACATCATATAGCACTCTTGCACCAGAGATTTGGGTATCAAGATGAACTCAAACGATCATGGCACAATGGAACACAATGAAGAGCATCTCGTGATGAACATTTCGGTATATCACACGCATGAAATGGAGCTGTATGCAATGAGATATGCCATGATGAATAAAGCAACATATTGCAATATCTTCGGGACTTAAGAGGAAAATCCGGGGTCAACCTCTCCAGATCTAGGGTTCCGTGGCACGCGAACCGAGGCGGGGCGGCTCGCCGGAGTTGGACGGAGCCGGTCGGAGGAGCGCTCGGGGAGGGCGCGCAAGGAGGCGGCGTCCACGGGCGCGGCGAGGCACGGCGGCGCGGGCGACGGGGAGGCGCGCGGGGAGGCGGCACGGAGGGAGCGGGCTCGGGGCGGCGGTCGGCGGCGGGGCGCGCCGGCGGAGGCGGTCGGCGGCGGACGCGGGCGGAGCCGCGGCGCGGGCGACGGGGACGCGGGCCCGAGCACGGGCGGGCCGGGAGGGCCCCGCCTGGGCCCCGGCGGGCCGGCGCGCGGCGGCGCGGGGAAGTGGGCGCGGCGGCTGGCGAATCTGGAGGCGACACGTGGCGGCGGAGAGGGCGGCGGACACGTCCGTCGGCGGGATTTTTCGTCCGGCGGCGCGAAGGGGAAGAAGGCTAGGGTTGCACCGCGAATTTGGAAGGGGAAGACATATATATAGGTAGAGGGAGCTAGGAGACTCCAAATGGAGTGCGGTTTTCGCCCACACGATCGTGATCGAACAACAGAGAGCATGGAAGTGGCTTAGGTGGGTTATTGGGCTGTTTTGGAGGGGTGTTGGGCTGCACACTCAAAAGGCCTTTGCGGTTACCCGGTTAACCGTTGGAGCATCAAACGACCTCCAAATGGAACGAAACTTGACAGGTGGTCTACCGGTGGTGTACCAAGGCCACTTGGCAAACCTCGGTCCATTCCGAAAACGTTTAACACATGCTCACGAAAAGAAACAAGAGGAGTGCGCCGGTGCATGTGGGAGTGCCGGATTGCAAAACGGACAACAGGGAAAATGCTCGGATGCATGAGACGAACACATATGCAAATGAGATGCACATGATGACACGATATGAGATGCATGACATGAACAAAATGCAAAACGAGAGACAAAACCCGACCACGGAGGGAATATCATAACACATAGCCGAAAATGGCCAGAGTTGGAGTTACAAATATGGAAAGTTACATCCGGGGTGTTACATGTGGTTTGCTTTGTTACATTGTATCACATCCTGCAAGTTCTTGTTGCATTTCATTGAGGACTCTCCACTGGAATCATGCTTAAAACAGTATACTTCAGAAAACTATTTTTGAAGCATTTTAGAGCTATTATTTATTTAATTTGGCTCTGATCAATTGCACGCAGTTAAAACATATGTGTATGTTTGTTGTAAAATAGAAATCATTTTTTTTTGAATTTATTTACTTATTCGGGAGCATATGAGCTTGAGAGCCAAGACACTTTTTCCTTTCTAAATGCCCCGTAGAAATTATAGGATGGTTGAATATTGTGTTGTGTATGTTGTAATGATCTAACCCTCATATGGGGTATATATAGAATACATGAGGGGGTAGAGATTTGGAGTACAAGAGAAGTAATACATGGTTTAAACATATTTGGTCTCTACTCTTTATCTCTATTTTTAAACCCAAAGTATATTCTAACATTCCCCCTTAGTCGTAGCGGGAGTGAAGCGAACGATTACAACTGAATTTGAAGTCTTGTGCTTCCATCGCCTTCTTCGCTGCGCCATCATCAACTGCGTCTCTGATGGATCGGCACCTAGGGCGGTGACTGCGTCCCCTTCTGGTGCCTTCCTTGTCTCTCCTCTCTTCCCTCCCGCAATCATAGCGGGAGTGGCGTGAACGCGGGTGACGACGCGGATGCTGTTGACTGGAGTTGTTGTCGATATGTTGCTGTAGACGTAGCCATTAATGTCAATGTCGAGGTAGCCGATCATGGCGATGTAGCCGTGGTCGAGGTAGTCGTGGTCGATGGTGTGGTCGTCGTGCATGATGAAGCCGCACAAAGCCTGGAGGCGCAAAAAAAAAGTGCTATGACGGAGCTGCAGACGTGGACGATGCACCTTGCGGATGTCAGAGGGTGCCGTCGGCGACGAATCCGCCGGTTTTGCCAAGACCGGAGGAAGCCCATCGAGCACACATCGGTTTTGCCAGAACCGTGTGGCCGTGTAGGGTCGTCACTGTAGTGACGCCGTGTAGATGCAGTCGTGCTGTCGTGGATGACGCGGTCGATGTCGTCGTCGTGACGCGGTCATTGCCGTCGTGATGGTCGCGTCTTGCAGAAAAGTCTGTCAGATGACGCTAGGTGTCCATCTTGTGGACAAGGCAGCGGCGGTGCGTTCACGAAGATGTTGATGAAGACCATATTGATGAAGACCTTGGCGATGAAGTGTCGGTGATGGCGTCGCCGCGGCGTGTCGACGATAATGTGCCGCTTGAAGGCGTCCCTCGCGGCGACCAAATGTCGATGCCGTGTCGCGCTGGAGAAGTCGATGAAGATTGCATCTTGTTCCACACCGGCCTGGCGTGTGGATGATGCATGTTGAGATCGCTTCTCGTAGACGTGCTCGACGAAGTACATTGGCTTGTAGCCTGGCGTAGTGGTACAGCTTGATGATGCGGCACGCAGATCGCTCGGTGCAGGTGATTTCGTGCTGATGGCTTGATGCAGATGTGGTGGGGCGATGTCGATGCAGGATTGCTAGGTGAGCCGTACGACTGAACCTTGACGTAGTCTTGGCCACATGCACGTATAGAACCCACCTTGGCCAGTACCTGCATACGTGCATCTGAGATAGCATGCGAGTTAAATCCCTCCCGTGATCGAAACGCCCGGCTGAGAGGCATCAAGATTGGTTCACGCTCTTGGGCGCGGCCGGTGAAGACGATCGCTCGTTGTAGTCCCGCGCGCTGGAGGTCGATGGAGTCAGCGTCGATCGCTCGCCGTCAGTACCTGTGTAGCTCGCCTGAGTGCATTAGCAAGTCGCTTGTCTCTGCCCTGCTCATACACACGTGTGTAGTCGGAATAGACGGCGGCTTGGCACAGAATCGCCGAGACGGACAGACGAACCAAGTCCCGAGTAAGCGATGGAGATTTGCTGGATCCTGGAGGCGATGTCGAGGACGTGCAGCCGAACGCCCATCGGGATCTCAGAGGTCCACCAGACGTGGCGCTGAATTGCTTCGACTGGATGCGCCGGAGGCCGGGCGTCGGGCCCGTGGGGTTGGTGCAGATCGGATCGATCGTTCGCCCTTCTGGCGTTGATGCACCCGTAGATGCGGCTGGAGGCGCACGCCCGCGGAGCTGACGCCCTGATTGCCGGCTGTGCTGGCGAGAGTCGATGGAGTTACCGATTGATTTCTATGCTAATTTTTGCCAGATTTTGAGAGTCATGGGATTTATTGGTGGCTATAAGAACTAATCTACTGGAATTTCGAAAATTGAAATTGATCTAATGGATTTGGTCTAAACTATATATGGAACCGATCTGATCTTTTGATCGATCGGGTGCCGCGCCCCCAAGGAGAGAAGATTAATCTCCCCGGGGGCAGCGCGTTGCGGAAGTGGCAGAGGAACCTAGGATCGGCGTCGTGAGACTAACCGCTCTAATACCATGTAGAAATTGTAGGATGGCTGAATATTGTGTTGTGGATGTTGTATTGATCTAACCCTTATATGAAGTATATATAGAATACATGAGGGGTAGAGACTTGGAGTACAAGACAAGTATACATGATTTAGACATATTCGGTCTCTTCTCTTTATCTCTATTTTTAAACCCAAACTATATTCTAACATGCCCAAATCTAGGCATATGACTGTTGATGCAGTACCATTCATGCCGGTCATTGCTATTTGCTGTGGACAGTGGATTGTGGTCGTTTGCCTACACAGATGGCAACACATTTTTTATGAAGTTATATTCGGCAGCACTGCGGCAGTTAAATCTTCCTGTGGCAACACATTTTTTATGAAGCTAATCAGCAGCACCGCGGCAGTTAAATCACATGGTATTGATGAAGTTCCTTGGGCACAATTTTGTTGAAGTGAAGTTCAAGTGGTTAGAGCATGCCACAGTTATGAAGTTGATCTTCCGTGTTCTATATATCCACCACTTCGCAACCCTCACTTATACAATAGTTGCTTGTAGCAATGGCTTGGGCCACCGCCTCCTAGTCAGTCACACTACTCCTTGCTGGCGCCGCAGCTCCTGCGGTGGCCGCCGTGCCCCTCCAATATACTCTTTCTATCTGGATTTATAAGTCCTGCACGTATTTTAAGATTACCTTAACTATAAAGCTGGCCAACAGAATGAGTAATGCACTGCAAAACTAAACCCTTTTTTTCGTACTCAAAAGAAATTTCTAATGGTATAATTTTGCTGACACAATACTTTTGTATGATGTATATCTTAAAATATGTACGGGCCTTATAAACTGGATGGAATGAGTATCCAAGCAAGTCAAGCTATTATGTCCACCCGAAAACTCCACGCGGAGCTGTGTCGTCATCACATTTGTTACCGATGCGCGACACGACGACAACCCTTGTATTTCTACAGACTTGACGAGTGCTAGGAGTCGCTCCTCATGGACGATTCTCTCGACATCTACATAGTGTGCAGACAGGTCGGCCTGACATAATTGAAGGCTTGGTGATGTGCTTTCCGTCAATGTCACTGATGATGTATTTTTCTCATGAGCAATAAATAAAAGAGCATTTTTATGGGATAAATAGAAGAACTGAAAATGCAAAACCAAGATCATGTCGTTGTTGTTCTATCTTTTTATTGAGGAGAATTGTTGTGGTTGTTTGATTATTATATGCTGTGTCGCGGATAGTTAATTCGAGCGTGGAGCCGAGCTTGTCCCATCAGAGCAAAGGCCCATGGATATTTGGAGGTCCCTATGCTATGAATAGGTATGTAGGTAAGGTTTAGGACCGCCCGACTCAGCAGCGCCAACGTCCACTAGCCCAGCAGGAGGTATCGTTGAAATTGAGGATTCAGAGAGAGTGCGAGACGACCGAGCAGAGTCATCCTCTCCGGCGGTAACGGGCAACCTCCCCTTCTTACTTGGTGTGATATTACCCTCACTGTTAGTGGTTAAAGGTACTCCTTGCTCATTGTTTTGTTGCCTTTATATTTTGACCTGTATGCTAAGGAGACCATCTTCTGTGAACAAGGGAAGATGCTGCAGAAAAAAATAATCACCTTTAGAACGGCCTAGTTTCATGGTATGCTTTCCATGAGCTCTAAATGTACAACACAAAACGGGCTCCTCTGTATGTTTTTATTTAGGAACTGTCCAATGCCTATGCCAATAATCATTTACTCAAAATCGACACACACTTTCTCTTGATCTGTGAAACTAAAACTTGGAACCAACTTTGGTGTGTTCAAGACATATTGCATAGATAACAAACGACAAATTATATATTAAAAAAACAGGACAGCAATGACACTCACAACCTGAATCCATATTGGAAGACAAACAAGATATATACATAGACATAAGGATGTGCCTGCTCTTATCGTAATGACACAACAATCTCATTGAGCTCATCAGGAGAGGTGCCTTCACTTGGGGAAGCCGGTGGACCGGCAACATTTCCATCCTTTGTGGGAAGGTTCATGCCTTGAGAACTGGATGGAGCGGCAGCATCTTCTCGGCTCCCACGGTGCCTCCGCGGCTTCTTCTTGGACAACCGTAGCTTTTGTGTCCTCTGAAGCCTGTGCTGGAACGTCTCCATCCCAGTGCAGTGCAGCAAAAGCCAGATGTTGGAGAGGTACTCCCCGCCGGTGCCAATGCTTTTGGCATGCAAGTATCACTACCAGAAAAACTTCGTTTGCCGACGGCCAAATCTATGCCGACGGCACCCGTCGGCATAAATGCCGCTATGCCGACGGCCAAGGGCAGGCCGTAGGCGTAAAAAAGCCGTCGGCATAACTACATATATGCCGACGGGGCCGTCGGCATATACGAGGCCGTCGGGACCGCTCGAGGTACGCCTACGGGGCCCGTCGGCATAGGAGCGGCCGTCGGCGTAGCCCTTGCTGTCAGCGCTGACCGTTTGACGACGTTGAGCCTACGCCGACGGGTGGTAACGGCGGCCGTCGGCATACCCGTGCCAGCCCTATGCCGACCTGGCCCATACTGTTGGAAATATGCCCTAGAGGCAATAATAAATGGTTATTGTTATATTTCTTTGTTCATGGTAATTGTCTATTATTCATGCTATAATTGTATTGTCCGGAAATCGTAATACATGTGTGAATACATAGAGCACAACCTGTCCCTAGTAAGCCTCTAGTCGACTAGCTCGTTGATCAACAGATAGTCATGGTTTCCTGACTATGGACATTGGATGTCATTGATAACGAGATCACATACCCAATCCTAAGCATAGCATAAAAGATCGTGTAGTTTCGTTTGCTAGAGCTTTTCCAATGTCAAGTATCTTTTCCTTAGACCATGAGATCGTGCAACTCCCGGATACCGTAGGAGTGCTTTGGGTGTGCCAAACGTCACAACGTAACTGGGTGACTATAAAGGTGCACTACGGGTATCTCCGAAAGTGTCTGTTGGGTTGGCACGGATCGAGACTGGGATTTGTCACTCCGTGTGACGGAGGTATCTCTGGGCCCACTCGGTAATGCATCATCATAATGAGCTCAATGTGACTAAGGCGTTAGTCACGGGATCATGCATTGCGGTACGAGTAAAGAGACTTGCCGGTAACGAGATTGAACAAGGTATTGGGATACCGACGATCGAATCTCGGGCAAGTAACATACCGATTGACAAAGGGAATTGTATACGGGATTGATTGAATCCTCGACACCGTGGTTCATCCGATGAGATCATCGTGGAACATGTGGGAGCCAACATGGGTATCCAGATCCCGCTATTGGTTATTGACCGGAGAGGCGTCTCGGTCATGTCTGCATGTCTCCCGAACCCGTAGGGTCTACACACTTAAGGTCCGGTGACGCTTGGGTTGTAGAGATATATCTATGCGGAAACCCGAAAGTTGTTCAGAGTCCCGGATGAGATCCCGGACGTCACGAGAGTTTCCGGAATGGTCCGGAGGTGAAGAATTATATATAGGAAGTCCAATTTCGGTCACCGGGAAAGTTTCGGGGGTTATCGGTATTGTACCGGGACCACCGGAAGGGTCCCGGGGGTCCACCGGGTGGGGCCACCTGTCCCGGAGGGCCCCGTGGGCTGAAAGTGGAAGGGAACCAGCCCCTAGTGGGCTAGGGCGCCCCCCTTGGGCCTCCCCCCATGCGCCTAGGGTTGGGAACCCTAGGGGGGGGAGTTCCCCCTTGCCTTGGGGGGCAGGGCAACCCCTTCCCCCCTTTGTGGCCGCCGCCCCCTTGAGATCCCATCTCTTGGGGTTGGCGCACCCCCCCAGGGGCCTATATAAAGGGGGGGGGAGGGAGGGCAGCACACAACAGCCTTGGGCGCCTCCCTCCTCCCCTGCAACACCTCTCTCTCTCTCTCTCGTAGAAGCTCGGCGAAGCCCTGCACGAGACCCGCTACATCCACCACCACGTCGTCGTGCTGCTGGATCTCCATCAACCTCTCCTTCCCCCTTGCTGGATCAAGAAGGAGGAGACGTCGCTGCACCGTACGTGTGTTGAACGCGGAGGTGCCGTCCGTTCGGCACTCGGTCATCGGTGATTTGGATCACGGCGAGTACGACTCCGTCATCCACGTTCATTGGAACGCTTCCGCTCGCGATCTACAAGGGTATGTAGATGCACTCCCTTCCCCTCGTTGCTAGTATACTCCATAGATGCATCTTGGTGAACGTAGGAAAATTTTAAATTATGCTACGATTCCCAACAGTGGCATCATGAGCCAGGCCTATGCGTAGTTACTATGCACGAGTAGAACACAAAGAAGTTGTGGGCGTTGATGTTGCCAATTCTTCTTGCCGCTACTAGTCGTATCTTGTTTCGGCGGTATTGTAGGATGAAGCGGCCCGGACCGACCTTACACATACGCTAACGTGAGACAGGTTCCACCGACTGACATGCACTAGTTGCATAAGGTGGCTAGCGGGTGTCTGTCTCTCCTACTTTAGTCGGAACGGATTCGATGAAAAGGGTCCTTATGAAGGGTAAATAGAAATTGGCAAATCACGTTGTGGTCATACGTAGGTAAGAAACGTTCTTGCTAGAAACCTACAATCCACGTAAAAACTTGCAACAACAATTAGAGAACGTCTAACTTGTTTTTGCAGCAAGTGCTATGTGATGTGATATGGCCAGAAGATGTGATGAATGATATATGTGATGTATGAGATTGATCATATTCTTGTAATAGGAATCACGACTTGCATGTCGATGAGTATGACAACCGGCAGGAGCCATAGGAGTTGTCTTTATTATTTTGTATGACCTGCGTGTCATTGAATAACGCCATGTAAATTACTTTACTTTGTTGCTAAACGCGTTAGCCATAGAAGTAGAAGTAATCGTTGGCGTGACGACTTCATGAAGACACAATGATGGAGATCATGATGATGGAGATCATGATGATGGAGATCATGGTGTCATGCCGGTGACGAAGATGATCATGGTGCCCCGAAGATGGAGATCAAAGGAGCATAATGATATTGGCCATATCATGTCACTATTTGATTGCATGTGATGTTTATCATGTTTTTGCATCCTATTTGCTTAGAACGACGGTAGCAAATAGGACGATCCCTTATAATAATTTCAAGAAAGTGTTCACCCTAACTGTGCACCGTTGCGAAGGTTCGTTGTTTCGAAGCACCACGTGATGATCGGGTGTGATAGATTCTAACGTTCGAATACAACGGGTGTTGACGAGCCTAGCATGTACAGACATGGCCTCGGAACACACGCAATACACTTAGGTTGACTTGACGAGCCTAGCATGTACAGACATGGCCTCGGAACATGGAGGACCGAAAGGTCGAGCATGAGTCGTATAGAAGATACGATCAACATGGAGATGTTCACCGATCTTGACTAGTCCGTCTCACGTGATGATCGGACACGGCCTAGTTGAATTCGGATCATGTTTCACTTAGATGACTAGAGGGATGTCTATCTGAGTGGGAGTTCATTAAAAATTTGATTAGATGAACTCAATTATCATGAACTTAGTCTAAAATCTTTACACTATGTATTGTAGATCAAATGGCCCACGTTGTCCTCAATTTCAACGCGTTCCTAGAGAAAACCAAGCTGAAAGATGATGGCAGCAACTATACGGACTGGGTCCGGAACCTGAGGATCATCCTCATAGCAGCCAAGAAAGATTATGTCTTAGAAGCACCGCTAGGTGAAGCACCAATCCCTGAGAACCAAGACGTTATGAACGCTTGGCAGCAGTGTGCTGATGATTACTCCCTCGTTCAGTGCGGCATGCTTTACAACTTAGAACCGGGTCTCCAAAAGCGTTTTGAGAAACATGGAGCATATGAGATGTTCGAGGAGCTGAAACTGGTTTTTCAAGCTCATGCCCGGGTCGAGAGATATGATGTCTCCGACAAGTTCTTCAGCTGTAAAATGGAGGAGAACAGTTCTGTTAGTGAGCACATACTCAGAATGTCTGGGTTGCACAACCGCTTGTCTCAGCTGGGAGTTAATATCCCGGATGACGCGGTCATTGACAGAATCCTCCAGTCGCTTCCACCAAGCTACAAGAGCTTTGTGATGAACTACAATATGCAGGGGATGGAAAAGACCATTCCCGAGGTATATTCAATGCTGAAATCAGCTGAGGTAGAGATCAGAAAAGAACATCAAGTGTTGATGGTGAATAAAACCACTAAGTTCAAGAAGGGCAAGGGTAAGAAGAACTTCAAGAAGGACGGCAAGGGAGTTGCCGCGCCCGGTAAGCCAGTTACCGGGAAGAAGTCAAAGAATGGACCCAAACCCGAGACTGAGTGCTTTTATTGCAAGGGAAGTGGTCACTGGAAGCGGAACTGCCCCAAATACTTAGCGGACAAGAAGAAGGCCGGCAACACCCAAGGTATATGTGATATACTAGTAATTGATGTGTACCTTACCAGTACTCGTAGTAGCTCCTGGGTATTTGATACCGGTGCGGTTGCTCATATTTGTAACTCAAAACAGGAACTACGGAATAAACGGAGACTGGCGAAGGACGAGGTGACGATGCGCGTCGGGAATGGTTCCAAGGTCGATGTGATCGCCGTCGGCACGCTACCTCTGCATCTCCCTACGGGATTAGTTTTAAACCTCAATAATTGTTATTTAGTGCCAGCTTTGAGCATGAACATTGTATCTGGATCTCGTTTAATTCGAGATGGCTACTCATTTAAATCCGAGAATAATGGTTGTTCTATTTGAGAGATATGTTTTATGGTCATGCCCCGCTGGTCAATGGTTTATTTTTGATGAATCTCGAACGTGATGTTACACATGTTCATAGTGTGAATACCAAAAGATGTAAAGTTGATGACGATAGTCCCACATACTTGTGGCACTGCCGCCTTGGTCACATTGGTGTCAAGCGCATGAAGAAGCTCCATGCAGATGGACTTTTGGAGTCTCTTGATTACGAATCATTTGACACGTGCGAACCATGCCTCATGGGTAAGATGACCAAGACTCCGTTCTCCGGAACAATGGAGCGAGCAACCAACTTATTGGAAATCATACATACCGATGTGTGCGGTCCAATGAGTGTTGAGGCTCGCGGAGGATATCGTTATGTTCTCACTCTCACTGATGATTTAAGTAGATATGGATATGTCTACCTAATGAAACACAAGTCTGAAACCTTTGAAAAGTTCAAGGAATTTCAGAGTGAAGTCGAGAATCAACGTGACAGGAAAATAAAATTCTTACGATCAGATCGTGGTGGAGAATATTTAAGTCACGAGTTTGGTGCACACTTAAGGAAATGTGGAATAGTTTCACAACTCACGCCGCCTGGAACACCTCAGAGAAATGGTGTGTCCGAACATCGTAATCGCACTCTATTGGATATGGTGCGATCTATGATGTCTCTTACCGATTTACCGCTCTCATTTTGGGGCTATGCTTTAGAGACTGCCGCATTCACTTTAAATAGGGCACCGTCTAACTCCGTTGAGACGACACCGTATGAATTATGGTTTGGGAAGAAACCTAAGCTGTCGTTTCTAAAAGTTTGGGGATGCGATGCTTATGTCAAGAAACTTCAACCTGAAAAGCTCGAACCCAAATCGGAAAAATGCGTCTTCATAGGATACCCTAAGGAAACTATTGGGTATACCTTCTACCTCAGATCCGAAGGCAAGATCTTCGTTGCCAAGAACGGGTCCTTTCTGGAGAAGGAGTTTCTCTCGAAAGAATTGAGTGGGAGGAAAGTGGAACTTGATGAGGTGATAGTCACCCCTTCCGAACCGGAAAGTAGCGCAGCGCGGGAAAATGTTCCCGTGGTGCCTACACCGACTGGGGAGGAAGTTAATGATGATGATCATGAAGCTTCAGATCAAGTTGCTGAACTTCGTAGGTCCACAAGGACACGTTCCGCACCAGAGTGGTACGGCAACCCTGTCCTGGAAATCATGTTGTTAGACAACGGTGAACCTTCGAACTATGAAGAAGCGATGGCGGGCCCGGATTCCGACTAATGGCTAGAAGCCATGAAATCCGAGATAGAATCCATGTATGAAAACAAAGTATGGACTTTGGCTGACTTGCCCGATGAGCGGCGAGCCATAGAAAACAAATGGATCTTTAAGAAGAAGACGGACACAGATGGTAATGTGACCATCTACAAAGCTCGACTAGTCGCTAAGGGTTATCGACAAGTTCAAGGGGTTGACTACGATGAGACTTTCTCACCCGTAGCGAAGCTGAAGTCCGTCCGAATCATGTTAGCAATTGCCGCATACTATGATTATGAGATATGGCAGATGGACGTCAAAACGGCATTCCTTAATGGCTTCCTTAAGGAAGAGTTGTATATGATGCAGCCGGAAGGTTTTGTCGATCCTAAGAATGCTAACAAAGTGTGCAAGCTCCAGCGCTCAATCTATGCGCTGGTGCAAGCATCTCGGAGTTGGAACATTCGCTTTGATGAGATGATCAAAGCATTTGGGTTTACACAGACTTATGGAGAAGCCTGTGTTTACAAGAAAGTGAGTGGGAGCTCTGTAGCATTTCTCATATTAAATGTGGATGACATATTATTGATGGGAAATGATATAGAATTCTTGGAAAGTATAAAGGCCTATTTGAATAAGTGTTTTTCAATGAAGGACCTTGGAGAAGCTGCTTATATATTAGGCATCAAGATCTATAGAGATAGATCAAGACGCCTCATTGGTCTTTCACAGAGTACATACCTTGACAAGATATTGAAGAAGTTCAGTATGGATCAGTCCAAGAAGGGGTTCTTGCCTGTATTGCAAGGTGTGCAATTGAGCACGCGGCTCAATGCCCGACCACGGCAGAAGATATAGAACAGATGAGTGTCATCCCCTATGCCTCGGCCATAGGGTCTATTATGTATGCCATGCTGTGTACCAGACCTGATATAAACCTTGCCGTAAGTTTGGTAGGAAGGTACCAAAGTAATCCCGGCAAGGAACACTGGACAGCGGTCAAGAATATCCTGAAGTACCTGAAGAGGACTAAGGATATGTTTCTTGTTTATGGAGGTGACGAAGAGCTCGTCGTAAAGGGTTACGTCGACGCTAGCTTCGACACAGATCTGGATGACTCGAAGTCACAGACCGGATACGTGTATATTTTGAATAGAGGAGCAGTAAGCTGGTGCAGTTGCAAGCAAAGCGTCGTGGCGGGATCTACATGTGAAGCGGAGTACATGGCAGCCTCAGAGGCAGCACAGGAAGCAGTCTGGATGAAGGAGTTCATTACCGACCTAGGGATGATTCCCAATGCGTCGGGCCCAATGACTCTCTTCTGTGACAACACTGGAGCTATTGCCCTTGCGAAGGAGCCCAGGTTTCACAGGAAGACCAGGCATATCAAGCGTCGCTTCAACTCCATTCGTGAAAGTGTTCAAAATGGAGACATAGATATTTGTAAAGTACATACGGACCTGAATGTAGCAGATCCGTTGACTAAACCTCTCCCTAGGGCAAAACATGATCAACACCAGGACGCAATGGGTGTTCGATTCATCACAATGTAACTAGATTATTGACTCTAGTGCAAGTGGGAGACTGTTGGAAATATGCCCTAGAGGCAATAATAAATGGTTATTATTATATTTCTTTGTTCATGGTAATTGTCTATTATTCATGCTATAATTGTATTGTCCGGAAATCGTAATACATGTGTGAATACATAGACCACAACCTGTCCCTAGTAAGCCTCTAGTCGACTAGCTCGTTGATCAACAGATAGTCATGGTTTCCTGACTATGGACATTGGATGTCATTGATAATGGGATCACATCATTAGGAGAATGATGTGATGGACAAGACCCAATCCTAAGCATAGCATAAAAGATCGTGTAGTTTCGTTTGCTAGAGCTTTTCCAATGTCAAGTATCTTTTCCTTAGACCATGAGATCGTGCAACTCCCGGATACCGTAGGAGTGCTTTGGGTGTGCCAAATGTCACAACGTAACTGGGTGACTATAAAGGTGCACTACGGGTATCTCCGAAAGTGTCTGTTGGGTTGGCACGGATCGAGACTGGGATTTGTCACTCCGTGTGACGGAGAGGTATCTCTGGGCCCACTCGGTAATGCATCATCATAATGAGCTCAATGTGACTAAGGCGTTAGTCACGGGATCATGCATTGCGGTACGAGTAAAGAGACTTGCCGGTAACGAGATTGAACAAGGTATTGGGATACCGACGATCGAATCTCGGGCAAGTAACATACCGATTGACAAAGGGAATTGTATACGGGATTGATTGAATCCTCGACACCGTGGTTCATCCGATGAGATCATCGTGGAACATGTGGGAGCCAACATGGGTATCCAGATCCCGCTATTGGTTATTGACCGGAGAGGCGTCTCGGTCATGTCTGCATGTCTCCCGAACCCGTAGGGTCTACACACTTAAGGTCCGGTGACGCTAGGGTTGTAGAGATATATGTATGCGGAAACCCGAAAGTTGTTCGGAGTCCCGGATGAGATCCCGGACGTCACGAGAGGTTCCGGAATGGTCCGGAGGTGAAGAATTATATATAGGAAGTCCAATTTCGGTCACCGGGAAAGTTTCGGGGGTTATCGGTATTGTACCGGGACCACCGGAAGGGTCCCGGGGGTCCACCGGGTGGGGCCACCTGTCCCGGAGGGCCCCGTGGGCTGAGAGTGGAAGGGAACCAGCCCCTAGTGGGCTAGGGCGCCCCCCTTGGGCCTCCCCCCATGCGCCTAGGGTTGGGAACCCTAGGGGGGGGGGGAGTTCCCCCTTGCCTTGGGGGGCAGGGCAACCCCTTCCCCCCTTTGTGGCCGCCGCCCCCTTGAGATCCCATCTCTTGGGGTTGGCGCACCCCCCCAGGGGCCTATATAAAGGGGGGGGAGGGAGGGCAGCACACAACAGCCTTGGGCGCCTCCCTCCTCCCCTGCAACACCTCTGTCTCTCTCTCGTAGAAGCTCGGCGAAGCCCTGCACGAGACCCGCTACATCCACCACCACGTCGTCGTGCTGCTGGATCTCCATCAACCTCTCCTTCCCCCTTGCTGGATCAAGAAGGAGGAGACGTCGCTGCACCGTACGTGTGTTGAACGCGGAGGTGCCGTCCGTTCGGCACTCGGTCATCGGTGATTTGGATCACGGCGAGTACGACTCCGTCATCCACGTTCATTGGAACGCTTCCGCTCGCGATCTACAAGGGTATGTAGATGCACTCCCTTCCCCTCGTTGCTAGTATACTCCATAGATGCATCTTGGTGAACGTAGGAAAATTTTAAATTATGCTACGATTCCCAACACATACCCCTCTGCCACGTCATCGATCCGTGCGCCATGCCACGTCATCGATCCGTGGGACTGCACCTCCGTGTGTGCACAGGTATGCCGACGGCCTCGCCGTTGGCATACTATTTTTTTAGTTTTACTTTATTTTCTCATTTTTACTTTATTTTAGTTTTTGTTTTTGCATAAGATAATTATGCCTTATCTAAAAAAACATACCTTGATTGTATATCGATTGCCCCCCGTTACGAACGTCGCTATCGCCGTGTCACGGAGGGGGGAAACGGTCGACACGGAGGGAATTCTAGTTGGTGGGGGGATTCGGGGTGTAGCTATGTCACCGAAACATCGCACGGGTCCCGATGCATATGTGAAAGTGTTCAGGCATGCGTAGACGCCCGTCTTGGGGCTCTGCGGTGTGCCCCCCTGCACGCAAGGCAGTGCCGCCGTCACTTGGATGGGGGCACACCCCGGAGACGCGTGCCGCCTCTTCGGACATGCCACCACACCACCCCGCATGTATGAGGGCCCGGTGCGACGCTCGGGTGGCATTGCTACCCCCCAGGGCCCCCGTCCCGCCTAACCCTGTAGCGTTTGACCACGGGATCTAGCCCTTTGACTTTGCACGGACGGGCTTTGAGCAGTGGACCTATCCACCCGGTTGTGTTAGGTCAGTCCATAAAAACACTTTGGAGCAACATCCGGGCCAGACCCACGGCAAGATCCCCTCCGTGTAGACCCGACGCGCCCGTTTCCCCCCTCCAGGTGCCGGCGGCGGCGCCGCCCGTGAGGGGGGGCACACCCCGGAGACGCGTGCCGCCTCTTCGGACATGCCACCACACCACCCCGCATGTATGAGGGCCCGGTGCGACGCTCGGGTGGCATTGCTACCCCCCAGGGCCCCCGCCCCGCCTAACCCTGTAACATTTGACCACGGGATCTAGCCCTTTGACTTTGCACGGACGGGCTTTGAGCAGTGGACCTATCCACCCGGTTGTGGTAGGTCAGTCCATAAGAACACTTTGGAGCAACATCCGGGCCAGACCCACGGCCAGATCCCCTCCGTGTAGACCTGACGCGTCCGTTTCCCCCTCCAGGTGCCGGCGGCGGCACCGTCCGAGAGGGGGGGCACACCCCGGAGACGCGTGCCGCCTCTTGGGACATGCCACCACACCACCCCGCATGTATGAGGGCCAGGTGCGACGCTCGGGTGGCATTGCTACCCCCCAGGGCCCCCGTCCCGCCTAACCCTGTAGCGTTTGACCAGGGGATCTAGCCCTTTGACTTTAAACGGACGGGCTTTGAGCAGTGGACCTATCCACCCGGTTGTGTTAGGTCAGTCCATAGGAACACTTTGGAGCAACATCCGGGCCAGACCCACGGCAAGATCCCCTCCGTGTAGACCCGACGCGCCCGTTTCCCCCCTCCAGGTGCCGGCGGCGGCGCCGTCCGTGAGGGGGGGCACACCCCGGAGACGCGTGCCGCCTCTTCGGACATGCCACCACACCACCACGCATGTATGAGGGCCCGGTGCGACGCTCGGGTGGCATTGCTACCCCCCAGGGCCCCCGTCCCGCCTAACCCTGTAACGTTTGACCACGGGATCTAGCCCTTTGACTTTGCACGGACGGGCTTTGAGCAGTGGACCTATCCACCCGGTTGTGGTAGGTCAGTCCATAAGAACACTTTGGAGCAACATCCGGGCCAGACCCACGGCAAGATCCCCTCCGTGTAGACCTGACGCGTCCGTTTCCCCCTCCAGGTGCCGGCGGCGGCGCCGTCCGAGAGGCGGGGCACACCCCGGAGACGCGTGCCGCCTCTTGGGACATGCCACCACACCACCCCGCATGTATGAGGGCCCGGTGCGACGCTCGGGTGGCATTGCTACCCCCCAGGGCCCCCGTCCCGCCTAACCCTGTAGCGTTTGACCACGGGATCTAGCCCTTTGACTTTGCACGGACGGGCTTTGAGCAGTGGACCTATCCACCCGGTTGTGTTAGGTCAGTCCATAGGAACACTTTGGAGCAACATCCGGGCAAGACCCACGGCAAGATCCCCTCCGTGTAGACCCGACGCGCCCGTTTCCCCCCTCCAGGTGCCGGCGGCGGCGCCGTCCGTGAGGGGGGGCACACCCCGGAGACGCGTGCCGCCTCTTCGGACATGCCACCACACCACCCCGCATGTATGAGGGCCCGGTGCGACGCTCGGGTGGCATTGCTACCCCCAGGGCCCCCGTCCCGCCTAACCCTGTAGCGTTTGACCACGGGATCTAGCCCTTTGACTTTGCACGGATAGGCTTTGAGCAGTGGACCTATCCACCCGGTTGTGGTAGGTCAGTCCATAAGAACACTTTGGAGCAACATCCGGGCAAGACCCACGGCAAGATCCCCTCCGTGTAGACCCAACGCGTCCGTTTCCCCCTCCAGGTGCCGGCGGCTGCGCCGTCCGTGAGGGGGGGCACACCCCAGAGACGCGTGCCGCCTCTTGGGACATGCCACCACACCACCCCGCATGTATGAGGGCCCGGTGCGACGCTCGGATGGCATTGCTACCCCCCAGGGCCCCCGTCCGGCCTAACCCTGTAGCGTTTGACCACGGGATCTAGCCCTTTGACTTTGCACGGACGGGCTTTGAGCAGTGGACCTATCCACCCGGTTGTGTTAGGTCAGTCCATAGGAACACTTTGGAGCAACATCCGGGCAAGACCCACGGCAAGATCCCCTCCGTGTAGACCCGACGCGCCCGTTTCCCCCCTCCAGGTGCCAGCGGCGGCGCTGTCCGTGAGGGGGCACACCCCGGAGACGTGTGCCGCCTCTTCGGACATGGCACCACACCACCCCGCATGTATGGTGGCCCGGTGCGATGCTCTGGTGGCATTGCTACCCCCCAAGGGCCCCCGTCCCGCCTAACCCTGTAGCGTTTGACCACGGGATCTAGCCCTTTGACTTTGCACGGACGGGCTTTGAGCAGTGGACTTATCCACCCGGTTGTGTTAGGTCAGTCCATAGGAACACTTTGGAGCAACATCCGGGCCAGACCCACGGCAAGATCCCCTCCGTGTAGACCCGACGCGTCCGTTTCCCCCTCCAGGTGCCGGCGGCGGCGCCGTCCGAGAGGCGGGGCACACCCCGGAGACGCGTGTCGCCTCTTGGGACATGCCACCACACCACCCCGCATGTATGAGGGCCCGGTGCGACGCTCGGGTGGCATTGCTACCCCCCAGGGCCCCCGTCCGGCCTAACCCTGTAGCGTTTGACCACGGGATCTAGCCCTTTGACTTTGCACGGACGGGCTTTGAGCAGTGGACCTATCCACCCGGTTGTGTTAGGTCAGTCCATAGGAACACTTTGGAGCAACATCCGGGCAAGACCCACGGCAAGATCCCCTCCGTGTAGACCCGACGCGCCCGTTTCCCCCCTCCAGGTGCCGGCGGCGGCGCCGTCCGTGAGGGGGGGCACACCCCGGAGACGCGTGCCGCCTCTTCGGACATGCCAACACACCACCCCGCATGTATGAGGGCCCGGTGCGACGCTCGGATGGCATTGCTACACCCCAGGGCCCCCGTCCCGCCTAACCCTGTAGCGTTTGACCACGGGATCTAGCCCTTTGACTTGCACGGATAGGCTTTGAGCAGTGGACCTATCCACCCGGTTGTGGTAGGTCAGTCCATAAGAACACTTTGGAGCAACATCCGGGCAAGGCCCACGGCAAGATCCCCTCCGTGTAGACCCAACGCGTCCGTTTCCCCCTCCAGGTGCCGGCGGCTGCGCCGTCCGTGAGGGGGGGCACACCCCGGAGACGCGTGCCGCCTCTTGGGACATGCCACCACACCACCCCGCATGTATGAGGGCCCGGTGCGACCCTCGGATGGCATTGCTACCCCCCAGGGCCCCCGTCCGGCCTAACCCTGTAGCGTTTGACCACGGGATCTAGCCCTTTGACTTTGCACGGACGGGCTTTGAGCAGTGGACCTATCCACCCGGTTGTGTTAGGTCAGTCCATAGGAACACTTTGGAGCAACATCCGGGCAAGACCCACGGCAAGATCCCCTCCGTGTAGACCCGACGCGCCCGTTTCCTCCCTCTAGGTGCCAGCGGCGGCGCTGTCCGTGAGGGGGCACACCCCGGAGACGTGTGCCGCCTCTTCGGACATGGCACCACACCACCCCGCATGTATGGTGGCCCGGTGCGATGCTCTGGTGGCATTGCTACCCCCCCAGGGCCCCCGTCCCGCCTAACCCTGTAGCGTTTGACCACGGGATCTAGCCCTTTGACTTTGCACGGACGGGCTTTGAGCAGTGGACCTATCCACCCGGTTGTGGTAGGTCAGTCCATAGGAACACTTTGGAGCAACATCCGGGCAAGACCCACGGCAAGATCCCCTCCGTGTAGAAACGACGCGCCCGTTTCCCCCCTCCAGGTGCCAGCGGCGGCGCTGTCCGTGAGGGGGCACACCCCGGAGATGTGTGCCGCCTCTTCGGACATGGCACCACACCACCCCGCATGTATGAGGGCCCGGTGCGACGCTCGGGTGGCATTGCTACCCCCCCAGGGCCCCCGTCCCGCCTAACCCTGTAGCGTTTGACCACGGTATCTAGCCCTTTGACTTTGCACGGACGGGCTTTGTGAAGTGGACTTATCCACCCGGTTGTGTTAGGTCAGTCCATAGGAACACTTTGGAGCAACATCCGGGCCAGACCCACGGCAAGATCCCCTCCGTGTAGACCCGACGTGCCCGTTTCCCCCCTCCAGGTGCCGGCGGCGGCGCCGTCCATGAGGGGGGGCACACCCTGGAGACGCGTGCCGCCTCTTCGGACATGCCACCACACCACCCCGCATGTATGAGGGCCCGGTGCGACGCTCGGGTGGCATTGCTACCCCCCAGGGCCCCCGTCCGGCCTAACCCTGTAGCGTTTGACCACGGGATCTAGCCGTTTGACTTTGCACGGACGGGCTTTGAGCAGTGGACCTATCCACCCGGTTGTGTTAGGTCAGTCCATAGGAACACTTTGGAGCAACATCCGGGCAAGACCCACGGCAAGATCCCCTCCGTGTAGACCCGACGCGCCCGTTTCCCCCCTCTAGGTGCCAGCGGCGGCGCTGTCCGTGAGGGGGCACACCCCGGAGACGTGTGCCGCCTCTTCGGACATGGCACCACACCACCCCGCATGTATGAGGGCCCGGTGCGATGCTCTGGTGGCATTGCTACCCCCCCAGGGCCCCCGTCCCGCCTAACCCTGTAGCGTTTGACCACGGGATCTAGCCCTTTGACTTTGCACGGACGGGCTTTGAGCAGTGGACTTATCCACCCGGTTGTGTTAGGTCAGTCCATAGGAACACTTTGGAGCAACATCCGGGCCAGACCCACGGCAAGATCCCCTCCGTGTAGACCCGACGCGCCCGTTTCCCCCCTTCAGGTGCCGGTGGCGGTGCCGTCCGTGAGGGGGGCACACCCCGGAGACGCGTGCCGCCTCTTCGGACATGCCACCACACCACCCCGCATGTATGAGGGCCCGGTGAGACGCTCGGGTGGCATTGCTACCCCCAGGGCCCCCGCCCCGCCTAACCCTGTAGCGTTTGACCACGGGATCTAGCCCTTTGACTTTGCACGGACGGGCTTTGAGCAGTGGACCTATCCACCCGGTTGTGTTAGGTCAGTCCATAGGAACACTTTGGAGCAACATCCGGGCCAGACCCACGGCAAGATCCCCTCCGTGTAGACCCGACGCGCCCGTTTCCCCCTCCAGGTGCCGGCGGCGGCGCTGTCCGTGAGGGGGCACACCCCGGAGACGCGTGCCGCCTCTTCGGACATGGCACCACACCACCCCGCATGTATGAGGGCCCGGTGCGACGCTCGGGTGGCATTGCTACCCCCAGGGCGCCCGTCCCGCCTAACCCTGTAGCGTTTGACCACGGGATCTAGCCCTTTGACTTTGCACGGACGGGCTTTGAGCAGTGGACCTATCCACCCGGTTGTGTTAGGTCAGTCCATAGGAACACTTTGGAGCAACATCCGGGCCAGACCCACGGCAAGATCCCCTCCGTGTAGACCCGACGCGCCCGTTTCCCCCCTCCAGGTGCCGGTGGCGGTGCCGTCCGTGAGGGGGGCACACCCCGGAGACGCGTGCCGCCTCTTCGGACATGCCACCACACCACCCCGCATGTATGAGGGCCCGGTGCGACGCTCGGGTGGCATTGCTACCCCCCAGGGCCCCCGTCCCGCCTAACCCTGTAGCGTTTGACCACGGGATCTAGCCCTTTGACTTTGCACGGACGGGCTTTGAGAAGTGGACCTATCCACCCGGTTGTCGTAGGTCAGTCCATAAGAACACTTTGGAGCAACATCCGGGCAAGACCCACGGCAAGATCCCCACCGTGTAGACCCGACGCGTCCGTTTCCCCCTCCAGGTGCCGGCGGCGGCGCCGTCCGTGAGGGAGGGAACACCCCGGAGACGCGTGCCGCCTCTTCGGACATGCCACCACACCACCCGCATGTATGAGGGCCCGGTGCGACGCTCGGGTGGCATTGCTACCCCCCAGGGCCCCCGTCCCGCCTAACCCTGTAGCGTTTGACCACGGGATCTAGCCCTGTCACGACCGGTTTTTCAATAAAATAATTATTGAGAAACCAATCCCTGTTACGGACCAGCGAGGAAGAATTCCTTCTCACTGATAGACAATATATTGGTCACAGAAGAAAAATACCAGGAGTACTAAATATAATACAAGGTTGAGCAGAGACTGCCCAACAATTTATTACATGCACGCCGATAAAACAATACGGCGGATAGGGTGGCAAACTACTAACTCACGATAAAAACGGGGTGGAAATATCATCGCGAAGCGAGTGACATGATTCCGGAATACTACAACTCTTCGAGCGTCGGAGTGAGGCTCGAGAAGACTTATTGCGGGTGGCGGAAGCGTAAACGATACAAGTGACCAATATCCGGGATCGCGCAGGACTGACTGGGACTCCTCTGGACGTCGGACGCGCTATCAAACTCTTCATCCAAGAGATCGCCTTCGTCAACATCTGGCCAAATCAACAAGCCAGGTGAGTACTATGAAAGTACTCGCAAGACAGTTCAGACATAAGGTATAACAAATGCAAACATGAAACACATGAATAAGCTAACCAGAGCGATCAGACATAGAGATAATAAATACTGGGTGCCAAGCGAGGGTCTGAATGACGCCTCGAGCGGAAACTGCAGAATAGTAATGCGGGTGCCAAACGAGTGTCTGAAAGACTCCTCGAGCGGAAAATGCAGAATAATATACAGGTGCCAAACGAGTGTCTGAAAGACTCCTCGAGAGGAAAAATGCGGAATAAAAATACAGGTGCCAAACGAGTGTCTGAAAGACTCCTCGAGAGGAAAATGCGGAATAAAAATACAGGTGCCAAACGAGTGTCTGAAAGACTCCTCGAGCGGAAAATGCAGAATAATAATGCCACAGTCGGGCGTCGGGGCGACACCACATAAAGGGCTTATAACAGAAAGTAAAGACAGTGCATGCCGCAGTCGGACGTCTGAGCGACATCACATAAAGGGCTTATATCGAAAGTGAGAAACGAGTACACGCCACAGTCGGACGTCTGCGCGACGTCACATAAAGGGCTTATGTCACAACTCATTAATACAATAGCTCGGAGACATAAATTATCACAAGCATGAGACACAAAATAAAGTTAGTCCATCAACTGGAATAACAATAAATCTGAGATTTTACCGCTTGAGCTTGTTCACCGGGGGCAAGATTTTCATACGGATAGATTTGGATGTAAAGTCTACATTACTGATCATGGATACGATGATTTGGAAAGAATTGACTCTGCAGAGTTTGTACTTAACCACAGCCAACGGATTTCAGTAGTCACGGGGACTAGTTCCGTTTACGGTGTTCTGGAAGGAACACGTCTAACTAGTACACACCCAATCTAACCATCCGAAGCCAGGGATCACCCTCGGCAACATTCAGGAAAAACCCTGAGTCGGGGAGGCTACAACCTCGCGCAGCATGGGATCAAATTTCTATACGCGCGCTATATGGGGGTGCCCCCCTCTCGGTCCCAACCGGAAACACCCATGCCCCCTGACCGAATGATTGGCTTTAATCCTGGGCCAAGGTACCATCATCCCGGCCTCTCTATTTGGTGTGTACACGGAAAGAGGTTACCAACTTACTAAACCGTATCCTGGCAATGAGACATGTGGTAGCACGGAAAGGGGAAGGGACGATAACACGGCTCCAACCATGTTAACGTCGGAAAAGTCGGATGACACAAGGCTGGCATGCTACAACAGTACCACCTTGCTGCCCTTCATGTCACCACATGATTAGGCCACCTCTCATCAGAGGTCATCGCAACTTTGGAACATGCGGGAAAAGATCGATAACGTGGCTCCAACCACGTTAACGTCGAAGAGAGTCGGATGACGCAAGGCTGGAATGCTACAACAGTACCACCTTGCTGCCCTTCATGTCACCACATGATTAGGCCACCTCTCATCAGAGGTCATCGCAACTTTGGAACATGCGGGAAAAGATCGATAACGTGGCTCCAACCACGTTAACGTCGAAGAGAGTCGGATGACGCAAGGCTGGCATGCTACAACAGTACCACCTTGCTGCCCTTCATGTCACCACATGATTAGGCCACCTCTCATCAGAGGTCATCGCAACTTCCGAACAACCGGATCGTTGCCTTACAAGCAACGAGGTACTTATCGACACTCACATGCCACGCACAAACTTTCACATGAACATGCAAAACATCTGCCATATCAAATGTTCAAACATGCTTGCCTGGTTCGGAGAAGTCGGAGTCTAGCTCGGCGAAGTTCGCGGCTCCGTCCCCTCTCCCGGAACCTACGGCAATCACGAAGGGGTACTAACGTGAAAACCAACACATGCACAGAAACTTTGCCAAATATTTTTCAAATAAATCCCATAAAAAACTAGACAAAATTTGGAGATTGACAGAAAAAGAATCACTCAAAAATACCTTTTCATTAAAACGTTATAAAGGTTTCTGTCCAGGGACCTTTCTGTAATGAAACAGAAAAGTTCCAGGGTTTTAACTGAGAAAACAGAAAACGCTTCGGCTGGGAATGCGCAAGCGCAAGGAGAAAACGTATTTTGCCCGAAGGCGCCAACAGAAAACGGTTCGGGGAAATAAAACAGAGGCTGACACGCGGGGCCCGCATGTCAGGTTTGAAAGCTCGCCGGCGCCCGAAGACGGCGATGGACGCCGGCGTCGAACCACGGCGAGTTAGGAGAAACGGAGGGTACCAAGAGCTTCAGTGTCTTCTTCCGCGTCGGTGGGTGGTGGACTCGTCCAACGGGGAGCACCACGTCGACGGCGACACTATCTCCGGCGGACGGCGGTTCGGGTGAGGTTGGGGAACTCCGGTGGGGGGCTGCAAAGTACGAATTGAGGCGCGGGTCAGAACGGGTGATGCAAGGAGAAGCTACTGGCAAGAGAATGGGGGCTGCGGAGCACACACGGGGGCGAATCGGGCTGGATCCCGTGGCGGATCGCGGCGGCCGGAGTCGAGGAAGGAGACCCCCTCGCAGCTCTTCCAGTGGCTGGGCGTGCTCTAGGGGAAGTGTAGGGTTGGTGGGTGCTCGAGTTGAAGCTCGGGGCCCCTATTTATAGGCAGATCGACGGGGTGGCCGTGAACGGAGAATCTCCGGCGAGCGATTACGGCGGAGCAGTGGGTTGGCAGGGGGTTTGAGCGGTCGAGCAGCATCAGTGGATGTTACTGGACTCGTTTTGCAGCTAAACGGAGCTGGCCCTGGCGTAATGGCGTCTGCCCACGGTGAGGTGACCGCACGGGCTCAACGGCGGCAGAGAGCGCGCTCCGCACCCTGGGGTTCACGACGAGAGCGGCAGCGCATTCGGGGGAGTGGACGGCCACGCGGTGGGCTCCGGTGGTTTGGGCGGCGCTGGGTGGAGTCGGCGGCGCCGTGTCTCCCGCTGGCGTCCGCAAAGCCGCCGCCGGCGTCGGTCACGGGGCGGCGCACCTTCTGCTGCTCGTCGCCGACGCCCGCAAGATGCCAGGCACTCGTGCGGTGCAGGAACGAGAGGGCGAGGACGAGGAGCAAGGCGACGCGAGGGTACTGGCGAGATCGACGCCCGTTTCTGAAGAAAACGACAGCAGCCACTTGACTGAACTCTGAACTTACTGAATCTTGACAGTGACCAAGCATTGCAGGTGTTCGACAGTAGGTTTTGGTAAAGAGATAAACTTTTCTGGAGCTGTAACTTGGTGAGATGATCACTCAAAGCACCCAGGGGCTGCCTGAATTTACTTGGAATTTTTGGAGAAGGTTTTGAATGAATTTCACCAAATTTGCCAAATCTGGTCCAAACTTGCAGCTGATGTAGTTTGAAAATTTTGAACTGGAGACCAGTGGATCTTCATGGTTCTAGGTTGAGGGTTCAAAGGACTAGGAGG
Source organism: Aegilops tauschii subsp. strangulata (assembly GCF_002575655.3). Lineage (NCBI taxonomy): Eukaryota > Viridiplantae > Streptophyta > Magnoliopsida > Poales > Poaceae > Aegilops > Aegilops tauschii. Next base: position 641,812,329 of record NC_053036.3, on the reverse strand, counting down.
GGAAAGAAGTTTGGTGGTAAAAGTCCAAACAGAAAATGGAGTTCCTTTGTAAATCTCCAAGTGCTATAAGAGAAGACAGAAATTTATTTGAATAGAATTTGAATGGAAAATAAATACATGGGGGGGGGGGGTTCAACTTGCTGGATTTGATGCAAATCATGATCCAAAGGTGAGGGAAAGGTTAGGAGAGAGGATTTGCACTTATGCCATGGCAAGAAGGAATAGTTGAAAGTGGCAAAGTACTTTCCAAAAGCCATAGTGCAAATTCAAGAAAAGGTTTTCAAAAGTTATTCTCTCAAATGAAAAACATTTTGTCTTGAGCCCAAATGAAGAGCAAGAACTCCCCAGGTCAAAGGCAGATCTTGCGTGAATTAAATAAAAATTTTGCCATAAAGAAAAATATTTGAGAGTGAGAGTTCTCTTGAAGAAAATTTTTAAATCACTCCCTTCAAGTCAAATAAAAATCTTTTTGAAAAATTCAATAGAAACTTGGGTGTCACAAGCCCTTTGACTTTGCACGGACGGGCTTTGAGCAGTGGACCTATCCACCCGGTTGTGGTAGGTCAGTCCATAAGAACACTTTGGAACAACATCCGGGCCAGACCCACGGCAAGATCCCCTCCGTGTAGACCCGACGCGTCCGTTTCCCCCTCCAGGTGCCGGCGGCGGCGCCGTCCGTGAGGGGGGCACACCCCGGAGACGCGTGCCGCCTCTTGGGACATGCCACCACACCACCCCGCATGTATGAGGGCCCGGTGCGACGCTCGGGTGGCATTGCTAACCCCAGGGCCCCCGTCCCGCCTAACCCTGTAGCGTTTGACCAGGGGATCTAGCCCTTTGACTTTGCACGGACGGGCTTTGAGCAGTGGACCTATCCACCCGGTTGTGTTAGGTCAGTCCATAGGAACACTTTGGAGCAACATCTGGGCCAGACCCACGGCAAGATCCCCTCCGTGTAGACACGACGCGCCCGTTTCCCCCCTCCAGGTGCCGGCGGCGGCGCCGTCCGTGAGGGAGGGCACACCCCGGAGACGCGTGCCGCCTCTTCGGACATGCCACCACACCACCCCGCATGTATGAGGGCCCGGTGCGACGCTCGGGTGGCATTGCTACCCCCCAGGGCCCCCGTCCCGCCTAACCCTGTAGCGTTTGACCACGGGATCTAGCCCTCTGACTTTGCACGGACAGGCTTTGAGCAGTGGACCTATCCACCCGGTTGTGGTAGGTCAGTCCATAAGAACACTTTGGAGCAACATCCGGGCAAGCCCCACGGCAAGATCCCCTCCGTGTAGACCCAACGCGTCCGTTTCCCCCTCCAGGTGCCGGCGGCTGCGCTGTCCGTGAGGGGGCACACCCTGGAGACGCGTGCCGCCTCTTGGGACATGCCACCACACCACCCCGCATGTATGAGGGCCCGGTGCGATGCTCGGATGGCATTGCTACCCCCCAGGGCCCCCGTCCCACCTAACCCTGTAGCGTTTGACCACGGGATCTAGCCCTTTGACTTTGCACGGACAGGCTTTGAGCAGTGGACCTATCCACCCGGCTGTGGTAGGTCAGTCCATAAGAACACTTTGGAGCAACATCCGGGCAAGACCCACGGCAAGATCCCCTCCGTGTAGACCCAACGCGTCCGTTTCCCCCTCCAGGTGCCGGCGGCTGCGCTGTCCGTGAGGGGGCACACCCCGGAGACGTGTGCCGCCTCTTGGGACATGCCACCACACCACCCCGCATGTATGAGGGCCCGGTGCGACGCTCGGATGGCATTGCTACCCCCCAGGGCCCCCGTCCCGCCTAACCCTGTAGCGTTTGACCACGGGATCTAGCCCTTTGACTTTGCACGGACAGGCTTTGAGCAGTGGACCTATCCACCCGGCTGTGGTAGGTCAGTCCATAAGAACACTTTGGAGCAACATCCGGGCAAGACCCACGGCAAGATCCCCTCCGTGTAGACCCAACGCGTCCGTTTCCCCCTCCAGGTGCCGGCGGCTGCGCTGTCCGTGAGGGGGCACACCCCGGAGACGTGTGCCGCCTCTTGGGACATGCCACCACACCACCCCGCATGTATGAGGGCCCGGTGCGACGCTCGGATGGCATTGCTACCCCCCAGGGCCCCCGTCCCGCCTAACCCTGTAGCGTTTGACCACGGGATCTAGCCCTTTGACTTTGCACGGACAGGCTTTGAGCAGTGGACCTATCCACCCGGTTGTGTTAGGTCAGTCCATAGGAACACTTTGGAGCAACATCCGGGCAAGACCCACGGCAAGGTCCCCTCCGTGTAGACCCGACGCGCCCGTTTCCCCCCTCCAGGTGCCAGCGGCGGCGCTATCCGTGAGGGGGCACACCCCGGAGACGTGTGCCGCCTCTTCGGACATGGCACCACACCACCCCGCATGTATGAGGGCCCGGTGCGACGCTCGGGTGGCATTGCTACCCCCCCAGGGCCCCCGTCCCGCCTAACCCTGTAGCGTTTGACCACGGGATCTAGCCCTTTGACTTTGCATGGACGGGCTTTGAGAAGTGGACTTATCCACCCGGTTGTGTCATGTCAGTCCGTAGGAACACTTTGGAGCAACATCCGGGCCAGACCCACGGCAAGATCCCCTCCGTGTAGACCCGACGCGCCCGTTTCCCCCCTCCAGGTGCCGGCGGCGGCGCCGTCCGTGAGGGGGGGCACACCCCGGAGACGCGTGCTGCCTCTTGGGACATGCCGCCACACCACCCCGCATGTATGAGGGCCCGGTGCGATGCTCGGGTGGCATTGCTACCCCCCAGGGACCCCGTCCCGCCTAACCCTGTAGCGTTTGACCACGGGATCTAGCCCTTTGACTTTGCACGGACGGGTTTTGAGCAGTGGACCTATCCACCTGGTTGTGGTAGGTCAGTCCATAAGAACACTTTGGAGCAACATCCGGGCAAGACCCACGGCAAGATCCCCACCGTGTAGACCCGACGTGTCCGTTTCCCCCACTAGGTGCCGGCGGCGCCGCCGTCCGTGAGGGGGGGCACACCCCGGAGACGCGTGCCGCCTCTTGGGACATGCCACCACACCACCCCGCATGTATGAGGGCCCGGTGCGACGCTCGGGTGGCATTGCTACCCCCCAGGGCCCCCGTCCGGCCTAACCCTGTAGCGTTTGACCACGAGATCTAGCCCTTTGACTTTGCACGGACGGGCTTTGAGCAGTGGACCTATCCACCCGGTTGTGTTAGGTCAGTCCATAGGAACACTTTGGAGCAACATCCGGGCCAGACCCACGGCAAGATCCCCTCCGTGTAGACCCGACGCACCCGTTTCCCCCTCCAGGTGCCGGCGGCGGCGCTGTCCGTGAGGGGGCACACCCCGGAGACGCGTGCCGCCTCTTCGGACATGGCACCACAGCACCCCGCATGTATGAGGGCCCGGTGCGACGCTCGGGTGGCATTGCTACCCCCCCCCCCAGGGCACCCGTCCCGCCTAACCCTGTAGCGTTTGACCACGGGATCTAGCCCTTTGACTTTGCACGGACGGGCTTTGAGCAGTGGATTTATCCACCCGGTTGTGTTAGGTCAGTCCATAGGAACACTTTGGAGCAACATCCGGGCCAGACCCACGGCAAGATCCCCTCCGTGTAGACCCGACGCGCCCGTTTCCCCCCTCCAGGTGCCGGTGGCGGTGCCGTCCGTGAGGGGGGCACACCCCGGAGACGCGTGCCGCCTCTTCGGACATGCCACCACACCACCCCGCATGTATGAGGGCCCGGTGCGACGCTCGGCTGGCATTGCTACCCCCCAGGGCCCCCGTCCCGCCTAACCCTGTAGCGTTTGACCACGGGATCTAGCCCTTTGACTTTGCACGGACGGGCTTTGAGCAGTGGACCTATCCACCCGGTTGTGGTAGGTCAGTCCATAAGAACACTTTGGAGCAACATCCGGGCAAGACCCACTGCAAGATCCCCACCGTGTAGACCCGACGCGTCCGTTTCCCCCTCCAGGTGCCGGCGGCGGCGCCGTCCGTGAGGGGGGGCACACCCCGGAGACGCGTGCCGCCTCTTGGGACATGCCACCACACCACCCCGCATGTATGAGGGCCCGGTGCGACGCTCGGGTGGCATTGCTACCCCCAGGGCCCCCGTCCCGCCTAACCCAGTAGCGTTTGACCACGGGATCTAGCCCTTTGACTTTGCACAGACGGGCTTTGAGCAGTGGACCTATCCACCCGGTTGTGTTAGGTCAGTCCATAGGAACACTTTGGAGCAACATCCGGGCCAGACCCACGGCAAGATCCCCTCCGTGTAGACCCAACGCTCCCATTTCCCCCCTTCAGGTGCCGGCGGCGGCGCCGTCCGTGAGGGGGGGCACACCCCGGAGACGCGTGCCGCCTCTTCGGACATGCCACCACACCACCCGCATGTATGAGGGCCCGGTGCGACGCTCGGGTGGCATTGCTACCCCCCAGGGCCCCCGTCCCGCCTAACCCTGTAGCGTTTGACCACGGGATCTAGCCCTTTGACTTTGCACGGACGGGCTTTGAGCAGTGGACCTATCCACCCGGTTGTGGTAGGTCAGTCCATAAGAACACTTTGGAACAACATCCGGGCCAGACCCACGGCAAGATCCCCTCCGTGTAGACCCGACGCGTCCGTTTCCCCCTCCAGGTGCCGGCGGCGGCGCCGTCCGTGAGGGGGGCACACCCCGGAGACGCGTGCCGCCTCTTGGGACATGCCACCACACCACCCCGCATGTATGAGGGCCCGGTGTGACGCTCGGGTGGCATTGCTACCCCAGGGCCCCCGTCCCGCCTAACCCTGTAGCGTTTGACGAGGGGATCTAGCCCTTTGACTTTGCACGGACGGGCTTTGAGCAGTGGACCTATCCACCCGGTTGTGTTAGGTCAGTCCATAGGAACACTTTGGAGCAACATCCGGGCCAGACGCACGGCAAGATCCCCTCCGTGTAGACCCGACGCGCCCGTTTCCCCCCTCCAGGTGCCGGCGGCGGCGCCGTCCGTGAGGGGGGGCACACCCCGGAGACGCGTGCCGCCTCTTCGGACATGCCACCACACCACCCCGCATGTATGAGGGCCCGGTGCGACGCTCGGGTGGCATTCCTACCCCCAGGGCCCCCGTCCCGCCTAACCCTGTAGCGTTTGACCACGGGATCTAGCCCTTTGACTTTGCACGGACGGGCTTTGAGCAGTGGACCTATCCACCCGGTTGTGTTAGGTCAGTCCATAGGAACACTTTGGAGCAACATCCGGGCCAGACCCACGGCAAGATCCCCTCCGTGTAGACCCGACGCGCCCGTTTCCCCCCTCCAGGTGCCGGCGGCGGCGCCGTCCGTGAGGGGGGGCACACCCCGGAGACGCGTGCCGCCTCTTCGGACATGCCACCACACCACCCCGCATGTATGAGGGCCCGGTGCGACGCTCGGGTGGCATTGCTACCCCCCAGGCCCCCCGTCCCGCCTAACCCTGTAGCGTTTGACCACGGGATCTAGCCCTTTGAATTTGCACGGACGGGCTTTGAGCAGTGGACCTATCCACCCTGTTGTGGTAGGTCAGTCCATAAGAACACTTTGGAGCAACATCCGGGCAAGACCCACGGCAAGATCCCCACCGTGTAGAACCGACGCGTCCGTTTCCCCCTCCAGGTGCCGGCGGCAGCGCCGTCCGTGAGGGGGGCACACCCCGGAGACGCGTGCCGCCTCTTGGGACATGCCACCACACCACCCCGCATGTATGAGGGCCCGGTGCGACGCTCGGGTGGCATTGTTACCCCCCAGGGCCCCCGTCCCGCCTAACCCTGTAGCGTTTGACCACGGGATCTAGCCCTTTGACTTTGCACGGACGGGCTTTGAGCAGTGGACCTATCCACCCGGTTGTGTTAGGTCAGTCCATAGGAACACTTTGGAGCAACATCCGGGCCAGACCCACGGCAAGATCCCCTCCGTGTAGACCCGACGCGCCCGTTTCCCCCCTCCAGGTGCCGGCGGCGGCGCCGTCCGTGAGGGGGGGCACACCCCGGAGACGCGTGCCGCCTCTTCGGACATGCCACCACACCACCCCGCATGTATGAGGGCCCGGTGCGATGCTCGGGTGGCATTGCTACCCCCCAGGGCCCCCGTCCCGCCTAACCCTGTAGCGTTTGACCACGGGATCTAGCCCTTTGACTTTGCACGGACGGGCTTTGAGCAGTGGACCTATCCACCCTGTTGTGGTAGGGCAGTCCATAAGAACACTTTGGAGCAACATCCGGGCAAGACCCACGGCAGGATCCCCACCGTGTAGAACCGACGCGTCCGTTTCCCCCTCCAGGTGCCGGCGGCGGCGCCGTCCGTGAGGGGGGCACACCCCGGAGACGCGTGCCGCCTCTTGGGACATGCCACCACACCACCCCGCATGTATGAGGGCCCGGTGCGACGCTCGGGTGGCATTGCTACCCCCCAGGGCCCCCGTCCCGCCTAACCCTGTAGCGTTTGACCACGGGATCTAGCCCTTTGACTTTGCACGGACGGGCTTTGAGCAGTGGACCTATCCACCCGGTTGTGTTAGGTCAGTCCATAGGAACACTTTGGAGCAACATCCGGGCCAGACCCACGGCAAGATCCCCTCCGTGTAGACCCGACGCGCCCGTTTCCCCCCTCCAGGTGTCGGCGGCGGCGCCGTCCGTGAGGGGGGGCACACCCCGGAGACGCGTGCCGCCTCTTCGGACATGCCACCACACCACCCCGCATGTATGAGGGCCCGGTGCGAATCTCGGGTGGCATTGCTACCCCCCAGGGCCCCCGTCCCGCCTAACCCTGTAGCGTTTGACCACGGGATCTAGCCCTTTGACTTTGCACGGACGGGCTTTGAGCAGTGGACCTATCCTCCCGGTTGTGGTAGGTAAGTCCATAAGAACACTTTGGAGCAACATCCGACTAAGACCCACGGCAAGATCCCCTCCGTGTAGACCCGACGCGTCCGTTTCCCCCTCCAGGTAACGGCGGCGGCGCCGTCCGTGAGGGGGGGCACACCCGGGAGACGCGTGCCGCCTCTTGGGACATGCCACCACACCACCCCGCATGTATGAGGGCCCGGTGCGACGCTCGGGTGGCATTGCTACCCACAGGGCCCCCGTCCCGCCTAACCCTGTAGCGTTTGACCACGGGATCTAGCCCCTTGACTTTGCACGAACGGGCTTTGAGCAGTGGACCTATCGACCCGGTTGTGTTAGGTCAATCCATAGGAACACTTTGGAGCAACATCCGGGCCAGACCCACGGCAAGATCCCCTCCGTGTAGACCCGACGCGCCCGTTTCCCCCTCCAGGTGCCGGCGGCGGCGCCGTCCGTGAGGGGGGGCACACCCCGGAGGCGCGTGCCGCCTCTTGGGACATGCCACCACACCACCCCGCATGTATGAGGGCCCGGTGCGACGCTCGGGTGGCATTGCTACCCCCCAGGGCCCCCGTCCCGCCTACCCCTGTAGCGTTTGACCACGGGATCTAGCCCTTTGACTTTGCACGGACGGGCTTTGAGCAGTGGACCTATCCACCCGGTTGTGGTAGGTCAGTCCATAAGAACACTTTGGAGCAACATCCGGGCAAGACCCACGGCAAGATCCCCTCCGTGTAGACCCGACGCGTCCGTTTCCCCCTCCAGGTGCCGGCGGCGGCGCCGTCCGTGAGGGGGGGCACACCCGGGAGACGCGTGCCGCCTCTTGGGACATGCCACCACACCACCCCGCATGTATGAGGGCCCGGTGCGACGCTCGGGTGGCATTGCTACCCCCCAGGGCCCCCGTCCGCCTAACCCTGTAGCGTTTGACCACGGGATCTAGCCCTTTGACTTTGCACGGACGGGCTTTGAGCAGTGGACCTATCCACCCGGTTGTGTTAGGTCAGTCCTAGGAACACTTTGGAGCAACATTCGGGCCAGACCCACGGCAAGATCCCCTCCGTGTAGACCCGACGCGCCCGTTTCCCCCCTCCAGGTGCCGGCGGCGGCGCTGTCCGTGAGGGGGCACACCCCGGAGACGCGTGCCGCCTCTTCGGACATGGCACCACACCACCCCGAATGTATGAGGGCCCGGTGCGACGCTCGGGTGGCATTGCTACCCCCCAGGGCCCCCGTCCCGCCTAACCCTGTAGCGTTTGACCACGGGATCTAGCCCTTTGACTTTGCACGGACGGGCTTTGAGCAGTGGACCTATCCACCCGGTTGTGTTAGGTCAGTCCATAGGAACACTTTGGAGCAACATCCGGGCCAGACCCACGGCAAGATCCCCTCCGTGTAGACCCGACGCGCCCGTTTCCCCCCTCCAGGTGCCGGCGGCGGCGCCGTCCGTGAGGGGGGCACACCCCGGAGACGCGTGCCGCCTCTTCGGACATGCCACCACACCACCCCGCATGTATGAGGGCCCGGTGCGACGCTCGGGTGGCATTGCTACCCCCCAGGGCCCCCGTCCCGCCTAACCCTGTAGCGTTTGACCACGGGATCTAGCCCTTTGACTTTGCACGGACGGGCTTTGAGCAGTGGACCTATCCACCCGGTTGTGGTAGGTCAGTCCATAAGAACACTTTGGAGCAACATCCGGGCAAGACCCACGGCAAGATCCCCTCCGTGTAGACCCGACGCGTCCGTTTCCCCCTCCAGGTGCCGGCGGCGGTGCCGTCCGTGAGGGGGGGCACACCCCGGAGACGCGTGCCGCCTCTTGGGACATGCCACCACACCACCCCGCATGTATGAGGGCCCGGTGCGACGCTCGGGTGGCATTGCTACCCCCAGGGCCCCCGTCCCGCCTAACCCTGTAGCGTTTGACCACGGGATCTAGCCCTTTGACTTTGCACGGACGGGCTTTGAGCAGTGGACCTATCCACCCGGTTGTGTTAGGTCAGTCCATAGGAACACTTTGGAGCAACATCCGGGCCAGACCCACGGCAAGATCCCCTCCGTGTAAACCCGACGCGCCCGTTTCCCCCCTCCAGGTGCCGGCGGCGGCGCTGTCCGTGAGGGGGCACACCCCGGAGACGCGTGCCGCCTCTTCGGACATGCCACCACACCACCCCGCATGTATGAGGGCCCGGTGCAACGCTCGGGTGGCATTGCTACCCCCCAGGGCCCCCGTCCCGCCTAACCCTGTAGCGTTTGACCACGGGATCTAGCCCTTTGACTTTGCACGGACGGGCTTTGAGCAGTGGACCTATCCACCCGGTTGTGGTAGGTCAGTCCATAAGAACACTTTGGAGCAACATCCGGGCAAGACCCACGGCAAGATCCCCTCCGTGTAGACCCGACGCGTCCGTTTCCCCCTCCAGGTGCCGGCGGCGGTGCCGTCCGTGAGGGGGGGCACCCCCCGGAGACGCGTGCCGCCTCTTGGGACATGCCACCACACCACCCCGCATGTATGAGGGCCCGGTGCGACGCTCGGGTGGCATTGCTACCCCCAGGGCCCCCGTCCCGCCTAACCCTGTAGCGTTTGACCACGGGATCTAGCCCTTTGACTTTGCACGGACGGGCTTTGAGCAGTGGACCTATCCACCCGGTTGTGTTAGGTCAGTCCAGAGGAACACTTTGAAGCAACATCCGGGCCAGACCCACGGCAAGATCCCCTCCGTGTAAACCCGACGCGCCCGTTTCCCCCCTCCAGGTGCCGGCGGCGGCGCTGTCCGTGAGGGGGCACACCCCGGAGACGCGTGCCGCCTCTTCGGACATGCCACCACACCACCCCGCATGTATGAGGGCCCGGTGCGACGCTCGGGTGGCATTGCTACCCCCCAGGGCCCCCGTCCCGCCTAACCCTGTAGCGTTTGACCACGGGATCTAGCCCTTTGACTTTGCACGGACGGGCTTTGAGCAGTGGACCTATCCACCCGGTTGTGTTAGGTCAGTCCATAGGAACACTTTGGAGCAACATCCGGGCCAGACCCACGGCAAGATCCCCTCCGTGTAGACCCGACGCGCCCGTTTCCCCCCTCCAGGTGCCGGCGGCGGCGCCGTCCGTGAGGGGGGCACACCCCGGAGACGCGTGCCGCCTCTTCGGACATGCCACCACACCACCCCGCATGTATGAGGGCCCGGTGCGACGCTCGGGTGGCATTGCTACCCCCCAGGGCCCCCGTCCCGCCTAACCCTGTAGCGTTTGACCACGGGATCTAGCCCTTTGACTTTGCACGGACGGGCTTTGAGCAGTGGACCTATCCACCCGGTTGTGGTAGGTCAGTCCATAAGAACACTTTGGAGCAACATCCGGGCAAGACCCACGGCAAGATCCCTTCCGTGTAGACCCGACGCGTCCGTTTCCCCCTCCAGGTGCCGGCGGCGGTGCCGTCCGTGAGGGGGGGCACCCCCCGGAGACGCGTGCCGCCTCTTGGGACATGCCACCACACCACCCCGCATGTATGAGGGCCCGGTGCGACGCTCGGGTGGCATTGCTACCCCCAGGGCCCCCGTCCCGCCTAACCCTGTAGCGTTTGACCACGGGATCTAGCCCTTTGACTTTGCACGGACGGGCTTTGAGCAGTGGACCTATCCACCCGGTTGTGTTAGGTCAGTCCAGAGGAACACTTTGGAGCAACATCCGGGCCAGACCCACGGCAAGATCCCCTCCGTGTAAACCCGACGCGCCCGTTTCCCCCCTCCAGGTGCCGGCGGCGGCGCTGTCCGTGAGGGGGCACACCCCGGAGACGCGTGCCGCCTCTTCGGACATGCCACCACACCACCCCGCATGTATGAGGGCCCGGTGCGACGCTCGGGTGGCATTGCTACCCCCCAGGGCCCCCGTCCCGCCTAACCCTGTAGCGTTTGACCACGGGATCTAGCCCTTTGACTTTGCACGGACGGGCTTTGAGCAGTGGACCTATCCACCCGGTTGTGTTAGGTCAGTCCATAGGAACACTTTGGAGCAACATCCGGGCCAGACCCACGGCAAGATCCCCTCCGTGTAGACCCGACGCGCCCGTTTCCCCCCTCCAGGTGCCGGCGGTGGCGCCGTCCGTGAGGGGGGCACACCCCGGAGACGCGTGCCGCCTCTTCGGACATGCCACCACACCACCCCGCATGTATGAGGGCCCGGTGCGACGCTCGGGTGGCATTGCTACCCCCCAGGGCCCCCGTCCCGCCTAACCCTGTAGCGTTTGACCACGGGATCTAGCCCTTTGACTTTGCACGGACGGGCTTTGAGCAGTGGACCTATCCACCCTGTTGTGGTAGGTCAGTCCATAAGAACACTTTGGAGCAACATCCGGGCAAGACCCACGGCAGGATCCCCACCGTGTAGAACCGACGCGTCCGTTTCCCCCTCCAGGTGCCGGCGGCGGCGCCGTCCGTGAGGGGGGCACACCCCGGAGACGCGTGCCGCCTCTTGGGACATGCCACCACACCACCCCGCACGTATGAGGGCCCGGTGCGACGCTCGGGTGGCATTGCTACCCCCCAGGGCCCCCGTCCCGCCTAACCCTATAGCGTTTGACCACGGGATCTAGCCCTTTGACTTTGCACGGACGGGCTTTGAGTAGTGGACCTATCCACCCGGTTGTGTTAGGTTAGTCCATAGGAACACTTTGGAGCAACATCCGGGCCAGACCCACGGCAAGATCCCCTCCGTGTAGACCCGACGCGCCCGTTTCCCCCCTCCAGGTGCCGGCGGCGGCGCCGTCCGTGAGGGGGGCACACCCCGGAGACGCGTGCCGCCTCTTGGGACATGCCACCACACCACCCCGCACGTATGAGGGCCCGGTGCGACGCTCGGGTGGCATTGCTACCCCCCAGGGCCCCCGTCCCGCCTAACCCTATAGCGTTTGACCACGGGATCTAGCCCTTTGACTTTGCACGGACGGGCTTTGAGTAGTGGACCTATCCACCCGGTTGTGTTAGGTTAGTCCATAGGAACACTTTGGAGCAACATCCGGGCCAGACCCACGGCAAGCTCCCCTCCGTGTAGACCCGACGCGCCCGTTTCCCCCCTCCAGGTGCCGGCGGCTGCGCCGTCCGTGAGAGGGGCACACCCCGGAGACGCGTGCCGCCTCTTCGGACATGCCACCACACCACCCCGCATGTATGAGGGCCCGGTGCGAATATCGGGTGGCATTGCTACCCCCCAGGGCCCCCGTCCCGCCTAACCCTGTAGCGTTTGACCACGGGATCTAGCCCTTTGACTTTGCACGGACGGGCTTTGAGCAGTGGACCTATCCTCCCGGTTGTGGTAGGTAAGTCCATAAGAACACATTGGAGCAACATCCGGCTAAGACCCACGGCAAGATCCCCTCCGTGTAGACCCGACGCGTCCGTTTCCCCCTCCAGGTGCCGGCGGCGGCGCCGTCCGTGAGGGGGGGCACACCCGGGAGACGCGTGCCGCCTCTTGGGACATGCCACCACACCACCCCGCATGTATGAGGGCCCGGTGCGACGCTCGGGTGGCATTGCTACCCACAGGGCCCCCGTCCCGCCTAACCCTGTATCGTTTGACCACGGGATCTAGCCCCTTGACTTTGCACGGACGGGCTTTGAGCAGTGGACCTATCCACCCGGTTGTGTTAGGTCAATCCATAGGAACACTTTGGAGCAACATCCGGGCCAGACCCACGGCAAGATCCCCTCCGTGTAGACCCGACGCGCCCGTTTCCCCCTCCAGGTGCCGGCGGCGGCGCCGTCCGTGAGCGGGGGCACACCCCGGAGACGCGTGCCGCCTCTTGGGACATGCCACCACACCACCCCGCATGTATGAGGGCCCGGTGCGACGCTCGGGTGGCATTGCTACCCCCTAGGGCCCCCGTCCCGCCTAACCCTGTAGCGTTTGACCACGGGATCTAGCCCTTTGACTTTGCACGGACGGGCTTTGAGCAGTGGACCTATCCACCCGGTTGTGGTAGGTCAGTCCATAAGAACACTTTGGAGCAACATCCGGGCAAGACCCACGGCAAGATCCCCTCCGTGTAGACCCGACGCGTCCGTTTCCCCCTCCAGGTGCCGGCGGCGGCGCCGTCCGTGAGGGGGGGCACACCCGGGAGACGCGTGCCGCCTCTTGGGACATGCCACCACACCACCCCGCATGTATGAGGGCTCGGTGCGACGCTCGGGTGACATTGCTACCCCCAGGGCCCCCGTCCCGCCTAACCCTGTAGCGTTTGACCACGGGATCTAGCCCTTTGACTTTGCACGGACGGGCTTTGAGCAGTGGACCTATCCACCCGGTTGTGTTAGGTCAGTCCATAGGAACACTTTGGAGCAACATCCGGGCCAGACCCACGACAAGATCCCCTCCGTGTAGACCCGACGCGCCCGTTTCCCCCCTCCAGGTGCCGGCGGCGGTGCCGTCCGTGAGGGGGGGCACACCCCGGAGACGCGTGCCGCCTCTTGGGACATGCCACCATACCACCCCGCATGTATGAGGGCCCGGTGCGACGCTCGGGTGGCATTGCTACCCCCCAGGGCCCCCGTCCCGCCTAACCCTGTAGCGTTTGACCACGGGATCTAGCCCATTGACTTTGCACGAACGGGCTTTGAGCAGTGGACCTATCCACCCGGTTGTGGTAGGTCAGTCCATCAGAACACTTTGGAGCAACATCCGGGCAAGACCCACGGCAAGATCCCCTCCGTGTAGACCCGACGCGTCCGTTTCCCCCTCCAGGTGCCGGCGGATGCGCCGTCCGTGAGGGGGGGCACACCCCGGAGACGCGTGCCGCCTCTTCGGACATGCCACCACACCACCCCGCATGTATGAGGGCCCGGTGCGACGCTCGGGTGGCATTGCTACCCCCCAGGGCCCCGTCCCGCCTAACCCAGTAGCGTTTGACCACGGGATCTAGCCCTTTGACTTTGCACAGACGGGCTTTGAGCAGTGGACCTATCCACCCGGTTGTGTTAGGTCAGTCCATAGGAACACTTTGGAGCAACATCCGGGCCAGACCCACGGCAAGATCCCCTCCGTGTAGACCCGACGCGCCCGTTTCCCCCCTCCAGGTGCCGGCGGCGGCGCTGTCCGTGAGGGGGCACACCCCGGAGACGCGTGCCGCCTCATCGGACATGGCACCACACGACCCCGCATGTATGAGGGCCCGGTGCGACGCTCGGGTGGAATTGCTACCCCCCAGGGCCCCCGTCCCGCCTAACCCTGTAGCATTTGACCACGGGATCTAGCCCTTTGACTTTGCACGGACGGGCTTTGAGCAGTGGACCTATCCACCCGGTTGTGTTAGCTCAGTCCATAGGAACACTTTGGAGCAACATCCGGGCCAGACCCACGGCAAGATCCCCTCCGTGTAGACCCGACGCGCCCGTTTCCCCCTCCAGGTGCCGGCGGCGGCGCCGTCCGTGAGGGGGGGCACACCCCGGAGACGCGTGCCGCCTCTTCGGACATGCCACCACACCACCCCGCATGTATGAGGGCCCGGTGCGAATCTCGGGTGGCATTGCTACCCCCCAGGGCCCCCGTCCCGCCTAACCCTGTAGCGTTTGACCACGGGATCTAGCCCTTTGACTTTGCACGGACAGGCTTTGAGCAGAGGACCTATCCACCCGGTTGTGGTAGGTCAGTCCATAAGAACACTTTGGAGCAACATCCGGGCAAGACCCAGGGCAAGATCCCCTCCGTGTAGACCCGACGCGTCCGTTTCCCCCTCCAGGTGCCGGCGGCGGCGCCGTCCGTGAGGGGGGGCACACCCGGGAGACGCGTGCCACCTCTTGGGACATGCCACCACACCACCCCGCATGTATGAGGGCCCGGTGCGACGCTCGGGTGGCATTGCTACCCCCAGGGCCCCCGTCCCGCCTAACCCTGTAGCGTTTGACCACGGGATCTAGCCCATTGACTTTGCACGGACGGGCTTTGAGCAGTGGACCTATCCACCCGGTTGTGTTAGGTCAATCCATAGGAACACTTTGGAGCAACATCCGGGCCAGACCCACGGCAAGATCCCCTCCGTGTAGACCCGACGCGCCCGTTTCCCCCTCCAGGTGCCGGCGGCGGCGCCGTCCGTGAGGGGGGCACACCCCGGAGACGCGTGCCGCCTCTTCGGACATGCCACCACACCACCCCGCATGTATGAGGGCCCGGTGCGACGCTCGGGTGGCATTGCTACCCCCCAGGGCCCCCGTCCCGCCTAACCCTGTAGCGTTTGACCACGGGATCTAGCCCTTTGACTTTGCACGGACGAGCTTTGAGCAGTGGACCTATCCACCCGGTTGTGGTAGGTCAGTCCATAAGAACACTTTGGAGCAACATCCGGGCAAGATCCCCTCCGTGTAGACCCGACGCGTCCGTTTCCCCCTCCAGGTGCCGGCGGCTGCGCCGTCCGTGAGGGGGGCACACCCGGGAGACGCGTGCCGCCTCTTGGGACATGCCACCACACCACCCCGCATGTATGAGGGCCCGGTGCGACGCTCGGGTGGCATTGCTACCCCCAGGGCCCCCGTCCCGCCTAACCCTGTAGCGTTTGACCACGGGATCTAGCCCTTTGACTTTGCACGGACGGGCTTTGAGCAGTGGACCTATCCACCCGGTTGTGTTAGGTCAGTCTCATGGGAACACTTTGGAGCAACATCCGGGCCAGACCCACGACAAGATCCCCTCCGTGTAGACCCGACGCGCCCGTTTCCCCCCTCCAGGTGCCGGCGGCGGTGCCGTCCGTGAGGAGGGGGCACACCCCGGAGACGCGTGTCGCCTCTTCGGACATGCCACCACACCACCCCACATGTATGAGGGCCCGGTGCGACGCTCGGGTGGCATTGCTACCCCCCAGGGCCCCCGTCCCGCCTAACCCTGTAGCGTTTGACCACGGGATCTAGCCCATTGACTTTGCACGAACGGGCTTTGAGCAGTGGACCTATCCACCCGGTTGTGGTAGGTCAGTCCATAAGAAAACTTTGGAGCAACATCCGGGCAAGACCCACGGCAAGATCCCCTCCGTGTAGACCCGACGCGTCCGTTTCCCCCTCCAGGTGCCGGCGGCTGCGCCGTCCGTGAGGGGGGCACACCCCGGAGACGCGTGCCGCCTCTTCGGACATGCCACCACACCACCCCGCATGTATGAGGGCCCGGTGCGACGCTCTGGTGGCATTGCTACCCCCCAGGGCCCCCGTCCCGCCTAACCCTGTAGCGTTTGACCACGGGATCTAGCCCTTTGACTTTGCACGGACGGGCTTTGAGCAGTGGACCTATCCACCCGGTTGTGTTAGGTCAGTCCATAGGAACACTTTCGAGCAACATCCGGGCCAGACCCATGGCAAGATCCCCTCCGTGTGTAGACCCGACGCGCCCGTTTCCCCCCTCCAGGTGCCGGCGGCGGCGCTGTCTGTGAGGGGGCACACCCCGGAGACGCGTGCCGCCTCTTCGGACATGGCACCACACCACCCCGCATGTATGAGGGCCCGGTGCGACGCTCGGGTGGCATTGCTACCCCCCAGGGCCCCCGTCCCGCCAACCCTGTAGCGTTTGACCACGGGATATAGCCCTTTGACTTTGCACGGACGGGCTTTGCGCAGTGGACCTATCAACCCGGTTGTGTTAGGTCAGTCCATAGGAACACTTTGGAGCAAAATCCGGGCCAGACCCACGGCAAGATCCCCTCCGTGTAGACCCGACGCGCCCGTTTCCCCCCTCCAGGTGCCGGCGGCGGCGCCGTCCGTGAGGGGGGCACACCCCGGAGACGCGTGCCGCCTCTTCGGACATGCCACCACACCACCCCGCATGTATGAGGGCCCGGTGAGAATCTCGGGTGGCATTGCTACCCCCCAGGGCCCCCATCCCGCCTAACCCTGTAGCGTTTGACCACGGGATCTAGCCCTTTGACTTTGCACGGACGGGCTTTGAGCAGTGGACCTATCCACCCGGTTGTGGTAGGTCAGTCCATAAGAACACTTTGGAGCAACATCCGGGCAAGACCCACGGCAAGATCCCCTCCGTGTAGACCCGACGCGTCCGTTTCCCTCTCCAGGTGCCTGCGGCGGCGCCGTCCGTGAGGGGGGGCACACCCGGGAGACGCGTGCCGCCTCTTGGGACATGCCACCACACCACCCCGCATGTATGAGGGCCCGGTGCGACGCTCGGTTGGCATTGCTACCCCCAGGACCCCCGTCCCGCCTAACCCTGTAGCGTTTGACCACGGGATCTAGCCCTTTGACTTTGCACGGACGGGCTTTGAGCAGTGGACCTATCCACCCGGTTGTGTTAGGTCAGTCCATAGGAACACTTTGGAGCAACATCCGGGCCAGACCCACGACAAGATCCCCTCTGTGTAGACCCTTCGCGCCCGTTTCCCCCCTCCAGGTGCCGGCGGCGGTGCCGTCCGTGAGGGGGGGCACACCCCGGAGACGCGTGCCGCCTCTTCGGACATGCCACCACACCACCCCGCATGTTTGAGGGCCCGGTGCGACGCTCGGGTGGCATTGCTACCCCCAGGGCCCCCGTCCTGCCTAACCCTGTAGCGTTTGACCTCGGGATCTAGCCCTTTGACTTTGCATGAACGGGCTTTGAGCAGTGGACCTATCCACCCGGTTGTGGTAGGTCAGTCCATAAGAACACTTTGGAGCAACATCCGGGCAAGACCCACGGCAAGATCCCCTCCATGTAGACCCGACGCGTCCGTTTCCCCCTCTAGGTGCCGGCGGCTGCGCCGTCCGTGAGGGGGGGCACACCCCGGAGACGCGTGCCGCCTCTTCGGACATGCCACCACACCACCCCGCATGTATGAGGGCCCGGTGCGACGCTCGGGTGGCATTGCTACCCCCCAGGGCCCCCGTCCCGCCAAACCCTGAAGCGTTTGACCACGGGATCTAGCCCTTTGACTTTGCACGGACGGGCTTTGAGCAGTGGACCTATCCACCCGGTTGTGTTAGGTCAGTCCATATGAACACTTTGGAGCAACATCCGGGCCAGACCCACGGCAAGATCCCCTCCGTGTAGACCCGACGCGCCCGTTTCCCCCCTCCAGGTGCCGGTGGCGGCGCCGTCCGTGAGGGGGGGCACACCCCGGAGACGCGTGCCGCCTCTTCGGACATGCCACCACACCACCCCGCATGTATGAGGGCCCGGTGCGGCGCTCGTTTGGCATTGCTACCCCCCAGGGCCCCCGTCCCGCCTAACCCTGTAGCGTTTGACCACGGGATCTAGCCCTTTGACTTTGCACGGACGGGCTTTGAGCAGTGGACCTATCCACCCGGTTGTGGTAGGTCAGTCCATAAGAACACTTTGGAGCAACATCCGGGCAAGACCCACGGCAAGATCCCCACCGTGTAGACCCGACGCGTCCGTTTCCCCCTCCAGGTGCCGGCGGTGGCGCCGTCCGTGAGGGGGGGCACACCCCGGAGACGCGTGCGGCCTCTTGGGACATGCCACCACACCACCCCGCATGTATGAGGGCCCGGTGCGATGCTCGGGTGGCATTGCTACCCCCCAGGGCCCCCGTCCCGCCTAACCCTGTAGCGTTTGACCACGGGATCTAGCCCTTTGACTTTGCACGGACGGGCTTTGAGCAGTGGACCTATCCACCCGGTTGTGGTAGGTCAGTCCATAAGAACACTTTGGAGCAACATCCGGGCAAGACCCACGGCAAGATCCCCTCCGTGTAGACCCGACGCGTCCGTTTCCCCCTCCAGGTGCCGGCGGCTGCGCCGTCCGTGAGAGGGGCACACCCCGGAGACGCGTGCCGCCTCTTGGGACATGCCACCACACCACCCCGCATGTATGAGGGCCCGGTGCGACGCTCGGGTGGCATTGCTACCCCCCAGGGCCCCCGTCCCGCCTAACCCTGTAGCGTTTGACCACGGGATCTAGCCCTTTGACTTTGCACGGACGGGCTTTGAGCAGTGGACCTATCCACCCGGTTGTGTTAGGTCAGTCCATAGGAACACTTTGGAGCAACATCCGGGCCAGACCCACGGCAAGATCCCCTCCGTGTGTAGACCCGACGCGCCCGTTTCCCCCCTCCAGGTGCCGGCGGCGGCGCTGTCCGTGAGGGGGCACACCCCGGAGACGCGTGCCGCCTCTTCGGACATGGCACCACACCACCCCGCATGTATGAGGGCCCGGTGCGACGCTCTGGTGGCATTGCTACCCCCCAGGCCCCCGTCCCGCCTAACCCTGTAGCGTTTGACCACGGGATCTAGCCCTTTGACTTTGCACGGACGGGCTTTGGGCAGTGGACCTATCCACCCGGTTGTGTTAGGTCAGTCCATAGGAACACTTTGGAGCAAAATCCGGGCCAGACCCACGGCAAGATCCCCTCCGTGTAGACCCGACGCGCCCGTTTCCCCCCTCCAGCTGCCGGCGGCGGCGCCATCCGTGAGGGGGGGCACACCCCGGAGACGCGTGCCGCCTCTTCGGACATGCCACCACACCACCCCGCATGTATGAGGGCCCGGTGCGAATCTCGGGTGGCATTGCTACCCCCCAGGGCCCCCGTCCCGCCTAACCCTGTAGCGTTTGACCACGGGATCTAGCCCTTTGACTTTGCACGGACGGCTTTGAGCAGTGGACCTATCCACCCGGTTGTGGTAGGTCAGTCCATAAGAACACTTTGGAGCAACATCCGGGCAAGACCCACGGCAGGATCCCCTCCGTGTAGACCCGACGCGTCCGTTTCCCCCTCCAGGTGCCGGCGGCGGCGCCGTCCGTGAGGGGGGCACACCCCGGAGACGCGTGCCGCCTCTTGGGACATGCCACCACACCACCCCGCACGTATGAGGGCCCGGTGCGACGCTCGGGTGGCATTGCTACCCCCCAGGGCCCCCGTCCCGCCTAACCCTATAGCGTTTGACCACGGGATCTAGCCCTTTGACTTTGCACGGACGGGCTTTGAGTAGTGGACCTATCCACCCGGTTGTGTTAGGTTAGTCCATAGGAACACTTTGGAGCAACATCCGGGCCAGACCCACGGCAAGATCCCCTCCGTGTAGACCCGACGCGCCCGTTTCCCCCCTCCAGGTGCCGGCGGCGGCGCCGTCCGTGAGGGGGGCACACCCCGGAGACGCGTGCCGCCTCTTGGGACATGCCACCACACCACCCCGCACGTATGAGGGCCCGGTGCGACGCTCGGGTGGCATTGCTACCCCCCAGGGCCCCCGTCCCGCCTAACCCTATAGCGTTTGACCACGGGATCTAGCCCTTTGACTTTGCACGGATGGGCTTTGAGTAGTGGACCTATCCACCCGGTTGTGTTAGGTTAGTCCATAGGAACACTTTGGAGCAACATCCGGGCCAGACCCACGGCAAGCTCCCCTCCGTGTAGACCCGACGCGCCCGTTTCCCCCCTCCAGGTGCCGGCGGCTGCGCCGACCGTGAGAGGGGCACACCCCGGAGACGCGTGCCGCCTCTTCGGACATGCCACCACACCACCCCGCATGTATGAGGGCCCGGTGCGAATATCGGGTGGCATTGCTACCCCCCAGGGCCCCCGTCCCGCCTAACCCTGTAGCGTTTGACCACGGGATCTAGCCCTTTGACTTTGCACGGACGGGCTTTGAGCAGTGGACCTATCCTCCCGGTTGTGGTAGGTAAGTCCATAAGAACACATTGGAGCAACATCCGGCTAAGACCCACGGCAAGATCCCCTCCGTGTAGACCCGACGCGTCCGTTTCCCCCTCCAGGTGCCGGCGGCGGCGCCGTCCGTGAGGGGGGGCACACCCGGGAGACGCGTGCCGCCTCTTGGGACATGCCACCACACCACCCCGCATGTATGAGGGCCCGGTGCGACGCTCGGGTGGCATTGCTACCCACAGGGCCCCCGTCCCGCCTAACCCTGTATCGTTTGACCACGGGATCTAGCCCCTTGACTTTGCACGGACGGGCTTTGAGCAGTGGACCTATCCACCCGGTTGTGTTAGGTCAATCCATAGGAACACTTTGGAGCAACATCCGGGCCAGACCCACGGCAAGATCCCCTCCGTGTAGACCCGACGCGCCCGTTTCCCCCTCCAGGTGCCGGCGGCGGCGCCGTCCGTGAGCGGGGGCACACCCCGGAGACGCGTGCCGCCTCTTGGGACATGCCACCACACCACCCCGCATGTATGAGGGCCCGGTGCGACGCTCGGGTGGCATTGCTACCCCCTAGGGCCCCCGTCCCGCCTAACCCTGTAGCGTTTGACCACGGGATCTAGCCCTTTGACTTTGCACGGACGGGCTTTGAGCAGTGGACCTATCCACCCGGTTGTGGTAGGTCAGTCCATAAGAACACTTTGGAGCAACATCCGGGCAAGACCCACGGCAAGATCCCCTCCGTGTAGACCCGACGCGTCCGTTTCCCCCTCCAGGTGCCGGCGGCGGCGCCGTCCGTGAGGGGGGGCACACCCGGGAGACGCGTGCCGCCTCTTGGGACATGCCACCACACCACCCCGCATGTATGAGGGCTCGGTGCGACGCTCGGGTGACATTGCTACCCCCAGGGCCCCCGTCCCGCCTAACCCTGTAGCGTTTGACCACGGGATCTAGCCCTTTGACTTTGCACGGACGGGCTTTGAGCAGTGGACCTATCCACCCGGTTGTGTTAGGTCAGTCCATAGGAACACTTTGGAGCAACATCCGGGCCAGACCCACGACAAGATCCCCTCCGTGTAGACCCGACGCGCCCGTTTCCCCCCTCCAGGTGCCGGCGGCGGTGCCGTCCGTGAGGGGGGGCACACCCCGGAGACGCGTGCCGCCTCTTGGGACATGCCACCACACCACCCCGCATGTATGAGGGCCCGGTGCGACGCTCGGGTGGCATTGCTACCCCCCAGGGCCCCCGTCCCGCCTAACCCTGTAGCGTTTGACCACGGGATCTAGCCCATTGACTTTGCACGAACGGGCTTTGAGCAGTGGACCTATCCACCCGGTTGTGGTAGGTCAGTCCATCAGAACACTTTGGAGCAACATCCGGGCAAGACCCACGGCAAGATCCCCTCCGTGTAGACCCGACGCGTCCGTTTCCCCCTCCAGGTGCCGGCGGATGCGCCGTCCGTGAGGGGGGGCACACCCCGGAGACGCGTGCCGCCTCTTCGGACATGCCACCACACCACCCCGCATGTATGAGGGCCCGGTGCGACGCTCGGGTGGCATTGCTACCCCCCAGGGCCCCGTCCCGCCTAACCCAGTAGCGTTTGACCACGGGATCTAGCCCTTTGACTTTGCACAGACGGGCTTTGAGCAGTGGACCTATCCACCCGGTTGTGTTAGGTCAGTCCATAGGAACACTTTGGAGCAACATCCGGGCCAGACCCACGGCAAGATCCCCTCCGTGTAGACCCGACGCGCCCGTTTCCCCCCTCCAGGTGCCGGCGGCGGCGCTGTCCGTGAGGGGGCACACCCCGGAGACGCGTGCCGCCTCATCGGACATGGCACCACACGACCCCGCATGTATGAGGGCCCGGTGCGACGCTCGGGTGGAATTGCTACCCCCCAGGGCCCCCGTCCCGCCTAACCCTGTAGCATTTGACCACGGGATCTAGCCCTTTGACTTTGCACGGACGGGCTTTGAGCAGTGGACCTATCCACCCGGTTGTGTTAGCTCAGTCCATAGGAACACTTTGGAGCAACATCCGGGCCAGACCCACGGCAAGATCCCCTCCGTGTAGACCCGACGCGCCCGTTTCCCCCTCCAGGTGCCGGCGGCGGCGCCGTCCGTGAGGGGGGGCACACCCCGGAGACGCGTGCCGCCTCTTCGGACATGCCACCACACCACCCCGCATGTATGAGGGCCCGGTGCGAATCTCGGGTGGCATTGCTACCCCCCAGGGCCCCCGTCCCGCCTAACCCTGTAGCGTTTGACCACGGGATCTAGCCCTTTGACTTTGCACGGACAGGCTTTGAGCAGTGGACCTATCCACCCGGTTGTGGTAGGTCAGTCCATAAGAACACTTTGGAGCAACATCCGGGCAAGACCCACGGCAAGATCCCCTCCGTGTAGACCCGACGCGTCCGTTTCCCCCTCCAGGTGCCGGCGGCGGCGCCGTCCGTGAGGGGGGGCACACCCGGGAGACGCGTGCCACCTCTTGGGACATGCCACCACACCACCCCGCATGTATGAGGGCCCGGTGCGACGCTCGGGTGGCATTGCTACCCCCAGGGCCCCCGTCCCGCCTAACCCTGTAGCGTTTGACCACGGGATCTAGCCCATTGACTTTGCACGGACGGGCTTTGAGCAGTGGACCTATCCACCCGGTTGTGTTAGGTCAATCCATAGGAACACTTTGGAGCAACATCCGGGCCAGACCCACGGCAAGATCCCCTCCGTGTAGACCCGACGCGCCCGTTTCCCCCTCCAGGTGCCGGCGGCGGCGCCGTCCGTGAGGGGGGCACACCCCGGAGACGCGTGCCGCCTCTTCGGACATGCCACCACACCACCCCGCATGTATGAGGGCCCGGTGCGACGCTCGGGTGGCATTGCTACCCCCCAGGGCCCCCGTCCCGCCTAACCCTGTAGCGTTTGACCACGGGATCTAGCCCTTTGACTTTGCACGGACGAGCTTTGAGCAGTGGACCTATCCACCCGGTTGTGGTAGGTCAGTCCATAAGAACACTTTGGAGCAACATCCGGGCAAGATCCCCTCCGTGTAGACCCGACGCGTCCGTTTCCCCCTCCAGGTGCCGGCGGCTGCGCCGTCCGTGAGGGGGGCACACCCGGGAGACGCGTGCCGCCTCTTGGGACATGCCACCACACCACCCCGCATGTATGAGGGCCCGGTGCGACGCTCGGGTGGCATTGCTACCCCCAGGGCCCCCGTCCCGCCTAACCCTGTAGCGTTTGACCACGGGATCTAGCCCTTTGACTTTGCACGGACGGGCTTTGAGCAGTGGACCTATCCACCCGGTTGTGTTAGGTCAGTCTCATGGGAACACTTTGGAGCAACATCCGGGCCAGACCCACGACAAGATCCCCTCCGTGTAGACCCGACGCGCCCGTTTCCCCCCTCCAGGTGCCGGCGGCGGTGCCGTCCGTGAGGAGGGGGCACACCCCGGAGACGCGTGTCGCCTCTTCGGACATGCCACCACACCACCCCACATGTATGAGGGCCCGGTGCGACGCTCGGGTGGCATTGCTACCCCCCAGGGCCCCCGTCCCGCCTAACCCTGTAGCGTTTGACCACGGGATCTAGCCCATTGACTTTGCACGAACGGGCTTTGAGCAGTGGACCTATCCACCCGGTTGTGGTAGGTCAGTCCATAAGAAAACTTTGGAGCAACATCCGGGCAAGACCCACGGCAAGATCCCCTCCGTGTAGACCCGACGCGTCCGTTTCCCCCTCCAGGTGCCGGCGGCTGCGCCGTCCGTGAGGGGGGGCACACCCCGGAGACGCGTGCCGCCTCTTCGGACATGCCACCACACCACCCCGCATGTATGAGGGCCCGGTGCGACGCTCGGGTGGCATTGCTACCCCCCAGGGCCCCCGTCCCGCCTAACCCTGTAGCGTTTGACCACGGGATCTAGCCCTTTGACTTTGCACGGACGGGCTTTGAGCAGTGGACCTATCCACCCGGTTGTGTTAGGTCAGTCCATAGGAACACTTTCGAGCAACATCCGGGCCAGACCCATGGCAAGATCCCCTCCGTGTGTAGACCCGACGCGCCCGTTTCCCCCCTCCAGGTGCCGGCGGCGGCGCTGTCTGTGAGGGGGCACACCCCGGAGACGCGTGCCGCCTCTTCGGACATGGCACCACACCACCCCGCATGTATGAGGGCCCGGTGCGACGCTCGGGTGGCATTGCTACCCCCCAGGGCCCCCGTCCCGCCAACCCTGTAGCGTTTGACCACGGGATATAGCCCTTTGACTTTGCACGGACGGGCTTTGCGCAGTGGACCTATCAACCCGGTTGTGTTAGGTCAGTCCATAGGAACACTTTGGAGCAAAATCCGGGCCAGACCCACGGCAAGATCCCCTCCGTGTAGACCCGACGCGCCCGTTTCCCCCCTCCAGGTGCCGGCGGCGGCGCCGTCCGTGAGGGGGGCACACCCCGGAGACGCGTGCCGCCTCTTCGGACATGCCACCACACCACCCCGCATGTATGAGGGCCCGGTGAGAATCTCGGGTGGCATTGCTACCCCCCAGGGCCCCCATCCCGCCTAACCCTGTAGCGTTTGACCACGGGATCTAGCCCTTTGACTTTGCACGGACGGGCTTTGAGCAGTGGACCTATCCACCCGGTTGTGGTAGGTCAGTCCATAAGAACACTTTGGAGCAACATCCGGGCAAGACCCACGGCAAGATCCCCTCCGTGTAGACCCGACGCGTCCGTTTCCCTCTCCAGGTGCCGGCGGCGGCGCCGTCCGTGAGGGGGGGCACACCCGGGAGACGCGTGCCGCCTCTTGGGACATGCCACCACACCACCCCGCATGTATGAGGGCCCGGTGCGACGCTCGGTTGGCATTGCTACCCCCAGGACCCCCGTCCCGCCTAACCCTGTAGCGTTTGACCACGGGATCTAGCCCTTTGACTTTGCACGGACGGGCTTTGAGCAGTGGACCTATCCACCCGGTTGTGTTAGGTCAGTCCATAGGAACACTTTGGAGCAACATCCGGGCCAGACCCACGACAAGATCCCCTCTGTGTAGACCCTTCGCGCCCGTTTCCCCCCTCCAGGTGCCGGCGGCGGTGCCGTCCGTGAGGGGGGGCACACCCCGGAGACGCGTGCCGCCTCTTCGGACATGCCACCACACCACCCCGCATGTTTGAGGGCCCGGTGCGACGCTCGGGTGGCATTGCTACCCCCAGGGCCCCCGTCCTGCCTAACCCTGTAGCGTTTGACCTCGGGATCTAGCCCTTTGACTTTGCATGAACGGGCTTTGAGCAGTGGACCTATCCACCCGGTTGTGGTAGGTCAGTCCATAAGAACACTTTGGAGCAACATCCGGGCAAGACCCACGGCAAGATCCCCTCCATGTAGACCCGACGCGTCCGTTTCCCCCTCTAGGTGCCGGCGGCTGCGCCGTCCGTGAGGGGGGGCACACCCCGGAGACGCGTGCCGCCTCTTCGGACATGCCACCACACCACCCCGCATGTATGAGGGCCCGGTGCGACGCTCGGGTGGCATTGCTACCCCCCAGGGCCCCCGTCCCGCCTAACCCTGTAGCGTTTGACCACGGGATCTAGCCCTTTGACTTTGCACGGACGGGCTTTGAGCAGTGGACCTATCCACCCGGTTGTGTTAGGTCAGTCCATAGGAACACTTTGGAGCAACATCCGGGCCAGACCCACGGCAAGATCCCCTCCGTGTAGACCCGACGCGCCCGTTTCCCCCCTCCAGGTGCCGGCGGGGACGCTGTCCGTGAGGGGGCACACCCCGGAGACGCGTGCCGCCTCTTCGGACATGGCACCACACCACCCCGCATGTATGAGGGCCCGGTGCGACGCTCGGGTGGCATTGCTACCCCCCAGGGCCCCCGTCCCGCCAAACCCTGAAGCGTTTGACCACGGGATCTAGCCCTTTGACTTTGCACGGACGGGCTTTGAGCAGTGGACCTATCCACCCGGTTGTGTTAGGTCAGTCCATAGGAACACTTTGGAGCAACATCCGGGCCAGACCCACGGCAAGATCCCCTCCGTGTAGACCCGACGCGCCCGTTTCCCCCCTCCAGGTGCCGGTGGCGGCGCCGTCCGTGAGGGGGGGCACACCCCGGAGACGCGTGCCGCCTCTTCGGACATGCCACCACACCACCCCGCATGTATGAGGGCCCGGTGCGGCGCTCGTTTGCCATTGCTACCCCCCAGGGCCCCCGTCCCGCCTAACCCTGTAGCGTTTGACCACGGGATCTAGCCCTTTGACTTTGCACGGACGGGCTTTGAGCAGTGGACCTATCCACCCGGTTGTGGTAGGTCAGTCCATAAGAACACTTTGGAGCAACATCCGGGCAAGACCCACGGCAAGATCCCCACCGTGTAGACCCGACGCGTCCGTTTCCCCCTCCAGGTGCCGGCGGTGGCGCCGTCCGTGAGGGGGGGCACACCCCGGAGACGCGTGCGACCTCTTGGGACATGCCACCACACCACCCCGCATGTATGAGGGCCCGGTGCGATGCTCGGGTGGCATTGCTACCCCCCAGGGCCCCCGTCCCGCCTAACCCTGTAGCGTTTGACCACGGGATCTAGCCCTTTGACTTTGCACGGACGGGCTTTGAGCAGTGGACCTATCCACCCGGTTGTGGTAGGTCAGTCCATAAGAACACTTTGGAGCAACATCCGGGCAAGACCCACGGCAAGATCCCCTCCGTGTAGACCCGACGCGTCCGTTTCCCCCTCCAGGTGCCGGCGGCTGCGCCGTCCGTGAGAGGGGCACACCCCGGAGACGCGTGCCGCCTCTTGGGACATGCCACCACACCACCCCGCATGTATGAGGGCCCGGTGCGACGCTCGGGTGGCATTGCTACCCCCCAGGGCCCCCGTCCCGCCTAACCCTGTAGCGTTTGACCACGGGATCTAGCCCTTTGACTTTGCACGGACGGGCTTTGAGCAGTGGACCTATCCACCCGGTTGTGTTAGGTCAGTCCATAGGAACACTTTGGAGCAACATCCGGGCCAGACCCACGGCAAGATCCCCTCCGTGTGTAGACCCGACGCGCCCGTTTCCCCCCTCCAGGTGCCGGCGGCGGCGCTGTCCGTGAGGGGGCACACCCCGGAGACGCGTGCCGCCTCTTCGGACATGGCACCACACCACCCCGCATGTATGAGGGCCCGGTGCGACGCTCTGGTGGCATTGCTACCCCCCAGGCCCCCGTCCCGCCTAACCCTGTAGCGTTTGACCACGGGATCTAGCCCTTTGACTTTGCACGGACGGGCTTTGGGCAGTGGACCTATCCACCCGGTTGTGTTAGGTCAGTCCATAGGAACACTTTGGAGCAAAATCCGGGCCAGACCCACGGCAAGATCCCCTCCGTGTAGACCCGACGCGCCCGTTTCCCCCCTCCAGCTGCCGGCGGCGGCGCCGTCCGTGAGGGGGGGCACACCCCGGAGACGCGTGCCGCCTCTTCGGACATGCCACCACACCACCCCGCATGTATGAGGGCCCGGTGCGAATCTTGGGTGGCATTGCTACCCCCCAGGGCCCCCGTCCCGCCTAACCCTGTAGCGTTTGACCACGGGATCTAGCCCTTTGACTTTGCACGGACGGCTTTGAGCAGTGGACCTATCCACCCGGTTGTGGTAGGTCAGTCCATAAGAACACTTTGGAGCAACATCCGGGCAAGACCCACGGCAGGATCCCCTCCGTGTAGACCCGACGCGTCCGTTTCCCCCTCCAGATGCCGGCGGCGGCGCCGTCCGTGAGGGGGGCACACCCGGGAGACGCGTGCCGCCTCTTGGGACATGCCACCACACCACCCCGCATGTATGAGGGCCCGGTGCGACGCTCGGGTGGCATTGCTACCCCCCAGGGCCCCCGTCCCGCCTAACCGTGTAGCGTTTGACCACGGGATCTAGCCCTTTGACTTTGCACGGACGGGCTTTGAGCAGTGGACCTATCCACCCGGTTGTGTTAGGTCAGTCCATAGGAACACTTTCGAGCAACATCCGGGCCAGACCCATGGCAAGATCCCCTCCGTGTGTAGACCCGACGCGCCCGTTTCCCCCCTCCAGGTGCCGGCGGCGGCGCTGTCTGTGAGGGGGCACACCCCGGAGACGCGTGCCGCCTCTTCGGACATGGCACCACACCACCCCGCATGTATGAGGGCCCGGTGCGACGCTCGGGTGGCATTGCTACCCCCCAGGGCCCCCGTCCCGCCAACCCTGTAGCGTTTGACCACGGGATATAGCCCTTTGACTTTGCACGGACGGGCTTTGCGCAGTGGACCTATCAACCCGGTTGTGTTAGGTCAGTCCATAGGAACACTTTGGAGCAAAATCCGGGCCAGACCCACGGCAAGATCCCCTCCGTGTAGACCCGACGCACCCGTTTCCCCCCTCCAGGTGCCGGCGGCGGCGCCGTC